>NC_069503.1:598312704-598682704 GCF_027579735.1 Bombina bombina | reverse complement strand
TCGGTTGCAGGCTTGCTCATGCGAGCCTGCAACTTAAAGGACCAGTCAACACATTAGATTTGTATAATCAACAAATGCAAGATAACAAGCCAATGCAATAGCACTTAGTCTGAACTTCAATTGAGTAGTAGATTTGTTTTCTGACAATTTTAAAAGTTATGTATTTTTCCACTCCCCCTGTACCATGTGACAGCCATCAGCCAATCAAAAATGCATACACGTACCATGTGACAGCCATCAACCATTCACAAATGCATACACACTTATTCTTACACATACTCAGTAGGAGCTGGTGACTCAAAAAGTTTAAATATAAAAAGACTGTGCACATTTTGTTAATAGAAGTAAATTGGAAAGTTGTTTAAAATGGCATGCACTATCTGAATAATAAAAGTTTATTTTTGATTGAGTGTCCCTTTAAGCCCTCAAAAGCTGCATTCACACCTTCTTAAATGGAACCCTATATGTGTATTTATTAGGGGGCATTCCTGTCATTAACATCTAAAGTTGCGTTAAAGGGACATGCCATCTCAATTTTCTTTTCATGTTTTAGATATAGCAAACAATTTTAGTTGAAATAATTTTTATTGTCATGGATCACATTAAATACAACATAATAAAACAGTGTGCTGGGTTACAATGTCCTAGTATTCTTAAAACAATTAAAGTTTTCAGCACCCTGTTTATATCATTTTCATCAATTTCTCTCCCCCCTTCCCCTCTGCCTTCCCTAACTCCCTCTCCACCCCTCCCCCCTCTTATCCCATTTCCCTAAACCTAAACTTCATAACTGTATACAAAGAAAAACCTTTAACTTTAAACTTTTCCCGTCGAGCAGTGACAATGTTGTAGATTTCTTTAGAACGCTATATCTATATTTAAGAAAGTTCCTATTCTCTCCAATTTAATTGCCCTAAAAAAGCCTTATTGGTTACTAAGTGTTGATCTGTATGTACCTACATATTTCTGTTTATTTAAAATCCAGTGTATCCACATGTTTTGGAATCTCTCAGATGTCCCTTGTATCCATGCAGCTGATTCTAGCATATTATGAACATCTTCAATTTTGATCATTACCTCACCCCATTCTGGTGCCCCCACTTTCCATTTTCTAGCTATACATATTCTGGTAGCTGTACATATAATATTAACCCATCTATTAGTAATTGAGTTCAGTGACTCCTGGGGGATATGTAGTAAGGCCTGTGAGGCTGATAATGTAAAGGAGTCGTCTAGAATCACCTTAAATAGTTGAGAAAGCTTGTCCCATGTAGGTTGTATCTTTGGACACTGCCACCACATGTGAAAATAGGTCCCTATCCCTTTACATCCCCGATAACATAATCTACTACCCTGTGTGGTGTAATGTGAGGATTTCAGTGGTGTAAGGTACCATCTATATGAGGTTTTTATTGAGTTTTCGATAAGGTCTGCCCCTATTAAGCTTCTCCTCATTGAGGAGAAAATCTGGCTCCAATCTTCTCTATCATGGGTTATAGCTAAATCTTGTTCCCATTTGTCATAAATTACCAATTTTGCTGAACTATTTGCTTCTTGAATGGCTAAGTATAAGCGTGTAATCATTTTTTTATTTCTAACGGGTGTCATTATCATTTGTTCCAGAGCAGTTTTTGGGCAGGCTGGGATGCTGCCTAGTCTATATGTATTTATAGCATGGGAAATTTGGAGATATAAAAACCAGTGCAATGTATTTGGGTGTATTTTATCTCTTAATTGTGTAAATGTCAACAACTTCCCATTGTCTAGGAAATCAGCTACCCTATAGAGGCCTTTATTTCCCCACTTATCTATTTGTTTTTGAAATTCTTTTGGGAGTAGTGTACATAGCAAACAATTTTAAAAGGACAGCTTACTCAAAAAATGTCTCCCCTTTAATGTTCCCAATGATCCACTTTACCTGCTGGAGTGTATTAAATTGTTTACAAGTATTTCCATTGCTCTTATATTAGCATTTGAACTAGTTTGTTTAGCCTGTGGTATCCCCACCCATCCTGAAAGTTTTTGGCCTCAAGGCCAAGATGCGTTAACACAGCCAGTAGAAGAAATTACACTCCCAGTGGGTTATAGTAGAGATAAGGTAATAAAATGTTAATTTTCCATTGTTCTCTCCAAGTATTGGTGATTGGTTTATAGACAGATATAAGATAAAGACTCAGGTAAATTTACACAATGTGATAAAGTAATGAGATCTGATTATACCTACAAGCTCAACCCATTTTATTAGGTTGTGACTTCAAAACACAAAATCGGCTAATTCATATACACAAATAAGCCTTAAAAAGCAAATCTCATACATTTTCTACTCTGCTCTGCAGCTGATAAAAAAAGCAATTTGAAACACAAGGGAAAAACAATTTTATAGTATACTGTCCCTTTAAATAACTTTCAATTTACTTCTCATGTCAAATTTGCTTCATTATGTATGTATCCTTCGTCCAATACACTACTGGGAGCTAGCTGAAGAAAATGGGTAATTTAATAATAATAGGCATAAATGTGCTGCAGCCAATCACCTCTGATCAGCAGTGATAATTACTTCAATAACACTTCAACTGCTTTGGGACCGCTGTTCTGTGGGACCACACACGGGTCCGCCGCATATAACAACCACTACGCTACTAAGCGTTTTTGTTTTTGTTTGTTCCTTACATCAAATTCACCCTTGATGAAAACAGCGCATTGCCCATGCGTGAAACACATTTAATTGCGGTGTGCCCCATGAGCTGAACACCAAGTGGGGCACGAAACGATTGGATGAAGCCGGATTCATCATCACTCAGCTAAATCAAGGATGAGATACAGGTGGAGGAACGGCACAATATTTACCATCTATAAATATTTTACAAAGGAAACATGTTTAAATATTTTTAATGAATTAAAGTGCCACTGTTTTTATTAATAGTTTTATATACTGTGTTTTAAAAGTCTAAACTTTACAATCACTTTAATAAGCATGTACAATAAAATAAGAGATAACTGTGTGAATGATGCAGCAGTTTCAGGAAAATGTATTCACATTTCATACCATCCTTTCTGGGGAGTAGAATATATAGTTTGAAGAGGTCAATTACAGGAAAAGCAGGGCGAATAAAAATGTAACATTGGATTGTTTTTTTTTGTGTATGTTTAATTAAAAAATATGGAAGATTTATTTGATGTTTGATAATCCTTGAATTTATTGCTTTAATTTGATTTCTTGCTATTTTAATATCTTGCTCTCTCAAATATTATAATACAGTTTCAAGTAGTTTGATTTAATCAAATCACATCATGTCCTTATAAGAGAGCCAATAAGCATATTAATATTCACAGATTTTATAAATGTTATCATAAAAAATACACCAGTCTGAAGAAATGAAACTCTCTCCAAGTCAAGCCTAGAGATTATATGCCTTTATTTATTGACACCATGATAAGTACAGATTATATTATTATTTTCACTATGGCCTGAAGAGGGACATTTTTAGATAACACTGATTGATGTATTATCTATTAAGAATTTCAGCTGCTTCTCTGAACAAAGTTACTGAAAAACACTTTATTTTGTTTAAATAATAAAATACCTGCAGCTTTTTTTAAAAAATGCACCTGTTGACTGATATATATATATATATATATATATATATATATATATATATATATATATATTTAGTTATGTGAATTGTATTAGATAGCTTTTGTGACTGAGTGACATATGGCATACCCAATGTGTAAAATAATCAATTACAGACGTATTATTTTATTATTTTCTATCTCTTTAACTTCTAAATGTATCCATTTAACTTTATTTTTTTCTCATTAGCTGTCTTCTATAAAAATACCTGTCCCTCTTGGTTAAACAAAATAGAAACTATATCAATATTTGAATTTGACCAACACATTATACTTTGTGGCACATATAGCTTTCCTTGGAAATGATATGCGTCTTAAAAAAAATGCATATGGACATTTAACAGCAATTCAATCCTGTATTTCATAAATGGTGTAAAATAAATTGCAGATTTTTATTGGTAGCACAGAGTAACAAACATGAAACGAGCTAAGGCACATCATTATTTTTTTTTTTACAGAGTTATAAACTTCCTCTTTCAATTTTATATAAATTTTAGGCGGAAAAAAGTTTGCAACTGGATCTTGTCCATCCAGCTTTACATTGAGTGGGTCGCATCTGCTGCCTACATTTAGCATTGCACAATCTATAGCTTGTACCAGTGACGTGCGGTGAGGTCAGTCGCTGGTGAGGCACTGACTAGTATCAGAACCAGAGTGCTGATATATGAGATACAATAATAAATTATACAAACAGAGGGACAAAGACAAACACAAAGGGACACACAAAGAGAGACACAGGGACACACACACACACACACAGGGACACACACACATACACACACAGGGACACAAACACACACAGGGACACACACACACAGGGACACACACACACACACAGGGACACACACACACAGGGACACACACACACTCTTATTTACCCCTTTAGTTGCCTAGAAATGCAATTTTAAACAATTTCTCAATTTACTTCTATTATTTGATTTGCTGTGTTCTCTTGGTATCCTTTGTTGAAAACCATACCTAGGTAGGCACAGGAGCAGAAATGCCCTACTGGGAGTTAACTGCTGATTGGTGGCTGCACATATATGCCTCTTGTCATTGGCTCACCCAATGTGGTTAGCTAGGTCCCAGTAGTAAAATTATGTTTCTTTAACAAAAGATGCCAAAAGAATGAAGCAAATTTACAAATAGAGCATACAATTTTAAACAACTTTCCAATTTACTGCTGAGTGATGAAATATTTTTTTTTTAAAATCAAATACAAATGCTACAACCTAGATATTGCCTGGCCATTACACTCAGAATCTTTGCTGAACAAGATAATTGTTAGCAGCTAAATAGCTAATTGCAGTTTTCTCATTATACATGATTTTACAGTTTCTAAAACTCTCTAACTGTGAGAGAACCCAGGATTGCCTTAGACTGAACAAAATCCTCCAAAACATACAGCTGTTCAACATGTTCCAGGTCCACATTATATTTTAGGCTTCCAATGTATCCTACAGAGAACTGGTTTGAATGTTCAGAAGACCTGAAATCAAACACCTATGGCTATTTTGTAAATAAAATAAAACATCTGGCAGATTTACAAGCTACAGACTGGTGTGCAAGGGCATACATGCTCACACACACAAAATACACTCATGCATACATACATACATACATACAAACACACAGACATGCATGTATATTTACACACATTCATGCATACATACATACACACACATATATGCATGTATATTTACACACATTCATACATACATACATACACACACATATATGCATGTATATTTACACACATTCATACATACACACACACAGACATGCATGTATATTTACACACATTCATGCATACATACATACACACACACACACAGACATGCATGTATATTTACACACATTCATGCATACATACACACACAGACATGCATGTATATTTACACACACACAGACATGCATGTATATTTACAAATATTCATACATACACACATACACACACACGGACATGCATGTATATTTACACACATACACACATACACACACAGACATGCATGTATATTTACACACAATTATGCATACATACACACACACAGACATGCATGTATATTTACACACAATTATGCATGCATACATACACACATAGACATGCATGTATATTTACACACAATTATGCATACATACATACATACACACACAGACATACATGTATATTGTCAGGATCCTCCTAGCTGACAACCTGTTTTTCTGTGTCGTTATACTGTTTCTTTAAATTTCAATTATCTTTTCCATCCAGCCTATAAATTTCCCAGTATCCTTTACTTCATTGCTTGGTATTGGATTTTCTCCTGATCTAGCTACTAAACAACTCACAGTTGTTATTACTTTAAAACCTCCTTGAACTTTGTGTAATTCAACTTTTGTCAAGTTCTAAAGTTATTGTTCTCACTCGCCTGCTTACCACACTCAGGCTTCGCTATTACCGCTATACGTAGCAACTTTACTACGTTCCTTTCCGGATCTCCTTCTACAGCCAGCAGTACTGGGATTCCTCCGCGGTGACGTCACACGCCAGCTTCACGGAACTCACCAGCTCCTCACTGCTTCTACCGCTCCGGATTTTTACACACAGGTCAGTCCTCTTGCCTTCCTGAGTACTGAAGCAAACTCTCAAATACTCGCTAGCTTTACTCTTGTCATAAATATCGCTACACCACCAATGACCTGTGTGTATATATATATCTAGTGACATACCATACTCTCTTATTTTTGCCTTAAGAAAGTTTGTTACTTCTAATGCCGGTTAAGAATACATTTACTGCCTTAATATATTTTTGCCTATTTTTTCTTTTGCATATTAAGTTTTTCCTATTGGTTTGCAGAATAGCTCCCTGCTGCACATATTTCACACTGTGATACAAGATGCAGGAATAGAGTTCTATTTACCATCATTCCAATTACAACAACTGCTATTTGTTAATGGGGTTTGCAAATCACCTCTCAGGTGATTCATTTGCTCATCCCACACATTCTAGCTACAAACCATATACTATAAGTATCTCAGCAGCTGAGGCTCACAATATTTGTAACACTTATTTCTTTAGTGTTTTAGTTCGCCTGACAGAATACCAAGCCATTTAACAAAATGAACCCAGCTGAGATGACTACACTTCTGCAGACTCTAACTCAAAGAGTAGATTCCTTGACTGAAGGTTTAAATACACTTAGAGCTGAAAACACTGCACTTAAAGCTTACATTAAGGATTATATTGAGACAAAATTACATAATCCTGAACCACAAGTCAGTTTACCTGAAAAATTCTATGGTGATAGGGCATACTATAGGGACTTTAAGAATTCATGCTTACTTTTATTTACATTGAAAACTCAATCTTACCCCACTGACAGAATCAGAGTCCTAACAACTATATCATTCCTAAGGGGGGAACCCCGTAGTTGGGCAAACAGTTTTTTTGAATCTAATGACACCATATTAGACTCTTTGGAGAATTTCTTCTCTGCAATGGGTCAATTATACGAAGACCCATTCAAACAACAAACTGCAGAAACTGCCCTTAGGGCACTTAAACAGAAAAAAAGAATGGTGGAAGATTATATAGCTGACTTTAAGAGGTGGGCAAAAGACTCAGAGTGGAACAACTTATCCTTAAGGAATCAGTTCCGCCTGGGTCTTTCAGACGTGGTTAAGGATGAATTGTCCCGAACTGACATGCCCCCCACTCTAGAGGGTTTGATAAATCTAAGCATCACAATAGATAGACGCTTACGAGAAAGACAACATGAAAGATCATATCCTGATTCTTACACAAAGAAAACCACTAGTGTTACACCCTCTATCTCCACTGCTAAATCACACTCTGAACCAATGGATATTGGGTTCCTCAAAGCCCCTTTAACCGCACAAGAAAAGACCAGAAGGAGAGAAAATAATCTTTGTCTCTACTGTGCATCAGATGAGCATACAGTAAAAGAGTGCCCAGTTCTCCAGAAATCTAACAGGGGTAAGTCCCTATTATTTTCCACCTGTTGCAATACTTATGATAATAGAAGTGCCTACTGTAAACTTTCACTTCTTTTCCAGTGGGATCTCCATCATCTCCACGTCCCCGCAATTATTGACTCAGGAGCTACTGCTTGCTATATTGATAAAGAATATACCCTTAGAAATAAAATTCCACTTATGCAGAAAAAGTCTCTTGTTTTATTAAGAGGAATTGATGGTAACCCTATCTCATCAGGTCCCGTAGCCTATCAAACTATCCCTCTCTTAGTTAGTTCCACAGATCATCACAGAGAATACCTTACATTTGATGTAATCTCCTCTCCGGTATCTCCGGTTATACTTGGTTTAAATTGGCTAACCTTACATAATCCTAGTATCTCCTGGGACACTCTCTCTGTAACTTTTGACTCAAAATTCTGTTTAACAACTTGTTTCCCTATCAGTATTATGCATACTTCCACCATTGATTTAGATTTCCACCTACCTAATGAGTATAGGGATTTTGCTGATGTCTTCTCCAAAACTGAGTCAGAAACACTTCCACCCCACAGGAAATACGACTGACCCATAGAGCTAGTCCCTGGAGCACAGATTCCTTATGGCCACATTTTCCCTCTATCTAAACCTGAACTTACACACCTTAAAAGTTATCTTGAGGATAACTTAAGGAAGGGATACATACGGCCATCTACTTCACCAGCAGGTGCCGGTATGTTTTTCGTAAAAAATAAAGACGGCAGTTTACGCCCCATAGTTGACTACCGACAGCTTAATAAGGTGACAATAAAAAATTGGTACCCCTTACCGCTTATCCCAGAGTTAATAGAGAGATTGGAAGGAGCTAAATTTTTTACAAAATTAGATCTAAGGGGAGCGTACAATCTAATCCGAGTAAGAAGTGGTGATGAGTGGCTGACGGCTTTTCGTACTCGCTACGGTCTGTACGAATATACTGTAATGCCGTTTGGGCTGTGTAACGCCCCGGCCACCTTCCAGCACCTAATAAATGACTTATTCAGAGATTTTCTTGACGTTTTCCTAGTCATTTATTTGGATGACATTCTGATCTACTCAAAAACTCTAACTCAGCACATATCACATGTCAGACAGGTACTCTCAAGATTAAGAACTAACTACCTGTATGCAAAACCTGAGAAATGCATATTCAATTCGAATAAAATAACCTTTTTAGGCTACGAAATAAGTTCTATGGGTATACGTATGGAGGAAGCTAAGATTCAGGCGATTATTGATTGGCCTATCCCCAAATGCAGAAAAGAGGTTCAGAGTTTTCTCGGATTCGCGAACTTCTATCGCAAATTTATCAAAAACTTCTCTAATATTGTTAAACCCTTAACAAATCTTACCAAACAAAATATACCTTTCCATTGGGATCAGCTTACTCAAGAGGTTTTTGATCATTTAAAAAGCAGGTTCACAACAGCTCTTATCCTCAAATTTCCGAATCCTGATTTGCCTTTTGTTCTCGAGGTAGACGCTTCTGATGTCGCCGTGGGAGCTGTGCTCTCTCAACGCCAAGCCTTAGATCAACCTCTACATCCAGTGGCCTTCTATTCTCACGGGTTGTCACCTCCTGAACAAAACTATCCTATTGGGGATAAAGAGCTTTTGGCCATTAAGATGGCACTTGAACACTGGCGACATCTCTTGGAGGGTACCAAGATACCAACTTTAATTTATACGGACCACCGTAATCTGCAATATCTCAAATCTACAAAGACTCTCTCGACTAGACAAGTACGATGGAACCTTTTTTTTTCTAGATTCAATTATCAGATTGTTTACCGTCCCGCAAACAAAAATCATAAGGCAGATGCACTTTCAAGGCTTCCGAATTATATCCGCTCAAAGTCCTCAGAAGAAAGCATTATACCTCCTGAAAATTTCATCTCCTTCGTTATTGACTCTGAATCCTACCTAAAAGGAGAACAACTACATGATACAAACAAACCTTTACAGCTACTACAGAAAAGACATAACGGTCTCTACTATTTTCAGGACAAATTGTACATTCCACCCACTCTCCGTCAGATGGTTCTTGAATCCTCACATGACTCTGTACTCGCAGGTCACCCTGGTGTTAGGAAGACTCAAGAACTTTTAGGAAGGAATTACTGGTGGCCAGGTATGTCGCGAGACATGAGGACCCATATACTCTCCTGTAGAAAATGTACCATATCAAAAAGGTCAAAACATTCTCCTTATGGGTTGTTAATTCCTCTTCCTACACCCAGTAGGCCTTGGCTAGATATTGCCGTTGACTTTATCGTTGACTTACCTAAATCATTCAATAACACAACCATCCTGGTTATTGTTGACTTATTCAGCAAAATGTGTCATTTTGTTCCATATCACAAACTTCCCACAGCATCTGAATCCGTCCAACTTCTCATCTCTAATGTCTTCAAATACCACGGAATACCTGATAGCATCACCAGTGACAGAGGAACTCAATTCTCTAGTAAATTGTGGTCTGAGTTTTGTAAAACCTTTGGAATCAATAAAAGATTAAGCACCGCATATCATCCTCAGTCAAATGGCCAAACTGAAAGGTCAAACCAGTGGCTAGAGCAATTTCTCAGAACTTACTGCTCATCTCAACCTCAAAATTGGTCCACTCATCTACCATACGCTGAGTTCTGTTTTAATAACACCGTCCATTCCACTACAAAAGAAACCCCCTTCTTCGTGAATTATGGGTTCCATCCGAGGTTTCAAATTCTACCCAATCTCCAGACTCCTTCATTGATTGTTTCAGAACTAGCAGATGTGATTTCTTCTAATTTCACTACCATAAAGGCCCGTATCGATGAGGCTAAGAGAATCCAAAAGTATTACTACGATAAGAAAAGGACTCCACCACCGGTTTATTCTGTAGGTGACTTGGTGTGGTTATCCACGAAAAACCTCAACATGAACACTCCTTCTAAAAAACTCTCTCCTCTGTTCATTGGGCCTTATCCTATATCACATATCGTTAACCAGAATGCTGTTCGTCTTCGACTTCCAGATTCGTTCAAGGTTCATTCAACTTTTCACGTTTCATTGATAAAACCATACAGAGCTCTCAGGGATTCTCTTCCTTCTTCATTGGCTGTTCCCTTGGTCGTGGATCCAAATACCGAATATGAGGTACACTCCATCCAGGACTCAAGACTTTCCCGTGGAATTCTCCAATATCTGGTTCGCTGGAAGGGCTATTCTCCAGAGGATGACTCTTGGGAGCCTGCCTGCAACATATCTGCTCCCAGACTTGTTGCCTTGTTCCATCGTAGGAACCCGGATCGTCCTCGACCGTGAGCACCGGAGTTGCTCCTTGAAGGGGGGGTCCTGTCAGGATCCTCCTAGCTGACAACCTGTTTTTCTGTGTCGTTATACTGTTTCTTTAAATTTCAATTATATTTTCCATCCAGCCTATAAATTTCCCAGTATCCTTTACTTCATTGCTTGGTATTGGATTTTCTCCTGATCTAGCTACTGAACAACTCACAGTTGTTATTACTTTAAAACCTCCTTGAACTTTGTGTAATTCAACTTTTGTCAAGTTCTAAAGTTATTGTTCTCACTCGCCTGCTTACCACACTCAGGCTTCGCTATTACCGCTATACGTAGCAACTTTACTACGTTCCTTTCCGGATCTCCTTCTACAGCCAGCAGTACTGGGATTCCTCCGCGGTGACGTCACACGCCAGCTTCACGGAACTCACCAGCTCCTCACTGCTTCTACCGCTCCGGATTTTTACACACAGGTCAGTCCTCTTGCCTTCCTGAGTACTGAAGCAAACTCTCAAATACTCGCTAGCTTTACTCTTGTCATAAATATCGCTACACCACCAACGACCTGTGTGTATATATATATCTAGTGACATACCATACTCTCTTATTTTTGCCTTAAGAAAGTTTGTTACTTCTAATGCCGGTTAAGAATACATTTACTGCCTTAATATATTTTTGCCTATTTTTTCTTTTGCATATTAAGTTTTTCCTATTGGTTTGCAGAATAGCTCCCTGCTGCACATATTTCACACTGTGATACAAGATGCAGGAATAGAGTTCTATTTACCATCATTCCAATTACAACAACTGCTATTTGTTAATGGGGTTTGCAAATCACCTCTCAGGTGATTCATTTGCTCATCCCACACATTCTAGCTACAAACCATATACTATAAGTATCTCAGCAGCTGAGGCTCACAATATTTGTAACACTTATTTCTTTAGTGTTTTAGTTTGCCTGACATATATTTACACACATTCATGCATGCATACACTTGCATAAACACATCCACAAAGATTCATACATATATATAATTTTTTTTTTACTTTGGCAAAAATTAATGTAATTAAGTCATCGGTTATAGATTATCAGAACAATTTTAAATGCAAATGTACACTATAAATGATAAAGTATACATTTAAGCACAAAGACCTCATATGAAAACTATGACAAGTTTTAAAAAAAGTAGTTTGCAAATTAAATGCAAGATCAAACAATACTGGTATTTCTGGTATTTGGATAGCAATGAGGTGAGGGCTCCAGGACAATTATCCACCTTAAACATGGAAGTAGGGGTTACAAAATGTAGTTTAGAATCAGGGAGAAGCTGGCAAAGGAACATATTATTATATCAGCCAGGCAGCACAATCGTCAGCATGGGAAAAGGATTTTATTACAAGACCAGAGACTCCTATTTTTGCATTCTCTCTTTTTACTACTCAATGCAGCTTTTAAAAGTACATAATAACATAAACAAACATATTAAAACAGCATAGAAAACAGATAACCACAATAAGTAGCTAAGGATAGAGCTAACTTATAACTCAAAGAAAAAAGTGACCAATCAGAGAAGGAATAGTGACCATAAACTGTCCAATAAGCATCCAAACTTCCTCTTTCTTTTTGCTGCTCAGGCAAGATAAGTATTAAAATTTTTATCTCCAATAAAGTTTAAAATTTCATTCAGTTTTCTTATTCCTGGTCGATATATATTATATATATTTTCGTTTATTTATTTTTCCCTAACATTCATAGCTTATATAAGTCATTCACTGTTAGTTAGGTTACATTTAACAAATGTTTAAGTTTTAAATTTGCCTCCGTTTTTTCGGCCCCTTGCTATTTTAGCCTCTGCACTTCGTTCCACATTCCCTCCGGTTTTGTCCTTTTATTAATATAGTTCCCCATTACCTCCGGTTTTTCCGTTTTTCTGACTGAAGTGTTTTGCAGTCAGTCTTCCTCCATCTTCCCTTTGCCACTAATGTTCCGGTCGCCATCTTGTGGGCCGGACTTCCTTTCCCGCCCCTCAGTCTGACGTGTTTTGCCTTCCCTGTCAGTCTGAGTTAGCTCTCCTCACGACCGGCAACATTTGTTTAAAACGTTTATAAACAAGCTACTTATTTAATTTCAAAACGGTTTTTTACATATGTTAAACCTATTTAAGTATTATTATTATATAATTCAATTGTAGCTATATATTTTGTTCAAGTATTATCTACACATATTTAAAATTTTGAGTTATTTAATTTATTAGGAACCTTACAAAAGTTTTATTTAAATTATAAATAAAAAATATTAAGTTATTAAAATGTCTGAAAACCCAGAAAGTTCTCCTCCTTTAACAGCACAGACTGTTCAAATTATGATTGATTCGTCAATGAACAATCTTTTCAATAAAATGTCTTCATTAATGGGCATTAAAGAAACTAAAAAATCTTTAAAGAGAAAAAATCCCTCAATTTCTGTAATTGCCAGCAAAAAGCTTATAACAAAATCTCGTCAGCTTTTGTCTGACACCACAATTCCTCGCAGCACGGGAACAAAAACTGCTGCTAAAAGAACCCTGAATCCCAAGGGTGTCCAAATGGGAGATACTAACACAAGTACAATATTTAAAGAAAATGTAAATAATATTGAAAAATCATCCTCTGATGAAAACAACTCTGAGGATGGTAGTTATACAGATTTAAACTCAGATTCTATAGATGTGGAATCTGAAAATTCAGATTATACCCCTGCCACAAAAAGGCATAAGAAAATGCATAAAAAATTAAAAGAATATATTGAGGAGGAGACAGAATTCACTGATTGTCTGGGTTTACCAAGATTTAATCCCGATGAACTTCACCATCCCCGCTCTGCGGAATGGTGCCCCAATATAGAGGTGGCAAAATTTATCGATTTCCAACTCAGGAAACCTTTAAAGAAACAGACTCGCAACAAGATGAGAGCGGAATGTCCTCGCCCTTTACTCCCAAAAAATGCTTCAATTACCCCTGAGGTTGACCCTAAAATCCTTAAATTCATTGGTGCCCCAGGCTACAAGGTTAAAAAAGGAATTGATAGATCCTGGAGGATTTGTCAGGACAAATTGTTAGACTCCATAGGTCCCCTGACCAAGTTATTTGAGTTATCAGAACAGGGTGTTGCAGAGGATGCCCCACTGGACCCATATGTTGTCAGAGAATGGGTCCAACGGCTCCTATGTTTCATAGGTAACATATCGGATTTCGCTTCCAATGAAATATCTCCGGACGACAATGGGTTGTTATTTGGTGACTCTTATTTGAAAGAGCTCAATCAATATGTTAACACCTTTTCAAATCTCAATAAGGTTAAAACTTCTGTGAAAAAGATTTTTTACCCTAATCAGAGTTTCTCTGACAGGGCCGGGAGAGGCAGAGGCCGCTTTCCCGGCCGTCAACCATTCCTATCCTGGTCTCATTATAACCAGTCCCATCAACCCTATTATTCTACCCAACATCAGTATCAATTCAACAGAAGTTTTCAAGAGCCTTCAACCTCAACAACTTTCTTCCCAGCAAGGAGCCGCCCTTGGAACCAAAGAGGCTTCAGGGGTAGATCAAGATCAAGACAAGCTCCAGGTAAGATTATTGGTTCCTTCTCAGATTCCTTCTTCCCAAAACAGAATTGGTGGCAGAATTGCTTTGTTTGCCCAAAACTGGGCTTCAATCACTTCCGACCCTTGGGTTCTTCAAGCGGTGTCAGGAATTTTCATAGAATTTATTTCCCTTCCCATTCAAATAAAATTTCCACAACCAATTCATTTTTCCCAAAAAGACAAAATTCTGGTTCAAAAAGAAATTTTTTCCCTTTCTTCCAAAAAAGCTATTCTTCCGGTCCATCATCCTCAAAATTGTTATTTAAGCAATCTTTTTCTTGTCAAAAAGAAAAACAACCAATTCAGACCGGTTATAAATCTAAAATCTTTAAATGCTTATGTTGTTTACCATCATTTCAAGATGGAAGGCATTCATTTATTAAGAGAATGTCTAAGGGAAAACGATTGGTTAGTTCGTTTAGATCTCACAGACGCCTATTTAACCGTTCCAATCGCTCAAGAGCACTGGAAATTTTTAACTTTCCGTTGGGAAGATCAGTTTTGGAATTTCACCTGTCTTCCTTTCGGCCTATCCTCTGCTCCTTGGATTTTCACAAAATTACTCAAACCAGTAATAGCTTGGTTGAGGCTTCGAGGTGTCCGTCTAATTATCTATTTGGACGACATACTTATTACGGACCAGAATTTTCTGTCACTCCAAAATCATCTGTTTTCAACAATCTCCCTTTTGGAATCTCTAGGTTTCATAGTAAACAAACAGAAATCAGTTCTGGTTCCTACCAAATCTCTAATCTTTTTAGGTTTCAAGATAGATACAATGCTTTCCACTCTGAGTCTCCCATTAGACAAAGTGAAGAATATAAAGAAAGAGATTTCCAAAACTTTATCCAAAGATTCAGTTCCCATCAGAACTATAGCCAGGATAGTAGGGTTACTTTCATCCTCTATTCAGGCTATTTTTCCTGCCCCTCTTCATTATCGCGAACTTCAAAGATTGAAAATCCTTCATTTGAGAAAAGGTTTTTCCTACTCTCACTTGATTCCCATATCTTCAGAAGCGAAAGAAGAACTTTCTTGGTGGCTTTCACATTTAGAGGCCTGGAACGGAAGAGCCATTTTTGGCAAAACTCCGGATTTCATCATCGAATCCGATGCCAGCCTTTCAGGCTGGGGAGCTCGTTGCGGTCCTTCCATCACAGGTGGCAAATGGACTCTGGAAGAAAAACGCTTTCACATAAATTGTTTAGAATTATTGGCTGGCTCGTTTGCAGTCAAGAGTTTTGCAAAGTTTTCTTCTCCAGTTTCTATTTTACTGCGCATGGACAATATATCTGCGGTATCTCAATAGTTTGGGAGGCACCAAGTCCAGGGACCTGTCCAATATCACCAAAGATTTTATTCATCTTTGTTTGGACAGGAACATTTCAGTCAGAGCAGAATATATTCCAGGACAAGCGAATTCAATGGAGGACTGGGGATCTCGTCATTTGACGGATTTCAGCGATTGGAAATTGGACAGGAGTCTTTTTCTCTCGCTCCAATCTCTCAGGGGTCCCTTTTGTTTGGATCTTTTTGCATCCAGGACCAATTTTCAGATTCTTCCTTATTTCAGCTGGCGCCCAGATCCGGAAGCAGCTGCCATAGATGCTTTTCTCCATCCATGGCCACGTCTAGGGGTCTACGCGTTTCCTCCATTCTTGATGATCCCGAGGACGATTTCAATTGTCCGCAGGGATCTCCTTCGTCTAATGATTGTGACCCCCCTTTGGCCGACACAGTCATGGTATCCATCCCTTCTGGAAATGTCCATCGATCTCCCGATTCTTCTTCCTTGTCTTCCCCATCTTCTTACGGATCCAGAGGGCAATTACCACGATCTAGTCCTTCAAGGTTCTCTTCTCCTGGTAGCATGGACGATCTCAGGGGACCCTGGGCTCTCCGAGGCCTTTCGGCTGGAGCAAGATCCCTCTTTCAGGAATCTTGGGCCCCGGGCACTCGTAGATGCTACTTTGCCGCTTGGTCTAAATGGTCTAGCTGGTGCTTGCAAAGGAATCTGGATCCCATTTCTTCAGATCTAACTGACATTATTAATTATTTATCACACCTTTTTGATTTAGGTTTAGCATATAGAACTATCAATGTACATCGCTCAGCTATTTCTGCTAGACATAATTTGGTTAATAATGTTTCTATAGGTAAACATCCTTTAGTTTGTAGGATCCTCAAGGCCATGAGACTAAAACGTCCTCCAGTTCCTAAACATGAATTTTTCTGGGATGTGGACTTAATTTTTTCCCTTTTTAAGTCTTGGCCACATAATGCCTCATTATCTTTTAAACAACTCACAGCTAAACTCGCCACTCTTCTTTGCCTAATTTCTTTCAGAAGAGTTTCTGACGTTAAAGCCCTAGATTGGAATTCTAAACGCTTCTCTCCGGAGGGCGTTACCTTTTTCATTTCACGAAGAACTAAAACCCTTTCCACATCTATCTTTTACCCTTACCTTCCTTCTGAACCTTCCCTTTGTGTGGTTGAATGTTTGAAATCTTATGAATCCAGAACTTTACCTTTTAGAAAACCTTCTAATAACCAACTTTTAATTTCCTTTATTCCCCCTCATGCTGCCGTATCCTCTACTTCCATAGCGAGATGGGTTAAATGGGTCATGAAAGAAGCTGGGATCGATATTTCTTTCTCAGCCCATTCAGTTAGAGGTTCTGCTGCTTCTAAAGCCTTTTTGAAGTCTGCTCCGCTTCAGCGGATTTTGGATGCGGCAGATTGGTCTTCAGACTCTACCTTTAAACAATTCTATTTCAGACCCATTCAACATGCCTCACTTAACTTATTTTCTTAAATGGTTTATACTAGGATTAATGTGCTTTAAACTTGCAAAAATAGGAGTCTCTGGTCTTGTAATAAAATTCCGATTATCCTAATATTTTGAAGGTATAATCTAGATTTTATTAAAGACACAGAGACGAGTATTTTCCCACCTCAATTATGTTTGATACCCTCCCTTTAAGAATTCTTTTATATTGTTATTATTACTTATTTTTTCTTATTTCGACAGTTTCCATCTGAGGGAAATCCTTTCCTTAAATCGGGATTTGTACCTTCTATTCAAGAGGATTTTCACCTGACAAGTACCCTTAGATCCAAGTCATCTTCTGCAATCAAGTTCTTATCTCACAAGTTTCCCTTCAATCAAACTTTCAACTGTTATGCATATGTTTTATTCTGTTTGGGACTTTTTGGACTGTTACTAGTTCTAAAATTTTTTCCATGGGTGAGCATCAGTCAAGAAAGAGGAAGTTTGGATGCTTATTGGACAGTTTATGGTCACTATTCCTTCTCTGATTGGTCACTTTTTTCTTGGAGTTATAAGTTAGCTCTATCCTTAGCTACTTATTGTGGTTATCTGTTTTCTATG
The DNA here is from genome assembly GCF_027579735.1 of Bombina bombina. Classification (NCBI taxonomy): domain Eukaryota; kingdom Metazoa; phylum Chordata; class Amphibia; order Anura; family Bombinatoridae; genus Bombina; species Bombina bombina. The sequence continues at coordinate 598,664,781 of NC_069503.1, read as the reverse complement.
CTGTTTTAATATGTTTGTTTATGTTATTATGTACTTTTAAAAGCTGCATTGAGTAGTAAAAAGAGAGAATGCAAAAATACTCGTCTCTGTGTCTTTAATAAAATCTAGATTATACCTTCAAAATATTAGGATAATCGGAATTTTGAGCTACTGTTGACAGAAGCCTGCAGACACAGCACCCTTACCTTATCTATTTCCTGGGCTACTAAATCACTCCTTCCAATAACATACTCCTGCTCTGTATGCTGTCACAACAGCACAGTTCCGCGTGCGCTGGGAAGAGAGGGAAGGGGGAGGGAGAAGCACTGCAGGAGATAGACAGACGTCTCAGTCTAGCTGGGCTGTGAGAGACAATGCAGCTGGTAGTGGCGTGTATAAATAACTCTGCAAGTGAATCCCAATGCTTTAGGAGAGGAGTTTGCACGTCAGTGAAGCTTTAAGCAGAAATGCAGACAGTGACTGATCATGCAATAGCTTAACACTGCAGCACTAAGTGGAGGCAATGGGAGTGTGACTGTGTAACGTTAAATATAAAAAGTATTACCGTAGCAGGTAGCAGTCAGAGGAGAGATGTAGATTGTGCCCCCCAGTCTGTGCGATACAAGTCTTCTACTGAGTGCTGCCTGTCTGAGCACTGGCTGTCACAACCCCGGTGCCAGCAGCAGCACTTGTGAATGGAGCCACTCAGCAAACAGCCCAGAGCTAAGAGAGCTCCCATGTCGGTTACAGCGATTGGCCCCATGGCTGTTACAATTAGACATGGGGCCAATCGCTGTAACCGACATGGGAGCTCTCTTAGCTCTGGGCTGTTTGCTTCCCCTCAAAGGTCAGAAAAAATTGCCCGAAACTAAAGTTACTACAACAGCTAGTCACTCACCTATTTTGGCGCTATGCCTCTGTGCAATCAAGCTGGGGGCCTATCTAGGGGTGTAGGCCTGGAGCTGCAACTCCTCCCACCCCTATGTTAATCCGGCCCTGAAAGTTTGCTCCTCCTCCAGAGTCCACACAGTCCGTTCATTCACACTGTGTGACTGTAGCGTGTCCGACTCCTCCCCACCGCCTCACCCACACGTCACACAGTTCACTGATGCGTCTCACTCTGTGGCTGTCGGCTCTATCCCGCCCTATGAATAGCAGGCGCTGATTGGCTGAGGCTGCTCCTGCAGAGGCTGATTACAAACATAGCCTCTGGCCCCTAGTATCGTGCAAACTAAACTAACTGGTGTTTTGCCGTTGCGGCGGTGGCGGCGCCTGGGGAGTGTAGGGGGTGTGGGTGGGTACCTTAACACACAAAAAAAAATTAATAAAAAATTTAAAATTTTTTTTTTTAAACATTAATAAAAAACTTAAAAACTGTAATTGCACTCATAGGACAGGGGAGGCGCTGCCTCACCTGCCTCCTATGACTGCACATCACTGGCTTGTACAGCCACACCCCCAACTCTCATGCGACCAATAGTGCAGGAGCAGTGCTTGTAAAGCATCTAAATCAGATTGGATCTAGATGATTTAACTTAACTACCCTTCAGGTGATGGAGAGACTTCATCTACTTAACTAGAATTCAGGCCCCTTCACGTGAGCCTAAAATGCTAGGGCCCCGTAGCTGAATCCATAGCTTAATAAATAGAGTGCTATAATTTAATTAAGGTAGTATACAAAACGTTTAGCACTGAGATGTCTTAAAAGGACATAAAACAACTTCGGATTGTGCTGTAAAATGTTTGATTATGTGTTGATGAAAGATAACTTTACAATATACTTCCACTAATTATTGTGTCCTCATTTGCTGTAAACTGATAGCTTTCCAATTGCTGTTAGAAGGTGGAATGCAGACTCCAGATTCCAGACAAACTTTGGTTGCACACTCTAGTGCCCTGTTTATACCTTTCCCTAAGAGGCATAAGCAGAGAAGGAAACCTAGGTTATAACATGGCAGCTCCCTTTGTTCCATAGATACTAAGGGGTATATTTATCAAAAAGCGAGCGGACATGATATGTTGTAATGTGTCATGTCCACTGCACATCGATAAATGCCGACAGATTACACTGTCGGTATTTATCATTGCACAAGCAGTTCACTAGGACTGCTTGTGCAATACCACCCCCTACATATTCACGGCCAAACGGCCGCTAGCAGGGTGTGTCCATTCGGAGCTCGATAATTCGGCCCCAATTTCTTTATATATATCTTTTTTTAATATTCAAATACAATTAAAAAAATGTATCTGCATATTATTCTCAGGTTAATCTTTGTTTTGAATATATAATTCTATATAGCATTTATTTAGTGTATAATACCCCTTTAAAGTTGCAATTTAAGGAAGGTTAGGCTAAAAAAGTTAAACATTGGCTCTGTGATGTATGTGCCATTTTTTTGGACACAGGGGGCGCGATCCGATATACGGAGTAGTTTGCGGCGCAAGCGAGGGAACCCGCAGCGCCTGCAGTTTCAGCTCGCAATTCAAGCTATCCAGTATCCAGCGCCATCAGATGCTAAACTGGCGTAAGTAGGAAAAAACGGCGATCAGCTAAAATGTGCGCAAATACACATTTTAGTTGTCGCAAGTACTTGCGCCAGTATTTTGTTCACGTAAACTCTCAATAAAGTGTAGTTTTATGCAAATTAGCCTACGACTCGTAAAAAATTACGCCAGTTCTAAGAGATGCGCCACGTAATGACGAGATTCAAAATTCGTACTTAAACCCCTGCGCAGCCGCTATTTTCTTTAGTGTGTTTGGTCGGTTCTTGGAGCTACAGCACACTACAGTGAGTAGAAGAGTAGAGAGAGAGGCGCATTGCATAATATTTGTTAGGTCGGATTTGGTGGATTTGTTAAGCTTGCACATTACTGTCACTTTTTTACATATTGCACACATTTTGCATACACACATATACAAAATACACAACACTTTTTGTTTATAACACCTTACACATTTTATTTATCTTTTACAGTGTGAAAGGCTGAGTGTTTGGTTGTGATTGTGTGTGATTGAAGTGGGAGTGAGTGTGAGTGTGTGTAGTGTGAGGATGTCAGGGAGAGCTAGGGCGGGGGGGAGGAGGGAAGGGGAGTTGCAGGGAGAGGATTATGGACAGGAGGAACAGCAGGGTCCCCGTCAGGGAGTGAGCGGAGTGGGGAGAGGGAGAGCCAGAAGGGAGGATGGGAGTGGGGTTGCCCCAAGGCCAGGCACACTCAGAAGAGGGATAGAGGGTGCACATGGTGATAGAAGGGGGGAGGAGGGAGAGGATAGGGAGGAACCCACACCAGGGACATCCCAGGGAGGGAGCCAGGCGGCCCAGGACGAGGAGCGCATGAGGTGCCCTAACTTCACATTCGCAGAAAACCTCGTTCTAGTCCAGGCTGTCCTGGAGAACCATACCGCCCTCTTTGGCCAAGAGAAGGGCAAAGGAGTTGCCCGTAGCTGTAAAGATGCCTGGCAGAAGGTGGTGGAGGCCGTTAATGGTGTGTCTCAGCAGAGGAGGAATGTGGATGGCCTAAAGAAGAGGTGGAATGACTGTAAGAGGAGAGTTAAGGAGAAGATGGGCCATGAAGCTATGTCCCAGAGGGCAACAAGAGGTGGGCCTCACTATGAGGCGGAATACAACAAGTGGCAGGAGCTGATTCGTAGGTCCCTGAGCGTCACAGCAGTCCGTGGATTTCCAGGGGCTCGTGACTCAGGGATTGCAACATCAGCACAGCATGCTGGTGAGTAACATCCCACACACCAGTATTATATGTATTTGAGTTATAACATCCTATATTGTCACACATTCATGTACACAATGAGGAGCATGGTATTTGGCCTACTTACAAAAACATCTACAATGAGATTTAACATTAAAGGGACATGAAACCAAATCTTTTTATTTCATTATTCAGGTAGAGAATACAGTTTTAAACAACATCCCAATTTACTTCTATTATCTATTTTGCTTCATTATTTTCTTAATCTTTGTTTATTAAATATCAATGCACATGGGTGAGGCAATCACACGAGGCATTGATGTGCAGCCACCACTCAGCAGCTTCTGAGCCTATCTAGAAATGCTTTTCAGCTAAGAATATCAAGAGAATGAAGCTAATTAGGTAATGGAAGTAAATTACAAAGTTGTTTACAATTGCATGCTCTAGCTGAATCATGAAAGAATCAAAATGGGTTAAATGTCCATTTAATGCTACTTAACACATTGAAATTCATGATATTAGGTGGAATAGTGAAATACTAACATATCTCAGAGTAGCACAGGCCACAAGCCACATGTAGAGTTTTCAGTAAATGGACACTATAGTCATCACAACCATAGTGTCACTTAAAGAACACATTTTCTCCATCACTGACATGTACACAGAACTATTGTATGAAGCACATACATGTATACTTTGCATATTAAAAACCCTCATATCACAAATCTCAATGTGCACATGCATGTTATAGAGTTTGACATGAGAATGTGTATAGGCCCTAGCATGTACATTGTATGCCCACATGGATATATATCTGACTGTACTAATCCCTCTCATCATTTGACTCCTCCACAGAACCTCCAGTCACCAGGGTGCTAACGCCCATGCATCCCCCTCCACCACCGGAACAAAGTATTTCTCCACCTCGACCACCGGTCCAGAGAGTCCAGCAGGAGTATGCCAGGCATGACCTGGGTTGGACTGCCTCAATTGATAATCCAAATGTTATGCCGCCAGCATTACAGGAGGATACCTGGCAGGAGCCCTGGCCAGAGGAATATTCCTTTGGCTTGGAGGGGGAGCCAAGCCAGCCCTGAAGGGTAGATGTCTTTACCCCCCCCCCCAACAATATCATGCCACTCCGGGATTCTACCAGCAGGCTGAGTGGGTGCACACCAGCAGGCAATGGGACTATCAGTCCATCCGGACATCTGCACCATCAGCTGCACTTGGAAGAGCTCCACCAGCTGAGATTCCACAGCCTGCACCCCCAGCTGAGATTCAACAGCCTGCACCCCCAGCTGAGATTCCACAGCCTGCACCCCCAGCTGAGATTCAACAGCCTGCACCCCCAGCTGAGATTCCACAGCCTGCACCCCCAGCTGAGATTCCACAGCCTGCACCCCCAGCTGAGATTCCACAGCCTGCATCACCAGCTGAGGATATAGAAATGGAACCGGTGCCTAGAGTCCCTGCTGGGGAAGAGCCCATGGATCCACTGACTTCCGCCATGGGCGATGAATACATTGCCCTACAGAGGAGGCAAACAGTAACCTGCGAGAGTCTCACATCAACCTGCGAGAGAATGCAGAGGGACCAACGCAGGTTTTACAGGAGCCAACAGACATTACAACAGCGTTCCATTGAGCTGCAACGGGACATGGCAGCATCTTTAACTGCTATGGTCCAAAATCAATCTCAAATGCTGAGAGTCATTTCTGACATGCAAATCCAGAGTGACAACAGATGGAGGGAACAGAACCAACTGTTGGGTGTGTTGGTGGAGCATTTCACCCACCAGCAGGACATTGCCTCCAGCATCTCATCTGTGGCCAGCACTCCTGCAGGATCATCTGAATCAACACAACCCAGGAGAGGCAGGAGACCCACTCCAGGCCCCTCAGCCCCCTCATCTAAGAAGCCGAAAAGAAAATAAATCTTGTTATATTTAATCCTAAATCTTGTCCTCTGTTATTTACCATATAGCTGTCATCCACATCCATGTGAGGGGTGTTTTAGTACACTAATATCTTTGAAAAATATAATAAGGCCTGTGTGGAAATGTCCTAGAAAAGGTAATATCATCATGTTTATTACATATTCATGTTCTCTAAACCACATCACATAGTTGTGTATGAAGGGTACATATAGTGATATTCACTTTTAAGATGTAAATCAAGGTTTCTCACATCCAATAGAAAATGACCCATGTGCAGGGATAGGCACGAGCCAAGGCTGTTGCTGACATTTTCTAAGGTAAAGAGTTTTAGTCAAGGACACCTTGCCTATCCCTGCACATGGGTATATATATCTAAATAATAATGTTTTTACAGAAGGTGTGAACATAAGGTATAAACATCCATTTTCATTCCTCAAAATGATAGTCAATAAATCATAGTGACCAAAACATGAATTGAACTAATGATATATTTTCAGTAATTAGGGTGGTTAAGGGATGGGATGTAGTAGTTTCACTTACATGCAGTCGAACTCTGCAGTATGTAATTCGATGACCAGCTGCAGCAGGGGCAGCACCATCACCATGGACCTCAGCAACAACTATAGATTCAGCATGTGTAGACAGAACAACAGGGGATTGTAGGGCTTCCAGCACCCCCTGGGCCCCATGATGTCTCCCTGGGCCCCATGATGTCTCCCCTGGGCCCCATGATGCACCCCTTTGTGATTGGTTTGACAAACTTGCAGGGGCAGGAATATTAAATGCTTTTAAGAGGTTAACTATTGTGATGAAGCTACTGATATGTATGTGGTTAAGCATGCACTTGTTAGGCCTTCCAAGAGTTACGTTGGTTTCTAAGTCAGTGCAAGGGTTCCTGCGGCTGAAATTTGTGGCGAGATGAGATTGGAGTAGATGTTCTGAAATCTGCGCGCGTAAGTACTTACGCCGTATATTGGATACCAAACTGCGCGTGTTTTGTATGTCAGTCTATGGGCCAAAAAACTACGGGCGACGCCAGAAATCTATGCGCGTAACTTCTAAGTTACGCCGTATATAGGATACCAAACCAGCGCAAATATTGGCGTCGCCCGCAAAAGCTTTTTTTATCGGATCGGGCCCCAAATTTTTCTTGAGAAAGCTTATTTACTGGACTTAAAGGGACAGTCTACTCCAGAATTGTTATTGTTTAAAAAGATAGATAATCCCTTTATTACCCAATCCGCAGTTTTGAATAACCAAAATGGTTATATTAATATGTTACCTCTGTGATTAGCTTGTATCTAAGTATCTGCAGACTGTCCCCTCATTTCAGTTCTTTTCACACTTGCATTTTAGCCAATCAGTGCTTACTCATAAATAACTCCAGACGACTAAGCATAATGTTATTTTAGGTTTAGTGTTGTCTAGCTGTGAAAAACTGCCAAAATGCACTGAGATAAGAGGCAACCTTCAAGGACTTAAAATTAGCATATGAGCCTTTTTAGCCTATTTGTCATTAACAAAGCAAAGTTGATGATAAAATTCAATTGGAAAGTTAGTTAAAATGGCATGTTCTTTCTGAATCATGAAAGTTTAATTTTGACTGGACAGTCCCTTTAATAAAATACCGGTGTGAATTGTTCTATCCTCTACATAAACCAAGCAGATTGCATGGGTAATCAGTATATTTTAATTCAGGAATGGTCAGTTAGTATCCCCAGTCCTAGTTAATTGTGGACATTCTTTCTATAGCCATAAATGTTTATCCCTTAAAGGGATACGATAATTAAAATTAAATTTGCATGATTCAGATGGAGCATGTCAATTTAAGACCTGGTAAAGCAAAGAGACACTAAAAAATGGCTTTGTTTAGCAACAGTGTATAATACATTTTAGATCTCTGCATGTACCTTCCATTCAATAACAAGTTCTTGTAAAGCTGACAGATATTATTATTTTGCACTTTCTGTACAATTGTAATTTTACTGATATTAACTTAAACACCTATACAGTGTCAAATAATTGCTTTATAAAGTTTTGCAGTTCTCTGTGGTAGCCTAAGAACCATACCCTGTAAAAAAACCAAAAAAGTGCTTTTGGAAACATAGATTGTATTTTTAAGTCTGATGCATAGTCTGTATTGCAATTCTAGTTTGTTTTCTGCCGTTTAAAAAGTATTCTCATAAATTACACTGTCAATATCCATTTATATTTTTTTTGGTAAAAAGCATAAATCCAAAATACAGAAATAAGTATTCACAGAGTCTAAGATGAGATAAAAGGTCTTGTGCAACCTTATGCAATGACAGACAGCACTCACTGCTGAATAATGCATGCGCTGTGCATCCATATATTACCGTGAAGCTGATGCCCTGATGAGTTTTCATATGCTTGCATTTAACACATTTTTATCCTGTCTTCAATTCACCTAAAAGCTGTTTTTCTGATGTCTTTGGGCAACCTTTTTATTTTTTGGCTTTTTATTTTTTCCAAAATTCATTTTCAATAGGGTCTTAAGATTGTTCTTTATGTATGATGGCTGTAATATTTCCTACTGACATTTCTTTATATTTTCCATTCTCTATTATACAATTTTCTTAAGCCCTGAAAATTACATTTGTACTTTACAAAATGAAGGATAGCTGAAACCAAAATAACACAATTATTGGTATTACTACATTAGAGCTATTATGAATAATAACATTATAATAATTATTTTTCCATTTGAGTTATTGGCTAATTGACCCAAGGAAAAACTCTGATCTTTAAAGGGACAGTAAAGCAAAAATTGAACCTTCACGATTTAGATAGAGCATGCAGTTTTGAACAACTTTCCAATGTATTTCATTTATCAAATTTGCTTTATATTTTATTCCTTTTTGAAGAGTAAATCAAGGTAGTCTAATGAGAGCTAAGGAACATGCACGTGTCTGTAGTACTCTATGGCAGCAGTGTTCGCAACTATGTTCCTAAACCCGGTGTTATTAGGCAAGAAGTGAGCGTAGAGCAAAATTGTGCTCCATACCGCACTCCAATACCAGCGCTGCATAAGTCAGCGGTGAGCTGGTTGTACGTGCTCGTGCGTGATTTTCCCATAGACATCAATGGGGAGAGCCGGCTGAAAAAAACCTAACACCTGCAAAAAAGCAGCGTAAAGCTCCGTAACGCTGCCCCATTGATTCCTATGGGGAAACTAAATTTATGTTTACACCTAACACCCTAACTTGAACCCTGAGTCTAAAAACCCCTAATCTTACACTTATTAACCCCTAATCTGCTGCCCCCGACATCGCCGACAACTACATTATATTTATTAACCCCTTCACTGCCGCTCTGAACATCGCCAACACCTACATTATACTTATTAACCCCTAATCTGCTGCCCCCAACATCGCTGACACCTACATTATATTTATTAACCCCTAATCTCCCGCCCCCAATGTCGCTGCAACCTACCTACACTTATTAACCCCTAATCTGCCACCCCCAACGTCGCCGCCACAATAATAAACATATTAACCCCTAAACCTAAGTCTAACCCTAACACCCCCTAACTTAAATATAATTAAAATAAATCTAAATAAAACCTACTATCGTTACCTAAATAATTCCTATTTAAAACTAAATACTTACCTATAAAATAAACCCTAAGATAGCTACAATATAACTAATAGTTACATTGTAGCTAGCTTAGGGTTTATTTTTATTTTACAGGCAAGTCTGTATTTATTTTAACTAGGTAGAATAGTTACTAAATAGTTATTAGCTATTTACTAACTACCTAGCTAAAATAAATTCAAATTTACCTGTAAAATAAAACCTAACCTGAGTTACTCTAACACCTAACCTTACACAACAATTAAATAAATTACCTAAATTAAATACAATTACCTAAAATTAAAAAAAAACACACTAAATTACACAAAATAAAAAATAAATTATAAGATATTTAAACTAATTACACCTAATCTAATAGCCCTATGAAAAGAAAAAACCCTAGCCTAAACTAAACTACCAATAGTCATTAAAAGGGCCTTTTGCGGGGCAGAAATCAGCTCTTTTACCTGTAAAAAAAAATACAAACAACCCCCCCAAAAGTAAAACCCACCACCCACATAACCAACCCCCCAAATAAAATCTTAACTATAAAAAAATAAGCTCCCCATTGCCCTGAAAAGGGCGTTTGGATGGGCATTGCCCTTAAAATGGCATTTAGCTCTATTGCTGCCCAAACCCTAACCTAAAAATAAAACCCACCCAATAAACCCTTAAAAAACCTAACACTAACCCCTGAAGATCCACTTACAGTTTTGAAGAGCCGACATCCATCCTCAACGAAGCCAGGAGAAGTCCTCAATGAAGCGGCGAGAATTCTTCAACGAAGCCGGGAGAAGTCTTCATCCAAGCTTGCAGAAGTGGTCCTCCAGACGGGCAGAAGTCTTCATACAGACGGCATCTTCTATCTTCATCCATCCGGCGCGGAGCGGCTCCATCTTCAAGACATCCGGAGCGGAGCATCCTCTTCTTTTGACGTCTTCTTCCAGAATGAATGTTCCTTTAAATGACGTAATCCAAGATGGCGTCCCTTGAATTCCGATTGGCTGATAGAATTCTATCAGCCAATCGGAATTAAAGGTGAAAAAATCCTATTGGCTGATGTAATCAGCCAATAGGATTGAGCTTCAATCCTATTGGCTGATCAAATAAGCCAATAGGATTGAGCTTGCATTCTATTGGCTGATTGGAACAACCAATAGAATGCGAGCTCAATCCTATTGGCTGATTTTTCACCATTAATTCTAATTGGTTGATAGAATTCTATCAGCCAATCAGAATTCAAGGGATGCCATCTTGGATGACGTCATTTAAAGGAACATTCATTCGGGAAGAAGACGTCGAAAGAAGAGGATGCTTCGCGCCGGATGTCTTGAAGATGGAGTCGCTCCGCGCCGGATGGATGAAGATAGAAGATGCCGGCTTGGTTGAAGACTTCTCCTGGCATCGTTGAGGACTTCTTGCCGCTTCGTTGAGGACTTCTCTCGGCTTTGTTGAGGATGGATGTCGGCTCTTCAAAACTGTAAGTGGATCTTCAGGGGTTAGTGTTAGGTTTTTTTAAGGGTTTATTGGGTGGGTTTTATTTTTAGGTTAGGGTTTGGGCAGCAATAGAGCTAAATGCCCTTTAAAGGGCAATGCCCATCCAAATGCCCTTTTCAGGGCAATGGGGAGCTTAGGGTTTTTTTAGTTAGGATTTTATTTGGGGGGTTGGTTGTGTGGGTGGTATAGGTAATCAATTTACCTGGTTGTGTAGGTAATTAATTTAATTGTAGTGTAAGTTTAGGTGTTAGTGTAAGACAGGTTAGGTTTTATTTTACAGGTAAATTTGTATTTATTTTAGCTAGGTAGTTAGTAAATAGTTAATAAATATTTAGTAACTATTCTACCTATTTAAAATAAATACAAACTTGCGTGTAAAATAAAATAAACCCTAAGCTAGATACAATGTAACTATTAGTTATATTGTAGCTAGCTTAGGGTTTATTTTATAGGTAAGTATTTAGTTTTAAATAGGAATTATTTAGGTAATGATAGTAGGTTTTATTTAAATTTATTTTACTTATATTTAAGTTAGGGGGTGTTAGGGTTAGGCTTAGGTTTAGGGGTTAATAACTTTAGTATAGTGGCGGCGACATTGGGGGCGGGAGATTAGGGGTTAATAACTGTAATGTAGGTTGCGGCGATGTTAGGGGCGGCAGATTAGGGGTTAATAATATTTTACTAGTGTTTGCGATGCGGGAGTGTGGCAGTTTAGGGGTTAATATGTTTATTCTAGTGGTGGCGATGTCCGGAGTGGCAGATTAGGGGTTAATAATGTTATTTTAGTGTTTGCGATGCGGGAGGGCCTTGGTTTAGGGGTTAATAGGTAGTTTATGGGTGTTAGTGTACTTTTTAACACTTTAGTTATGAGTTTTATGCTACAGCTTTGTAGTGTAAAACTCATAACTACTGACTTTAGAATGCGTTACGAATCTTGCGGGATAGGCTGTACCGCTCACTTTTTGGCCTCCAAAAAAAAGCTTGTAATACCGGCGCTATGGAAGTCCCGTTGAAAAAAGACTTTACAAAAATTGCGTAAGTTTATTCGCGGTACGGGCAAAAAAGTGTGCGGTACAGCTGTACCTACAAGACTCGTAATAGCAGCGGTAGTCAAAAAGCAGCATTATGAGCCATAACAATGCTTTTTTACTTATAACGCAAAACTCGTAATCTAGCCAAATGTTACAAAACACTACTGCCATAGAGTACTAAAGACACGCTCCTGAGCTCTTATAGGTTACATTAATTTACTCTTGAACAAAGGATACCAAGAAAACAAAGAAAATTTGATAGTAGTAAATTGGACAGTTTGACTTTGATGTCCATTTAAACATTATAAGATAAAAAAAAAAATTCTATATTATTTAACCATTTTTCTATCTTTAAAAAATGTAAAATAATGACTGTCAAGGCTGCCTACCTTCTTAAATTGCAATAAGCCACCTTTAAAATAAAGTTGAAATAAGTATTAGACCAATTGATAATTTTCACTTTAGCATTTCTCATTGATCTGAAAGCTGTATCTTGATCTTGAGCAAGTTATTGGTTTGGAACTGTTTATGGCTGCATTACAATAAAATTATAGCTATTTAGTGAGTGTGCGCTAATTCCTACTGATTAGTAGTGGCTCCTTATAACTGGTAGCCATGACAATTCAGGAGTCGGACAGGAGTATCTGACCTCAGTCGCTGTAACAATGTTTTTTTATGTCATATAGGTACTGTTGACCACCCTCTTTTGCTCCAAACCCTCCAATCCTTCAACATCTGTGACACAGCCCTCTTGTGGTTCTCTTCCTACCTGTCAAACCATACCTTTAGTGTAGCCTTCTCTGGGGCCTCCTCTACCCCGTCACCACTTTCTGTCAGGGTACCGCAAGGCTCTGTCCTCAGTCCCCTACTCTTCTCAATCTACACGTCATTATTAGTTTCCCTAATAAAGTCCCATGGGTTCCAATATCATTTGTATGCTGACGACACCCAAATCCACTTCTCTGCACTAGACCTATCTCCTTCCTTGCTAACCCGTGTCACTAGCTGTCTTTCTCACATCTCTTTCTGGATGTCCTCTCACTCACTACCTCAAGCTAAATCTATCCAAAACTGAGCTCCTTATTTTCCCCCCTTCTTCCAAAATCTCCACCCCCAATCTCCACCCCCAAGCACTGCTCGCCTATATCTCAGACCTTGTCTCCAGATACTCTCCCTCCCGTCCACTTCGCTCTGCTCATGACCTCCTACTCTCCTCCTCTCTTGTTACCTCATCACACTCCCGTTTACAGGACATGTCCAGACTGGCTCCCATCGTGTGGAACTCTCTGCCTCGATCCACAAGACTCTCCCCTAGTTTTGAAAGCTTCAAGCGCTCCCTAAAGACTCTACTGTTCAGGGATGCATACAACCTACACTAACTTTTCTTTATACCAGTTCCTCTCCTCCATTACTATCCCCTGAATCCCCTTAGCATGTATGCCTAAGAGTCCAGCTGTTTGTAGATCACCTTCTTAAGAGTTGAATACAACAGTGTGACTCTTGGCAGGGCCCTCTACCCATTTGATCCCTATAAATGTTTTGTTGTACTCTGCCTTTGTTTATAGCGCTGCAGAATCTGTTGGCACTTTACAAATAACCGGTAATAATAATAATATAGTAAACCATCCAAAATGCTTTTATATGTATCTGTAGCTGACATGCGCTTAAACCGCAGTTTTCCCATATCACAAGCTATTCCAGACCCATCTTTGAACCCCTCAATCACTATCCATGACTTGGCTTCTCTGGTATTACCCCGGCTCTAAAAATAGGTCATCAAATAGTAACCATTAAAACTTCAAATGAGCTCCTATCACTATAAACTATAAAGCCTGATCTGACCCAAATAGTATATCTTTCCCCCATTGTTTTACCTGCTCACTATAATCTGCAATACCCACATCACCTAAAATACACCCATATGATCTCATTATGTCATACCCCTAATTTCCGAGACTTCGCAATAGGATTTCCCATTGCAAATCCCAGAACCTAAAGCACCCTCCCCCCCCCAAAAAAAACATACTGAAGCAAAAATCCTCACAAGCTAAACTCAAGAGTTCTAATGTTCAAGAATCTTCTTCAGTCAGCAGAAATATGTCCTTCCACTTTATAGAATTTTATTGTAATCCAATTGGTTGATCATGGAGATGATTATGTAGAGGGTTTGAATGGCATTAAGGTGCTGGGATTATGTATGTGATTTCTAGATATAGGGGGTCGTATAACAAGTTGAAAGTAAATGCGATTGCACAAACGCAATCGCATTTACCGCTCAAACTTTTTATGTGACCTGAAAGGTCGCTTAAGAGTTTGTCCAGAGGAAACAATTGCACTAAACTACACTTTGAACCCCGGGCCCTAAACCACCACTCCCACATTGCAAACTACCTCTTTACACTATTAACCCATAAACCACCACACCCCCACCACAAAATAAGCTTCTACGCTGTTAACCCCTAAACTGCCACCCACCCACCACAAAGTAAGCTTCTATACTAGTAAAGCCTAAACCGTCAGCCCCCCAAATTGCAAAGTCCCCACTACACTATTAACCCCTAAACTGCAAGCCCCCCAATTTAAATTAACCAACTAACATATAAACCCCCTACCCTTTACTCCCCCTAAGTTAACCCAAAATAAACTAACCCTACCTTTACCAAAAAAAACTAACTACCTTTAAAAAAATAAAAAGTTAGCTGAGAAAGTAAAAAAAAAAAAAAAATCTAACCTTTCTGTATGCTGGCTTGCTCAAACAAAACTGCACTGCAAGACCTGAGACGATATGAATAAAGCTTAATAAATGTTCCCCTTAGTCTTTGTTAAAAGTGCAGATTCCTGTTCCATCACTTCTATGGATTAATAAAAGAATGTCTCATGTAAACATTCCTATAATATCTTCAATATTTTACCAACACAACAAATGTTAATGAAGTCTGTTTTACTAATGTTTTTCAGTGTTTTCATCTTGTGATACCACTCAAATGAATACAACTGAATTAATATAATGCATTCTGAAAACAGAGAAACTGTCAAAACTCAACAGATTATGCAGAATCATAGTATAAATATGGAATATTTGTCAAAAAGCCTTACTTTATTGTATTACACATTCTATAATAAAATAATACAATCAAGACTTCTGTATAGTAATATATCTCACAATCGTTGTGCTAATATGAAGAATTAAGGGCTAGATTACAAGTGGAGAGCAATATTGCACATCACAAATGTGCTCTGGTATTACAAGTGCGGCGCAATTCCTCACATTCGCATTGCCCGAAAGCCTTGCGCGCACGAGAGTGCTCTTCCATAGGCTTCAATGGGAGCCTTATTCTGATGCCGATAAACATGGCAAACCACCTAACGCAGCACAGAGGGAAAATCGTGCAGCTTTGAGCAGCAATAAATAAATATAAGTGCATAACAAAGGAGCGTGAAATATTTACAGTACATACACAGTATAAAACTTTATTAAATATGAATATTACATAAATATTTTTTTACATATTTTCATCTACTTAACTGCAAAGGCTCCCATACACACACATATATATATATACAGTATATATATATATATATACAGGGTATATATATATATATATATATATATATATATATATATATATATATATATATATATATATATATATATATATATATATGTATGTGTGTGTGTGTGTGTGTGTACATGTATTTATGTATTTATATGTGTTTATCTGTGTATACATGTCTTTAAAAACATATATATATATATATATATATATATCACTGAAATCACTGCAAACAAAATTAGCTTGCTGTTCAAATCAGGTAAGGTTTATTTCGTCCACAGAGACATAAGCAGACTTAAACACCTGACATGTTTCGTGTAGGCACACCCACACTTCATCAGAGGTGATCATTCAGAACAGGTATGGAGATTTTAAAGGCTAAGCTTAACCAATGAAAATGCAGGAGAATAAGGAGAAAACTACTCCCCCAAGAAAATGTAAAGTTAACCCTATGGTAACCTTCTACCAAAGTAGTTATTGAGCATACAGAGAGGAGATTGTGGAAAATTCAACAGACAACTATATCTGTTCAACCCATAGATTGTAAATCAGCAGGAAAGTCAGTTCAGTTCATATCAATAGGGATATTATGTATTTTATTAAGCTGTACATTTGTTGGGGTGAGTTACATAACTTAATAAAGTTGGAAAAAAAGTTAATATAAAACAATGGATAAAATATAATAACAGTACATAAGGAATCACAAGTAACACAAATAATATAAATGATAAATATATACAAGATAAAAATAAAGATAAATTTAACAGTAATAACATTTTTAACATTTTTAAATCCAGGCTCCTTTTTATAAAAATGTATACATATATACATATATATGTATCTATATATATACTTGGTACAAAATGGACAGTCAATACTAAATACCATAATGTATGAATAAACACCAATGTACATATATTTAAACATATATAAATATCGCTCAGCTTAGTTTAACAAATAAGATATAATTTGTGGGAAGATATATTAATGTCTTAAACAGGTGTATAAAGATCAAGAGAGGTTAGGGAGAAGAGTAATAAAAAAGAGAAAGAAAAATGCAATATAACAAGATCTTACTCTAAATCTTAAACCAAAGATAAGGAAATACCAATTTTATATAGCAGTATAGGTCCTTAAAAATGTGGCTAAACTATAAGTCAGCACTTATAATCAAAATATATAATTCATTATATTCTCATTCATTTTATGTCAACAAAATTTTTTTGCTTATCTAGAAATGAATGCACCTACATCCAATCTTTTGTTGATACCTTCTGGGGCTCTAGTATTTAGTTCTAAAATCCAAAAAAAACTTTCTCCTTAATAGTAGGTCAGTTTTATTGCCTCCTCTGGCACTTTTCAATATGCTATCTATACCTAGGAAGGAGAAATATTTAGTGCCCTTACCATGTTGTCTAAAATGTTTCGCTACCGGAGTTTTGGGTTCTTTCTCCTCGAGAGGTAATATGTATATATATATATATATATATATATATATATATATATATATATATATATATATATATATATATATATATATATATACACATATAAATACACATGTACAAACATATAAACACCCACACACATATATATATATATATATATATATATATATATATATATATATCTAAACATATACATCGTTAGACATATATACATGCATGTATCTCTTTTTAAAAAATAATGTTTATTAGATAGTGTTATAATGAGTGTAACTGTAATTTGTAATGAACTTCTGATGTGTTTTGTGCAACTTTATTCTTTTCACGAAACAGTTAATCAGAGCTCTGAGGTCACGCTAACTTAAATTGCGTTCAAGCGATCGCGTTTACTTTCAACTTGTAATATGATCGAAAAACCTGACGCATGCAAACCCTTTATTGCTTGCGCATAACTGTTAGCGCTACACTCGTAATCTAAGCCTTAGTAGTAATTAGGGATGGCCAAATGTATTTATATTCAAATTCAAATGTTAGAACAAATGTTATTTTAGAAAACATAATTTATGCTTACCTGATAAATTCCTTTCTCCTGTAGTGTAGTCAGTCCACGGGTCATCATTACTTATGGGATATTAACTCCTCCCCAACAGGAAGTGCAAGAGGATCACCCAAGCAGAGCTGCTATATAGCTCCTCCCCTCTACGTCACACCCAGTCATTCGACCGAGAACCAAACGAGAAAGGAGAAACTATAGGGTGCAGTGGTGACTGGAGTATAATTTAAAATTTAGACCTGCCATAAAAAACAGGGCGGGCCGTGGACTGACTACACTACAGGAGAAAGGAATTTATCAGGTAAGCATAAATTATGTTTTCTCCTGTTAAGTGTAGTCAGTCCACGGGTCATCATTACTTATGGGATACCAATACCAAAGCTAAAGTACACGGATGACGGGAGGGACAGGCAGGATCTTTATACGGAAGGAACCACTGCCTGAAGAACCTTTCTCCCAAAAACAGCCTCCGAAGAAGCAAAAGTGTCAAATTTGTAAAATTTGGAAAAAGTATGAAGAGAAGACCAAGTTGCAGCCTTGCAAATCTGTTCAACAGAGGCCTCATTCTTAAAGGCCCAAGTGGAAGCCACAGCTCTAGTAGAATGAGCTGTAATTCTTTCAGGAGGCTGCTGTCCAGCAGTCTCATAGGCTAAACGTATTATACTACGAAGCCAGAAAGAGAGAGAGGTAGCAGAAGCTTTTTGACCTCTCCTCTGTCCAGAATAAACGACAAACAGGGAAGAAGTTTGGCGAAAATCTTTAGTTGCCTGTAAATAAAATTTCAGGGCACGGACTACATCCAGATTGTGTAGAAGTCGTTCCTTCTTTGAAGAAGGGTTAGGACACAATGATGGAACAACAATCTCTTGATTGATATTCCTATTAGTGACTACCTTAGGTAAGAACCCAGGTTTAGTACGCAGAACTACCTTGTCTGAATGAAAAATCAGATAAGGAGAATCACAATGTAAGGCCGATAACTCAGAGACTCTTCGAGCCGAGGAAATAGCCATTAAAAACAGAACTTTCCAAGATAACAATTTGATATCAATGGAATGAAGGGGTTCAAACGGAACACCCTGTAAAACGTTAAGAACTAAATTTAAGCTCCATGGTGGAGCAACAGTTTTAAACACAGGCTTAATCCTGGCCAAAGCCTGACAAAAAGCCTGAACGTCTGGAACCTCTGACAGACGTTTGTGTAAAAGAATGGACAGAGCTGAGATCTGTCCCTTTAAGGAACTAGCAGACAAACCCTTTTCTAAACCTTCTTGTAGAAAAGACAATATCCTAGGAATCCTAACCTTACTCCATGAGTAACTCTTGGATTCGCACCAATGTAAGTATTTACGCCATATTTTATGGTAAATCTTTCTGGTAACAGGTTTCCTAGCCTGTATTAAGGTATCAATTACTGACTCCGAAAATCCACGCTTTGATAAAATCAAGCGTTCAATCTCCAAGCAGTCAGCTTCAGAGAAATTAGATTTTGATGTTTGAAAGGACCCTGAATCAGAAGGTCCTGTCTCAGAGGCAGAGACCAAGGTGGACAGAATGACATGTCCACTAGATCTGCATACCAGGTCCTGCGTGGCCACGCAGGCGCTATTAGAATCACTGATGCTCTCTCCTGTTTGATCCTGGCAATCAATCGAGGAAGCATCGGGAAGGGTGGAAACACATAAGCCATCCCGAAGGTCCAAGGTGCTGTCAAAGCATCTACCAGGACCGCTCCCGGGTCCCTGGACCTGGACCCGTAACAAGGAAGCTTGGCGTTCTGGCGAGACGCCATGAGATCTATATCTGGTTTGCCCCAACGTCGAAGTATTTGGGCAAAGACCTCCGGATGAAGTTCCCACTCCCCCGGATGAAAAGTCTGACGACTTAGGAAATCCGCCTCCCAGTTCTCCACTCCAGGAATGTGGATCGCTGACAGGTGGCAAGAGTGAGACTCTGCCCAGTGAATTATCTTTGATACTTCCATCATCGCTAGGGAGCTTCTTGTCCCTCCTTGATGGTTGATGTAAGCTACAGTCGTGATGTTGTCCGACTGAAACCTGATGAACCTCCGAGTTGTTAACTGAGGCCAAGTCAGAAGGGCATTGAGAACTGCTCTCAATTCCAGAATGTTTATTGGAAGGAGACTCTCCTCCTGAGTCCATGATCCCTGAGCCTTCAGGGAATTCTAGACAGCGCCCCAACCTAGTAGGCTGGCGTCTGTTGTTACAATTGTCCAGTCTGGCCTGCTGAAGGGCATCCCCCTGGACAGATGTGGCCGAGAAAGCCACCATAGAAGAGAATTTCTGGTCTCTTGATCCAGATTCAGAGTAGGGGACAAATCTGAGTAATCCCCATTCCACTGACTTAGCATGCACAATTGCAGCGGTCTGAGATGCAGGCGTGCAAAGGGTACTATGTCCATTGCCGCTACCATTAAGCCGATTACCTCCATGCATTGAGCCACTGACGGGTGTTGAATGGAATGAAGGACACGGCAAGCATTTTGAAGCTTTGTTAACCTGTCTTCTGTCAGGTAAATCTTCATTTCTACAGAATCTATAAGAGTCCCCAAGAAGGGAACTCTTGTGAGTGGTAAGAGAGAACTCTTCTCTTCGTTCACCTTCCACCCATGCGACCTTAGAAATGCCAGTACTAACTCTGTATGAGACTTGGCAGTTTGAAAGCTTGACGCTTGTATCAGAATGTCGTCTAGGTACGGAGCCACCGAAATTCCTTGCGGTCTTAGTACCGCCAGAAGAGAGCCCAGAACCTTTGTGAAGATTCTTGGAGCCGTAGCCAACCCGAATGGAAGAGCTACAAACTGGTAATGCCTGTCTAGGAAGGCAAACCTTAGATACCGGTAATGATCTTTGTGAATCGGTATGTGAAGGTAGGCATCCTTTAAATCCACTGTGGTCATGTACTGACCCTTTTGGATCATGGGTAAGATTGTCCGAATAGTTTCCATTTTGAACGATGGAACTCTTAGGAATTTGTTTAGGATCTTTAAATCCAAGATTGGTCTGAAGGTTCCTTCTTTCTTGGGAACCACAAACAGATTTGAGTAAAACCCTTGTCCGTGTTCTGACCGCGGAACCGGATGGATCACTCCCATTCGTAAAAGATCTTGTACACAGCGTAGAAACGCCTCTTTCTTTATCTGGTTTGTTGACAACCTTGAAAGATGAAATCTCCCTTTTGGGGGAGAGGTTCTGAAGTCCAGAAGATATCCCTGAGATATGATCTCTAACGCCCAGGGATCCTGGACATCTCTTGCCCAAGCCTGGGCGAAGAGAGAAAGTCTGCCCCACACTAGATCCGTTCCCAGATCGGGGGCCCTCAATTCATGCTGTCTTAGGGGCAGCAGCAGGTTTTCTGGCCTGCTTGCCCTTGTTCCAGGTCTGGTTAGGTTTCCAGCCTTGTCTGTAGCGAGCAACAGCTCCTTCCTGTTTTGGAGCAAAGGAAGTTGATGCTGCTCCTGCCTTGAAGTTACGAAAGGCACGAAACTTAGACTGTCTAGCCCTAGGTTTGGCTCTGTCTTGAGGCAGGGCATGGCCTTTACCTCCTGTAATATCAGCGATAATTTCTTTCAAACCGGGCCCGAATAAGGTCTGCCCCTTGAAAGGTATGTTAAGTAATTTAGATTTAGAAGTAACATCAGCTGACCAGGATTTTAGCCACAGTGCTCTGCGTGCCTGAATGGCGAATCCGGAATTCTTAGCCGTAAGTTTAGTTAAATGCACTACGGCATCCGAAATAAATGAATTAGCTAGCTTAAGGGTTTTAAGCTTGTTTGAAATCTCATCTATTGGCGCTGAGTCAAGGGTCTCTTCCAGAGACTCGAACCAAAATGCGGCCGCAGCCGTGACAGGCGCAATACATGCAAGGGGTTGCAATATAAAACCTTGTTGAACAAACATTTTCTTAAGGTAACCCTCTAACTTTTTATCCATTGGATCTGAAAAGGCACAGCTATCCTCCACCGGGATAGTGGTACGCTTAGCCAGAGTAGAAACCGCTCCCTCCACCTTAGGGACCGTCTGCCATAAGTCCCGTGTGGTGGCGTCTATTGGAAACATTTTTCTAAATACAGGAGGGGGGGGAAAGGGTACACCGGGCCTATCCCACTCCTTGTTAATAATCTCTGTAAGCCTCTTAGGTATAGGAAAGACGTCAGTACACGCCGGTACCGCATAGTATCTATCCAGCCTACATAATTTCTCTGGGATTGCAACGGTGTTACAATCATTCAGAGCCGCTAATACCTCCCCTAGCAGTACACGGAGGTTTTCTAGTTTAAACTTAAAATTTGAAATGTCTGAATCCAGTCTATTTGGATCAGATCCGTCACCTGCAGAATGAAGCTCTCCGTCCTCATGTTCTGCAAATTGTGACGCAGTATCTGACATGGCCCTAGTATTATCAGCGCACTCTGTTCTCACCCCAGAGTGATCTCGCTTACCTCTAAGTTCTGGCAATTTAGACAAAACTTCAGTCATAACATTAGCCATGTCCTGTAGAGTGATTTGTAATGACCGCCCTGATGTACTTGGCGTTACAGTATCACGCACCTCCCGAGCGGGAGATGCAGGTACTGACACGTGAGGCAAGTTAGTCGGCATAACTTCCCCCTCGTTGTCTGGTGAATGATGTTCAACATGTACAGATTGACTTTTATTTAAAGTAGCATCAATGCAATTAGTACATAAATTTCTATTGGGCTCCACCTTGGCTTTTACACATATAGCACAGAGATATTCCTCTGAGTCAGACATGTTTAACAAACTAGCAATTAGACTAGCAAGCTTGGAAATACCTTTCAACTAAATTTACAAGTAATATGTAAAACGTACTGTGCTTTTAAGAAGCACAGAAAAAACTATGACAGTTGAATAACAATGAACCGGAGTAGTTATAAAAACCAAAATTTTCCCGGTAAAAGCATAAAATTAGCAAAGGATTGCACTCATTAGCAATGGATGACTAACCCTTAATATCAGAAAAGATGTATAAGATTTAAAATATAAGCGTTTTTTATCACAGTCAAAGCACAATCTCACAGGTCTGCTGTGAGTGATTACCTCCCTCAAAATAAGTTTTGAAGACCCCTGAGCTCTGTAGAGACGTTCCAGATCATGCAGGGAGAGAAACAGACTTGTGACTGAATTTCTAATGCGTAGCAAAAGCGCCAAAATAGGCCCCTCCCACTCACACACAACAGTGAGGGAAGTTCAGTGAAACTGTTTTTAATTTAAAATAAACGACAGCCATGTGGAAAATAGTGCCCAAAACAATTTTTCACCAAGTACCTCAGATAATTAAACGATTTAACATGCCAGCAAACGTTTAAAATCTAATAATATGAAATGTCATTAAAAAGCCTGCTGCTAGTCGTTCACACTGCAAGTTAGGCTAAAAGTTATATGCATACAGTATTGTCCCAGTGAAGTGCCATTCCCCAGAATACTGAAGTGTAAACATATATACATAACAGCCTGATACCAGTTGCTACTACTGCATTTAAGGCTGAACTTACATTATATCGGTATTGGCAGTATTTTCTCAGTCAATTCCATTCCTTAGAAAATAATATACTGCAACATACCTCTTTGCAGGTGAACCTGCCCGCTGTCCCCTGATCTGAAGTTTACCTCACTCCTCAGAATGGCCGAGAACAGCAAAATGAATCTTAGTTACGTCCGCTAAGATCATACAAAAACTCAGGTAGATTCTTCTTCAAATTCTACCTGAGAAGAAACAACACACTCCGGTGCTGTTTAAAATAACAAACTTTTGATTGAAGATATAAAAACTAAATATAATCACCACAGTCCTCTCACACATCCTATCTATTAGTTGGGTGCAAGAGAATGACTGGGTGTGACGTAGAGGGGAAGAGCTATATAGCAGCTCTGCTTGGGTGATCCTCTTGCACTTCCTGTTGGGGAGGAGTTAATATCCCATAAGTAATGATGACCCGTGGACTGACTACACTTAACAGGAGAAATTCGATTTACATAATCGAATGTTGATAAGAACGAATATTCTTTAAAATGAAATGTTATTTACAGTTTTCAAATGTCATTTTAGATTCGAATGTCACTTTCGATTTCGAATGTCACTTTCAATTTCGAATGTCACTTTCGATTTCGAATGTCACTTTCGATTTCGAATGTACATAATGGATCGAATATACACATTCAAAAATCAAATGTGTATATTTGATTTATTATGAACATTCAAATTCAAATATTACATTTATAAACCTAACTTTATTTTCTGGGCTCTATTTATAGGGACAGTCAGTTAAACTTTTATGATTCAGGCATGCAATTTTAAAAAATTTCCAATGTACTTTAATCATCAAATTTGCGTTCTCTTGGTATTCTTTGTTTTAGGCTAAACCTAGATGCAACCATCACTATATGTGTGCTTTTTATTTCTTGTTACAATAAAATTCCTATTTTATCCAAAGAAGTGCTGGCACCCTTTCTGTTGTACATTTGGAGTTATTCCCTTTTCCGCCTGTGCACCTTTGGATTTACACATGGATATCACCTTTTGTATTGGAGGCTCAAGGATCATGTGGTAGTGGGCTAGCTCTGTATCAGAATAGGGCGGAGCTATTAGAGCTGTTGAGCGTGTGAATAGTGACACTAGTCAGAGGGGATTTCTATGGCTCGTATAGTAATAACTAGTATTTATATAGCACCTTTCTCCCAGTGGGACTCAAAGCGCTTTTTCAGCGCTCGCTCTCGGAATTAACCAAATCGGCAGCTGAATAGTAATAGTTGTTATTATTACTCAATTTAATGGTACTCATTTTATCGACCTCAGAAGGATGAAGGGCTGAGTCGGCCCTGCCGGGATTTGAACCTGTGACCTTGGATCTTTTAAACAGGCTTTTTTGTAGTCAGGGCATTTACCAACTGAGCTACCTCACCAGGACACCAAAGCAGTTTGCTATACTGCTGGATCTGATATTGAAACCGCACAACTATCCTAGCCCTTGGTTTGGAGCTGACTGCATGGGTTTGATGAAAGTAGCTGTTACACGGTGAGACAACACTCTGAGCTGAGGATTCTGGACTAAGTTTTGTGCTGGAATTCTATACACATTGTATTGCTTCAGCCCACACAATGACATTGAATCGTTCAGTAACTTTACATATTGTCTGTCTTAGTGTTTCAATACAGTTTATGGCTATTGCTTTTCTATACAAGTTTAAATCTAGGTAGGCTCATATGCTAATTTCTAAGCCCTTGAAGGCCGCCTCTTATCTCAGTGCATTTTATTAGCTTTTCACAGCTAGACAGGAATAGTTTATGTGTGCCATGTAGATATCATTGTGCTCACTCCTGTGGAGTTATTTATCAACAGCACTGATTGGCTAAAATGCAAGTCTGTCAGCCACTGAATAGCTAGACTCAGCTTTACATACCAGGTATTATTATGGTATAGACCCCGGGCAGCTGATACCCCAATATTTGAGTGCAGAGCTTCATGGAAGAATACACCCCTTGCATTTGTACTTTCAACAGTGTATGGTGCTGTAATCAATTTTAATAAGGTAATATACTAGACAATCAAATAAGGTACAAAGCTTTTTTTTTCCTCATAGGGATGACTATATCTAGTATTCTAGTCTGTATAGGATTTTTTTAATATTCTGAATAGGAAGATATAATAGTCTGTGCAGCTGCCCCATTCTCCCACACTGTGCTTTTTTCTTACCGGCCTAATTAATGAATCTTCTGCACCTGGAATGAAAAAATAGCTTTTCAGCTCCAAGTGAGGTCTCCTGCATATGCATGTGAACATTTCTGGTCATGAACTGTCCATATTTATACTAACTTTATCTTCTTGTTCCACAGCACACCCTTTTCTCTTGTAAGGTGTATCCAGTCCACGGATCATCCATTACTTGTGGGATATTCTCATTCCCAACAGGAAGTTGCAAGAGGACACCCACAGCTGAGCTGTAATATAGCTCCTCCCCTAACTGTCATAGCCAGTCATTCTCTTGCAAGTCTCAACAAGCTAGGTCGTTGTAGGAGAGAGTGGTTAAATATAGTTAGTTTATTTTCTTCAATCAAAAGTTTGTTATTTTTAAATAGTACCGGTGTTGTGCTATTTTATCTCAGGCAGTAAATAGAAGAAGAATCTGCCTGAGGTTTCTATGATCTTAGCAGGTTGTAACTAAGATCCATTGCTATTCTCACATATGTCTGAGGGGATTACACAGATGAGGTAACTTCAGCGAGAGAATGGTGTGCAGTTTATTCTGCTATCAGGTATGTGCAGTTATATTTTTTTCTAGAGATGTAAATGCTAGAAAATGCTGCTGATACCGGATTAATGTAAGTTAAGCCTGAATACAGTGATTTAATAACGACTGGTATCATGCTTACTCCCAGGGGTAATACCCTTATGATATTGCAATATAAAACGTTTGCTGGCATGTTTAATCGTTTTTATATATGCTTTGGTAATAAAACTTTATTGGGGCCTAGTTTTTTCCACATGGCTGGCTTAAATTTTGACTAGAAACAATTTCCACTGTTGTAGTATAAAAGTTACAGTTGGTGCAGTTAAAATTACAAACTGTGACATCCAGCTTCCCTCAAAGGCCCTCTGAATGCTATAGGACATCTCTAAAGGGCCCAAAGGCTTTCCAAAGTCGTTTATTGGGGAAGGTAGGGCCACAGCTTGCTGTGGCAGTTGGTTGTGACTGTTAAAAAATGTCTATTTCGTTTTTTTGATCCGTTTTTTGAACTAAGGGGTTAATCATCCATTTGCAAGTTGGTGCAATCCTCTGTTAGCCTATTATACACACTGTAAAAATTTCGTTTGATTTACTGCATTTTTTCACTGTTTTTCAAATTCTGACAAAATTTGTTTCTCTTAAAGGCACAGTACCATTTTTTATATTTGCTTGTTAACTTGATTTAAAGTGTTTTCCAAGCTTGCTAGTCTCATTGCTATTCTGTATAAACATGTCTGACATAGAAGAAACTCCTTGTTTATTATGTTTAAAAGCCATGGTGGAACCCCCTCTTAGAATGTGTACCAAATGTACTGATTTCATTTTATGCAATAAAGATCATTTTCTGTCTTTAAAAAATTTATCACCAGAGGAATATGACGAGGGGGAAGTTATGCCGACTAACTTTCCCCACGTGTCAGACCCTTTGACTCCCGCTTAAGGGACTCACGCTCAAATGGCGCCAAGTACATCTAGGGCGCCCATAGCGTTTACTTTACAAGACATGGCGGCAGTCATGGATAATACACTGTCAGCGGTATTAGCCAGACTACCTGAACTTAGAGGTAAGCGAGATAGCTCTGGGGTGAGACAAAATGCAGAGCATACTGACGCTTTAAGAACCATGTCTGATACTGCCTCACAATATGCAGAAGCTGAGGAAAGAGAGCTTCAGTCAGTGGGTGATGTTAATGACTCAGGAAAGATACCTGATTCTAATATTTCTACATTTAAATTTAAGCTTGAACAACTCCGCGTGTTGCTTAGGGAGGTTTTAGCTGCTCTGAATGACTGTGATACCATTGCAGTGCCAGAGAAATTGTGTAGACTGGATAAATACTTTGCAGTGCTGGTGTGTACTGATGTTTTTCCAAATACCTAAAAGGTTTACAGAAATTATTAATAAGGAATGGGATAGACCAGGTGTGCCGTTCTCTTCCCCTCCTATTTTTAGAAAAATGTTTCCAATAGACGCCACCATACGGGACTTATGGCAGTCAGTCCCTAAGGTGGAGGGAGCAGTTTCTACTCTAGTAAAGCGTACTACTATCCCTGTCGAGGACAGTTTTTTTTTTTGTTTTTTTTTTTTTAGATCCAATGGATAAAAAATTAGAGGTTACCTTAAGAAAATATTTATTCAACAAGGTTTTATCCTACAGCCCCTTGCATGCATTGCCCCTGTCACTGCTGCTGCGGCGTACTGGTTTGAGTCTCTGGAAGAGGCTTTACAGGTAGCGACTCCATTGGATGACATACTTGGCAAACTTAGAGCACTTAATTTAGCCAATTCTTTTATTCTGATGCCATTGTTCATTTGACTAAACTAACGGCTAAGAATTCTGGTTTTGCTATACAGGCGCGCAGAGGGCTATGGCTTAGATCATGGTCAGCTGACGTGACTTCAAAATCTAAGCTACTTAACATTCCCTTCAAGGGGCAGACCCTATTCGGGCCTGTTTGAAGGATATTATTGCTGATATCACTGGAAGAAAAGGTCATGCCCTTCCTCAGGACAGGTCCAAATCTAGGGCCAAACAGTCTAATTTTCGTGCCTTTCAAAACTTCAAGGCAGGTGCGGCACCAACTTCCTCTAATGCTAAACAAGAGGGAACTTTTGCTCAATCCAAGACGGTCTGGAGACCAAACCTGACCTGGAAAAAAGGTAAGCAGGTAAAAAAGCCTGCTGCTGCCTCTAAGACAGCATGAAGGAACGGCCCCCTATCCGGGAACGGATCTAGTAGGGGGCAGACTTTCACTTTTTGCCCAGGCGTGGGCAAGAGATGTTCAGGATCCCTGGACGTTGGAAATTATATCCCAGGAATATCTTCTGGACTTCAAAGCTTCCCCCCCAAAAGGGAGATTTCACCTTTCACAATTATCTGCACACCAGATAAAGAGAGAGGCATTCTTACACTGTGTACGAGACCTCCTAGTTATGGGAGTGATCCATCCAGTTCCAAAGGAGGAACAGGGACAGGGTTTTTACTCAAATCTGTTTGTGGTTCCCAAAAAAGAGGGAACCTTCAGACCAATTTTGGATCTAAAGATCTTAAACAAATTCCTCAAAGTTCCGTCGTTCAAGATGGAAACTATTCGTACCATCCTACCACTGATCCAGGAGGGTCAATATATGACTACAGTGGATCTAAAGGATGCTTATCTTCACATTCCGATACACAAAGATCATCATCGGTTTCTCAGGTTTGCCTTTCAAGACAGGCATTACCAGTTGTAGCTCTTCCCTTGGGATTAGCTACAGCCCCAAGAATCTTTACAAAGGTTCTAGGGTCGCTTATGGCGGTCCTAAGGCCGCGGGGCATAGCAGTAGCCCCTTATTTAGACAACATCCTGATACAGGCGTCAAACTTCCAAATTGCCAAGTCTCATACGGACGTAGTACTGGCATTTCTGTGGTCGCATGGGTGGAAAGTGAACGAGGAAAAGAGTTCTCTATCCCCACTCACAAGAGTTTCCTTTCTAGGGACTCTGATAGATTCTGAAGAAATGAAAATTCACCTGACGGAGTCCAGGTTATCAAAGCTTCTAAATTCCTGCCGGGTTCTTCATTCCATTCCGCGCCCTTCGGTGGTTCAGTGTATGGAAGTAATCGGCTTAATGGTAGCGGCAATGAACATAGTGCCGTTTGCACGCTTACATCTCAGACCGCTGCAACTATGCATGCTCAGTCAGTGGAACGGGGATTACACAGATTTGTCCCCTCAACTGAATCTGGACCAAGAGACCAGGGATTCTCTTCTCTGGTGGCTATCTCGGGTCCATCTGTCCAAAGGTATGACCTTTCGCAGGCCAGATTGGACAATTGTTACGACAGATGCCAGCCTTCTAGGTTGGGGTGCAGTCTGGAATTCCCTGAAGGCTCAGGGATCGTGGACTCAGGAGGAGTCTCTCCTTCCATTAAATATTCTGGAACTAAGAGCGATATTCAAGGTTCTTCAGGCTTGGCCTCAGTTAGCAACTCTGAGGTACATCAGATTTCAGTTGGACAACATCACGACTGTAGCTTACATAAACCATCAAGGGGGAACGAGGAGTTCCCTAGAGAGGTTAGAAGTTTAAAAAATAATTTGCTGGGCAGAGATTCACTCTTGCCACCTATCAGCTATCCATATCCCAGGTGTAGAGCACTGGGAGGCGGATTTTCTAAGTCGTCAGACTTTTCATCCGGGAGAGTGGGAACTCCATCCGGAGGTATTTGCACAACTGATTCATCGTTGGGGCAAACCAGAACTGGATCTCATGGCGTCTCGCCAGAACGCCAAGCTTCCGTGTTACGGATCTAGGTCCAGGGATCCCAAGGCGACACTGATAGATGCTCTAGCAGTGCCCTGGTCTTTCAACCTGGCTTATGTGTTTCCACCGTTTCCTCTGCTCCCTCGACTGATTGCCAAGATCAAGCAGGAGAGAGCATCGGTGATTCTGATAGCACCTGCGTGGCCACGCAGGACCTGGTATGCAGATCTAGTAGACATGTCATCCTTTCCACCATGGTCTCTGCCTCTGAAACAGGACCTTCTACTTCAGGGTCCTTTCAACCATCCAAATCTAATTTCTCTGAGGCTGACTGCCTGGAGATTGAACGCTTGATTTTATCAAAGCGTGGCTTCTCCGAGTCAGTTATTGATACCTTAAGACAGGCACGAAAGCCTGTCACCAGGAAAATTTACCATAAGGTATGGCGTAGATATCTTTATTGGTGTGAATCCAAGGGTTACTCATGGAGTAAGGTCAGGATTTCTAGGATATTATCTTTTCTCCAAGAAGGTTTGGAAAAAGGATTGTCAGCTAATTAAGCGTCTGGCAGATGTTCCAGACGTTCAGGCATTTTGTCAGGCTTTAGTTAGAATCAAGCCTGTGTTTAAACCTGTTGCTCCACCATGGAGCTTAAACTTTGTTCTTAAGGTTCTTCAAGGAGTTCCGTTTGAACCTCTTCATTCCATAGATCAAGCTTTTATCTTGGAAAGTTCTTTTTTTGGTAGCTATTTCCTCGGCTCGTAGAGTCTGAGCTATCTGCCTTACAATGTGATTCTCCTTATCTGATTTTTCATACGGATAAGGTAGTCCTGCGTACCAAACCTGGGTTCTTACATAAGGTGGTATCTAACAAGAATATCAATCAAGAGATTGTTGTTCCATCCTTGTGTTACACAATCTGGACGTGGTCCGTGCTTTAAAGTTTTACTTACAAGCTACTAAAGATTTTCGTCAAACATCTGCTTTGTTTGTTGTCTACTCTGGACAGAGGAGAGGTCAAAAGGCTTCGGCAACCTCTTTTTCTTTTTGACTAAGAAGCTTAATCCCTTTAGCCTATGAGACTGCTGGACAGCAGCCTCCTGAAAGGATTACAGCTCATTCCACTAGAGCTGTGGCTTCCACTTGGGCCTTTAAAAATGAGGCTTCTTTTGATCAGATTTGCAAGGCGAAGACTTGGTCTTCGCTTCATATTTTTTCAAAATTTTAAAAATTTGATACTTTTGCTTCTTCAGAGGCTGTATTTGGGAGAGAGGTTTTACGGGCAGTGGTTCCTTCCATTTAAGTTCCTGCCTTGTCCCTCCCTTCATCCGTGTACTTTAGCTTTGGTATTGGTATCCCACAAGTAATGGATGATCCGTGGACTGGATACACCTTACAAGAGAAAACACAATTTATGCTTACCTGATAAATTTATTTCTCTTGTGGTGTATCCAGTCCACGGCCCGCCCTGTCATTTTAAGGCAGGTAATTTTTAAATTTAAACTACAGTAACCACTGCACCCTATGGTTCCTCCTTTCTCGGCTTGTTTTCGGTCGAATGACTGGCTATGACAGTTAGGGGAGGAGCTATATTACAGCTCAGCTGTGGGTGTCCTCTTGCAACTTCCTGTTGGGAATGAGAATATCCCACAAGTAATGGATGATCCGTGGACTGGATACACCACAAGAGAAATAAATTTATCAGGTAAGCATAAATTGTGTTTTTATTTCATTCTCTCTTATTGCTGTATCTTCTTAACCACACAACCACACAATGTTCATAATGTTTTAGTGATTCTTCAAAAATTGGGTGTAACACAACCAAATATAAAAAAAAACAAAAAACATTTTACATATCTCTTCTTTTAGAAAAAACAAAAATAACACTATTTTTGTCCTTTTATATGTGTGCTATCCTTGCTTTTACTTATTTGTATTTAATGATGAAAACTACAGGAACAGGGCCCAGAAGTTACAATCTAAAAATGCAGTCAACTGTTTAGCTGATTAAGGGTCAGACTACGAGTATAGCGCTATTTTTCTCTCCCGCTTGTGTGCTAACTCTGCTAGAAGTAAGCTTTTTGCACACGTTGGGTAGCGCTCATATTACAAGTTGAAAGTAAAAGTTTTTGCTTGCGCACTAACCCAACGCGCATAAAAAGCCGACCTTACTAATTTAACATTTATTTTTGTAAGGTTTGTTTTCTGTTAAATATTTTGTTACCACTTTATTTCTTAACTTGTTTACATTTTTACCCGTTGTATCTAAAGAATGTGTTTTAAAACATTCAAATTTGACAGTCCTAAACTGTATATATATATATATATATATATATATATATATATATATATATATATATATATATATATATATATATATATATATATATATATATATATATATTTGTTTTTGTTTTAATCCTGGTGAAGTTAAGCCCCTAGTACATTTGTCCTTATCTCCTACTAGTTTCAATATCAGATTTAAATGTCCTTTTCATACAAAGAATATGTCACGTTCAACAACTGCTCCTTTATATGTGTGTGCTGTATTTAACTATATTCCACTTTCTATAACTTTCTATAACTTATTATTCAGAATTTTCTATAAGGGAAGGATACAAATTGATAGAACAAAGCCATTTGTGACAATTGTGAATTGGAATTGATCAATCATGAGTGGTTCGTTACAGTAAAAATAACAGTAAGGATGTGGGATTCTCTGCCTAATGAGCCTGTTTTAGTAATTTTAGTAGATGCTTTAAAATTAAAAAAATATATTTTATTTTTAACAAAGTATTGACAGCATAGTAGCTTGTTGATCCAAGGAGGAATCTTATTGCCACTTAGTAGTCCAGAAGGATTTTCTTCCCATTTGAGGCAGATTTATAAATCTCATACATTTTAGGTTTAAGCTTTCTATTGGATCAACAGTTGTAACAGGAATTTGGGAAAGGTTGTAATTTATGGACTATAGTCTTTTTTATATTACTGCTACTACTACTGCTACTATGTGATAAATAAATCTATACTTTGTGCTTATTATATCTCTCAAATTATATTTTTGTATAATTATTTCTTATTGCAGCCAAGGGTTCCATTTATCAAGCTGTTGACATAGCTTGTGAGCCCTCCTGAAGGGTCCTGTAGACTGCTGCTTCCTGAAACTCTCCACCAGCTGACTTAGGGGTATATTTATCATAGTGCGAGCGGACATGATACGATGTAGCGTATCATGTCCACTGCACATTGATAAATGCCGACAGCATACGCCGTTGGCATTAATCATTGCACCAGCAGTTTTTGTGAACTGCAGGTGCAATGCTGCTCCCGGCCGCTAGCAGGGGGTGTCAATCAGCCCAATCGTATTCGATCAGGTTGACTTCTGTCCGCTGCCTCAGAGCAGGTGGACAAGTTATGTAGCAGCAGTCTTTGGACCGCTGCTTCATAACTACTGTTTCCGGTGAGCCTGAAGGCTTGCGCGGAAACAGGGGCATCAAGCTCCATATGGACCTTGATAAATCGGCCCCATAAAGTGAATGTCAACTTTTACAAATGAAAGCCATGTTTTTAAAAATACTATTAAAACAGGGGCACTTTCATTCATGAACGTTTACATTGAAGCCGTATTTTAAAATACTTACCTTTTCTTCCTAGTAAGCATGAAACACCGGAGCAGTGATTGCCCCGCATTCAGGTCATCTCTTCTTACGTCAGAAATGATGCATCCGGCCTCCGCAAATAACGGCTTTCCTCCCAGAGCAAACATTGCCTGAGGCCACGCCGTGATTGTAGGAAGCCGGATTGGTCATTTCTAAAGTAAGAAGAGACGTCCTGGGGGCGGAGGAATCGCTGCTCCGGTGTTCCACGCTTGCTAGGAATAAAAGGTAAGTATTTTAAAAGAACGGCTTCAATGTAAACTTTCATGAATGAAAGTGGCCCTGTTTTTAATAGTATTTTTAAAAA
The DNA here is from genome assembly GCF_027579735.1 of Bombina bombina. Taxonomy (NCBI): domain Eukaryota; kingdom Metazoa; phylum Chordata; class Amphibia; order Anura; family Bombinatoridae; genus Bombina; species Bombina bombina. The sequence continues at coordinate 598,631,501 of NC_069503.1, read as the reverse complement.
CAGGGCTTTCATTCGTGAAAGTTGACATTCACTTTAAATCATCGTGGACTAGTTTGTCAAGTGTTTCCTGTATATTTTTAATGCTGTCAGCAGATGATACATTAACCTCCCCAAATGCAGGAAGACAGAATCTGAGAACCTTGTCTGCTCATATTATTATAAATGTGTGTGTGTGTGGGGGGGGGGGAGAATTAACTTTACAGATAATTTTTCAAAAGGACAATTTAACAAAATAACAAACTTTTTTGTGACTAGATAAAAATATGCACTAACAAGCAAAATGTTATTTGTACCTTCGCTGGGGTAAAGTCTATTGAATGCAATGTTGAATGATGTCCCTATACTGGCATCTTCTGGTTAATCTGTTGGCTGTTGTCAGTACAAGAAACATATTTCTATTTTAGCAAAGTATTTCTCTGAGCCATTGTTTTCCCTCCATTTTCATGCAAGGAAGCATCAGATCATCAGGTATTTAAAACTTGGTTATTAGAGTACTAAACATTTATACACTACACATACATTCATACAAATATATATTTAAATATATCTTCAGAACATTTTATGTAATTTAGAAAAATAAATTGGTATTAGAATAATAGATGTACGTTATACTGATATTCTGGTCTGCTTTGTGCATGTTACATTTAGGTGCCAGACCTTGTATTTTCCATATATGTCTTTGGCATCTGCAGCTTTTTCACGTGAATATAGTTTGCACAGTTTGTTGAAACTGAATAAAGCTGCAAACTTGGGGGCACAAAGGTTTCGTTTTAATCATGTAAAAAGTTTTTCAAGGGGAAATCCTAAATTTAAAGGGCCATAATAATAAAACAATTACTCAGGATTCACTAATGGTCCCGAGAGTAACCTGTCACTGATCCAAGCAGCAGCACTAGTCGCACAAATCCCATGTGGATCAGCGTTTTCATTCCATTGCAGGGGTTAAACACATAGTAGTGTAGGGTCAATCATATTAAAATTGCATGCTCTAACAAATTAGAACATGTAATTTCTATTATTGCCTTTAACAAAGTGTTTGTGCATTCATTTTATCAGGGTATTTGGTCCCTACAAAAAAGGAATAATGTGTAATGGTAGTTGTACACCACACATTTAGAATAAACACAAAAATATAATTAGAATAAGAGAATGTTGTTAATAAATGATAAAAAAAAATACAATGTATTAACAATAGTGAACTAAGAATACATATACAGTGAGGCCTCGGTTTACGAATTTAATTCGTTCTCCGGGTCGTTTCGTATTGCGAAAAATTCGTAAACCGAAACACGTTTTCCCATAGGAATGCATTGAAAATCAATTAATGCGTTCCGGAGGTCCGAAAAAATTCAAATAAAGTGTCCAAAAACTGCTCCAAAAGGCTCCAAAAGGCTTAACAACTTGCTGCAAATGGCTCCAATGTCTCCAAAAGGCTCCACAACTTGCTGCAAATGGCTCCAAAAGGCTTAACAACTTGCTGCAAATGACTCCAAAAGGCTCAACAACTTGCTGCAAAATGGCTCCAAAACCTCTCCAACACCTCCACACTGGTACCCAAACTTCATTAATTCAATCATACTTGAGTATGCAGGGGGCACAGGGGCCACTGGTTTCGTATTGCGAAAAATATTCGTAAACCGAGGGGGGCAAACCGGCATTTTGTTTCGTATTGCGAAAAAAATTCGTAAACCGAGTCAATTTTTCTTCAAATTTCGATTTCGTAAACCGAAATTTCGTATACCGAGTCGTGCGTAAACCGGGGCCTCACTGTATAGGAAAATTGGTAAACCTATATCATAATACGACATAATACAACAATAACTATCATTCTCATATACTTGGTTTATTCAAACAAAATATAGAAAACAAATGTTGCAATAGTTTTATAATAGCAACCTAAACAAAGTCACAAATCTCTGTGTGAAGTAGATTAGAGATAAAAAATAATAATTAGAAATTAACCCTTTGCTTAGTGGAAATGTCTCTGTTTTGATATATTAAATTGCACAAAGAAAAATTACTGCAGTAAAAAGAAATTACGTAAATGTATTTACATTCTATTGTGATAAAAGTCCCATATAATGAAGCTGTGTAGAAGTATGTGTGACGAAACAAATCATTGGGAAGGAGATATACTTAGGGGCAGATTTATCAAGGGCCAAATACCCCCTGATGCCGTCTGTTTCTGCGCGAGCCTTTAGGCTCGCCAAATACAACAGTTATGATGCAGCGGTCTACCGCTGCTCCTTAACTGGTCCGCCGCCTCTGAGGCTGCGGACATCAAATCAATTCGCCAGATCGTGTACGATCGGGATGATTGACACCCTTTCCTTGAGGCCGATTGTCCACGAATCTGCAGGGTGCGGCATTGCACAAGCAGTTCACTAGAACTGTTTGTGCAATGTTAAATGCCGACAGCGTATCCTGTCGGCATTCAGCGATGTCTGGCGGACATGATACTCTACAGCGTATCATGTCCGCCAGACTTTGATAAATTGGCCTCTTAGTCTGTATGATGCAACCGGTGAAATCAGCCTACTTTAACCCATTCTAAGATGGCTGAAATTATTTTTTGCTGTTATCCCCTTGGCTTCTGTGTGCTGTGTTTCCCCACGTTCATGGAGACATGTATATGTAAATGTGAATCCAAGCTTTGCTGTGTGTGTATTACTGATTGCTTCACCCTATCCCATGACATTTAAATATTCCTATAACATGTATGTGGTTAGTAATCTAATAACCACCAGGATTCATTATTTTAACATATTATAATATATACTAAATGCCTCAATTCAATTCAAGGAAGTGTAACCTGATTGGGTACATTTTGTTTACATATTCTTAAATTACAACAATCATTTAAAGGGACAGTCAACTCCAAAATTTAAATTTTTAAAAAAGATAGACAATCCCTTTATTACCCATTCACCAGTTTTGCACAGCCAACATGGTTATATTAATATACTTTTAACCTCTGTGATTACCTTGTATCTAAGCCTCTTTTGACAGTCCCCTGATCACATGGCTATTTATTTACTATCTATTGACTTTCATTTTAGCCAATTAGTACAGTGTCAGCCACAAACCATGGGAGGGAGCACAATGTTATCTATATGGCCCACATGAACTAGCAGTCTTCTGTCATGAAAAGCTAATAAAAAAGCATGTGACAAGAGGCGGTCTGTAGTGGCTTACAAACAGGCAGAAATGTATAGGTTTAAATGTTATAAAGTATATTAATATAACAATGTTGGTTGTGCAAAGCTGAGGAATAGTTATTAAAGGCGTTATCTATCTTTTTAAACAATAACAATTTTGGTGTTGACTGTCCCTTTAAAGGAACATTAAACAGCTGGGTACTACATCAGTAGGATGGTTACTACTCATCAGACAATTGCATTTCCTCTTGTACTCACAGCTTTTTTTAAAGCAGTTCTCTTGTTTTAACTCATTATAGAATCCTGCTGCTAAAGCTCTGCAGTTTATAGTAGGCGCCGCCATCTTGTAGCTCACGTATTTTTGCATTTTGTGCAGAAGCAGCGCACTTTCACAGATCTGGCTTTTTGATAGCTGTACCTTTCACTTCAGTTTAGCTCAAATAATAGAACATTGCATTTTTTTTTTTTTACAGTTTTAAAGTAAAATGACAAATATAAGCTCCAAGATGGCGGTGCCCAGTCTGAAGATGCCGAGCTTCATTAACTGATAATTGAAAGTGGTTAAAATAAGAGAACAACTTAGCAGACAGCTGCAGGCACCGGAAGAAAAACACCAGCATAGTGAGTACCTGCTGCTGTAGTTGTACTCAGCAGTTTAATGTCCCTTTAAAATTTTTAATGAATTGCCCAGACAAAATGTCTCCTGGATTTCCCATCCCATTTATTACATTTATGTTTGGAAGTATAAATGTCAATTTGGGAGCAAAAAGCAGATTTTATATAATTAAAAAAAATGAAGTAAAATCTATTTAAATGTAAACAGTATCTGTTGTGTACCTCATGCTAATGTCTATTGGCTGATAGGAACTTCCTGCTAATACTCCTAGCTTGAAATGTACTTCCTCCTAACAAATTACATGTAAATCAATGACTATTACTAGGAATTACATACATAGTACTGGCATGTTAGTTCAAACTTACACATTTTACTTTGTATCTTTGTATTTATTTATACAATAAACATTTAATTTTAAATGCATCTCTTTCATATGGGTGATACTACCTTTGTAGTACAACATCCCTTTATGTTACTTTACATAACACCAAAAAAATGGTTGTTTCATTTTTTTATAACCAAGTTTGGGTACTCTAGAAATAATTCTACAATCAATTATTTGTATAACATATAATATATTATTGAGTAATTCTGAAAATACTAACTTGAAGGCCATTAAGTTTGTTACTATTTAAAATGCACTTTATTACAGTTCAAATTAAATAACATTAAATTTCTATAATGCACAGTACCATGTGTAAAGAAAAAGAAGTTCAAAGAAAGCTATGGGCAAATTCGCATTTTTCCTTAATTTTTTTCTATGCAGAATGAAACGTGTTTATTTGACATTACACTTTATTTCTTTTTAACAATGCTACTTTATTGTAGTTCCTTTAATTGACTTGTTATGCGAGAATTCTTTGTGTAACTAAGCAACCAAGGAGTAACCTTCATATTCTACTGTACTCAGCGTATCATAATGCTACGTTCCACCAAAATTGCAAGAAGAAAAAAACAATGCATATTTAAACTTGTTTTCCTCATTTAACATTGTTGTTTTTTTAATTCTACTTTAATTTATTTTAATAAAGAATACATGAATTGCATCAAAAGTATAAAAGTTGGAAATAAATGAACACTCCTATGGGGATGTATTGTTTCTGAAGTGTGAGCGTTTCAAGTGGTATTTACTTGTTAGAGTTTAATATTTAATTGAATTTTATCAGGGATAATGTAGCATGATTCCCATTCCAAAAAAAGCATCTATTTTAATATCTTAAAATGACCTAGTCATTCTTATTTCTTTGTTTCGTTCAAAAGAAGGAATATGATTACAAACTACTGAGTTGTTGTTCATTCTTGATTGAGAGCTTCACTTTCTGTATGTATTTGCAGGACTAACCTTGTTATGGGGGGGGGGGGGTCAGATTGATATACTCCAGGAATGTTCTCCTCTGTGAAGAGCACAATTGGGCTAAAGGAGTATACTTCCAGGTTGTAACTCGCCACTACTCATTAATTTTTTTAACATACCCTAACTTAAATTTTTTGTAACTTAGCTTTCTTTATTTTTGTAGTTTAGTTAGTTTATGTAATTGTATTTAATTCTAGTTATTTGTAGTTAATTTATTTAATTAATTTAATGATAGTGTAGTGTTAGGTTTAATTGTAACTTAGGTTAGGATTTATTTTACAGGTAATTTTGTATTTCTTTTAGCTAGGTAGTTATTAAATAGTTAATAACTATTTAATAACTATTCTAACTAGCTAAAATAAATACAAAGTTACCTGTAAAATAAATATAAATCCTAAAATAGCTACAATGTATTTATTAATTACATTGTAGCTATCTTAGGGTTTATTTTACAGGTAAGTATTTAGTTTTAAATAGGAATAATTTATTAAAGTATAATGTAGTGTTAGGTGTAATTGTAACTTACGTTAGGATTTATTTTACAGGTAAATTTCTCTTTATTTTAGCTAGGTAGCTATTAAATAGTTAATAACTATTTAATAGCTATTGTACCTAGTTAAAATAAATTGAAAGTTACCATTAAAATAAAAATAAATCCTAAGATAGCTACAATATAATTATTATTTATATTGTAGCTATATTAGGGTTTATTTTATAGGTAAGTATTTAGTTTTAAATAGGATTCATTTAGTTAATAATAGAAATATTATTTAGATTTATTTAATTAATATTTAAGTTAGGGGGGGTGTTAGGGTTAGTGTTAGACTTAGGTTTAGGGGTTAATAAATTTATTACAGTGGCGGCGGTGTAGTGGGGTGCAGGATAGGGGTTAATAAATGTATTATAGGTGGCGACGGTGTAGGGGGGGGCAGATTAGGGGTTAATAAATTTAATATAGGTTGCGGCAGGGTCCGGGAGTGGCGGTTTAGGGGTTAAACTATTTATTTCGTTGCGGCGAGGTGCGGGATCAGCAGGATAGGGGTTAATAACTTTATTATAGAGGGCGGCGGTATAGGGGGGGCAGGACAGGGGTTACTAGGTATAATGTAGGTTGCGGCGGTGTACGGGAGCGGCGGTTTAGGCGTTAATAAATTTATAAGTGTTGCGGCGGGGTCTAGGAGCGGCGGTTTAGGGGTTAATACATTTATAAGAGTTGCGGCAGGGTCTAGGAGCGGCGGTTTAGGGGTTAGTAACTTTATTTAGTTGCGGGGGGCTCCGGGGGCGCCGGTATAGGTGTAGAACAGTGTAGTTTAGTGTGGGTGCTTAGTGACAGGCTAGCAATAAAGCTGTCAAAAAGCCAAAGAGCAGCGAGATCGGATGAGTGATAACTATTACAATCTGCTGTTCATCGCCCCATACTTGGTGCACGGCTTTTTGACAGATTTATTGATAACTTAGGCGTATTTTTTCAGGTCCGCGGTGGCGAAGGTAGGCGAGCTTAGGCGGGCGTATTGAACCGGCGAAGGCAGGAAAGTTGACACGTTGATAACTACCCCCAAAAAAATCAAGGAAAGCACCCGCCGTTACTATTACTTAGTTTATTAATGTGGTAAACGTTTTCGGGGTCTTCCCCATCCTCAGACCAACCCCAAAAAGGTTTACCACTTTAATAAACTAAGTAATAGTAACGGCGAGTGCTTTCCTGGATTTTTTGGCTATATATATATATATATATATATATATATATACACACACACATATACATATAAATATATATATATATATATATATATATCTATAAACATACACACACACATATATATATAACACACAGAGAAAGTCCAGCCCTCACTTATAAGCAATCAGCTAAGATAAAAAGCAAAAATAGAAGGGTTAGTTACCGCATCTGGCCAAATAGGACAAGCCCAGGTACCTCGTCAAGGTACCTTCCAAAACCTGGGTCCCTAAAACAAACTGGGAACAAGTGAAGTTGCACAGGCTTATGTAATGTCTAAGGTGGTTACATAAGCCTGTGCACCCTTCACTTGTTCCCAGTTTGTTGGATTGAGAGCTTGCATTGCGTGGCTGTTTTAGGGACCCAGGTTTTGGAAGGGACCTTGACGAGGTACCTGGGCTTGTCCTATTTGGCCAAATGTGGTAACTAACCTTTCCATTTTTGCTTTTAATCTTAGCTGAGTGCTTGTAAGTGAGTGCTGGACTTTCTCTGTGTGTTGTATTAATTTTTTTGAAATTTTCCCTATGAGCCTTGCACCCAGGCCTGTCAGGGGTTAACTGCCTGTGACTCTGGGAACAGCACAGCTTCCTGTGAGTGCCAGTGAGCACCCAGGGCTGAGCATGCTGCAGGGTCATGGGATGTGTACCCAGTCCAGTCTGAGAGTGCAGTCCCCTTCCATGTTTTATATATATATATATATATATAAATAATATTTTTTTTTTTTTGCAGCCACTCAGTTTACAGTTTTGACAAGTCAGTTTACAGGTCGACCAACCTTTGATGTTTTCTTACTTGGGGAAAGTTGATTTTATTTTTGAACATGATGACTTTGTGAGAATAATTTGACCTAAAACTGAAGCAGTTGGATTTTCCTGACTCCTGCCAACCTGTTGAAAATAAACTCAGCTGACGGTCACCTTTTCATGAAAACCTTAATCTGTTTATCTGTAAAATTAATCCTAAAATTGTATGTTGTTATATCTGAACCATGAAAGTTTATTATTGACTTTCCTGCAACTTTATTTCACTGTAGTTGATTGTGCATTGCCTAACAATTGCCTGTTGCTAATTATTTCTGATTTCAAAAATGTATAATTTAAAAAAAAAAATCTCAGATTAATTGGTAAAGCTACATATCTAAAAGGCCTTTGGTTTTGTATCAATTTCCTTTGCAAATATTAGTTTACAGTTTGTTGTCTATAATGCATGAAAAGATAAATTAGTAATTGGTTGTGCAGTATAGATAGATATTGGTAGTAACTGTCGTTTACGTTAATACAATACTGTTTGGAGGTTAGATAAACACTTAAAGTGTCAGTAAATCTAAAAATAATGTTATATAATTCTGCACATAGTGCAGAATTATATAACATTATTTTAGTGCTATTGTTATAAAAGCTTTTTTTCCCTTTGAATTTTTTAAAAATATACCCGTTTTACAGACCCGCTCCCTGCTCTCTGCTGAGCGGGTCTGTTTTTTTTACTCAGCGCATCGGGCCAGCTGTATAGTCACAGCCCGGCCCGACCCCGCCATAGCATTAAGTGCAGCTCGCTCCTGCTGTCAGACAGAGCAGGAGCGAGCTGCACTTAATGTTATGGTGCGGTCAGGCCGGGCTGTGACTATATAGCTGGCCCGATGCGCTGAGTAAAAAAAACAGACCCGCTCAGCAGAGAGCAAAGAGCGGGTCTGTAAAAGCGCCATATTTTTATGTGCAGAGTTATATAACATTATTTTTTAGGTTTACTGACACTTTAATGGATACACTGGATACCAATTGTACAAATGTAGTATCATGAACAGATGACATTGGTATTACATTTAAAAGTACTTTATTCCAGTTTTAGAATTTGAAACTCGAAAAATGCAAACCTTTCTCTTTTACAGTCATAATATTACTCTTTATCTATCAAGAGCACTTCATTCACACCTTTATCACGGTGTTTAAATTATTTAGCATAGAGTTATTGTAAAACAGAGAACAAATTAAAGTTTAAAGGAGATTCAGTTTCATAACTTGTATTACCAAGGTAATTGATACATGTCCATTTATTTCTACATAAATTGTGACATAACTATTATTATCACCTCAATGCAGAGATTTGGGGACATTAACTGTTCACACTTAGAGTATTACTCTCCAAATAACTGCTTAAAGGGAAATTGTTCTCAGGCATGCAGATAGGAAGGTTTCATTGTTTTCAAATCTACTGCAGGAACACCCTTTAAAATGGGGTGAGTCTAAAGGAAGAAGAGATCCACTTTTCACCCATTGACTGCAAATATTGTAATGAAATTTGATCATAACCCTAAGGGGATAACTGTGCAGGTGGCTTTTACTTTTCCCCTGCCATGCAGTCATCACAGAACTACATACAAATTATAGGCAGTACAAATATACTGAAACTATCAATACAAGTGATAAATTCTCTAGCCCAATGTGGCTGTTTTAAATGAAACAAAAAAATATAATTAAAAATTCTGTCTAAACAGATTATTAGGAACATTTATAGTCCCTTTAATATGAGCAGACCCTTAAAGGCAACAGTTGTAAACAAAAAGTCTCGTAAATTAATTATTGCAAATAGTTAAAACTTAAATTCCTCCTATGGTAAAATTGTGGGAATGTGCATTTGGGGGTTTACTTAGCAAACGAATACTGAATATGGCTGCCATCAGCGGTATTTTTTTGGGCCAGGTTTCTTATGAAAATGCAACACACCAAGATCTATGTATATCCCCATCTTAGTGTGTTGTATTTTAAAAATAAGAAATCCCGCTTCGAAAATATCAAAATTCTGCTGGTGGTGGCCATATTCAGTATTCGTTTGCTAACGAAACCCCTGAAGAACATCCATACGAGATAGTGAGTGATGTGCTCAAGATCTCTTGTTCATTTAAATTTCTTTGTAGTAAGAATTTAAAAAAATTATTTAGTTTTATTCTGTTGGAAAAATTTAGAGTGTAAATATCTCAAGCATATAGTAAAGAAAATGCACTCTTATTATAATTTTACTATTGTTGTAGGATTTAAAATATATATATAATTGACTTATGTTGCTTCTACATTTTGTTCTTTTGCTTCTTTGTGTTTTTTTGTGTGGTATAGTGGTAAAACCACTGCCATTAAAGGGGCACTAAACACCTTGTAGTTATAAGACTTTTTTGTTGTGTTGCTAAAGAATAACGCATAAGCTAAGTCTAAAACATTTTAAAACAAATTAGCATCTTGTTTGATGCACTTGTTTTTCAATAGCCAAACTCCACCCACTAGTTGTCTAATTTGGAGGAGCCAAACCAGGTTTGAGTCTGCAGATGACAAGACTAGCCACATTCATTATGTTAGTATGAAGAGAATCATCTGCTAAAGCCAATTAAGAAAGATGTGTAGCAAGGTTAGTCTTGTTCATTCCGTAGAATGCATTTCCAATGTGGAGAATTAGAAATGCACAGTTAATATAAAATAAAAAGGGGGCAAAATCAATAATAAAAGTATACTACAAAGTTGTTTTATTATGCATAAACTAAAATCACAAGGTGTATACTGCCCCATAAGGAAATTGTCATGTTAAATTTGATATAAAAGTAATTAATTACTTATGCAAAAATTCTAACCATAATAGACCTAATTGTTGCCTTTCCGTAATATTCAGAAGTGTACTACTATGTTCTAATGGGTTGTAAAACTGAAGAAATGTAATTAATTAGGTGCAACAGCATAATGGCGAAAGGTCAAAGCCATTCTGATAATATACTTAAAGGGACATAATACTCATATGCTAAATCACTTGAAACTGATGCAGTATAACTGTAAAAAGCTGACAGGAAAATATCACCTGAGCATCTCTATGTAAAAAAGGAAGATATTTTACCTCACAATTTCCTCAGCTCAGCAGAGTAAGTTCTGTGTAAAAAGTTATACTTCAGCTGCTCCCAGCTACAGGTAAAAATAAGAAAAAATGAAGAAATGAACAGCAGCCAATCAGCATCAGCATTGCTGAGGTCATGAACTCTTACTGTGATCTCATGAGATTTGAAATAACTCTCATGAGATTTCATAGTAAGCTTCTTTTACCTGATTGGTGAAATAATATGAGAGTGCACGATGCTAGTCCCTTCAGATGTCCCAGGACAGACACACTAAAATGCTGCTTAGAAATCCTTTACAATGGGAGGTGGCTACTGAGGAACTTTTGAGGTAAAATATCTTTCTTTTTTACATAGAGATGTTCAGGTGATATTTTCTAGTCAGCTTTTTACAGCTATGCTGCATCACTTTCAAGTGTTTAAACATTTGGGTATTATGGCCCTTTAATACCTTGATTGCCAGATAGGGTTGCCACCCGTCCCTTGAAATACGGAATCGTCCCGTATTTCAGGTTAAAATACTGCGTCCCGTATTGAATCAATACGGGACGGGGTTTGTCCCGTATTTGAAGTTAGTTACTAATTTTCTTCCTGCGCTGCCTGCGACTGACTACTTAACGCAACTTGTCTCTGACTGACTGCTGAGAAGAGTCCGTCCTGACTCAGACTGTGTTACCAGGGAAGCTGTTGTTACCACTACCAGCCTGTTGAGGCTGCGAATGGTTTGCTGGCGCTGTGATGTTACCAGGGAAGCAGCTGAGCTGTGGAGGCTGCGATGATTGGTTTGCTGGCGCTGTTACAGGGAAGCAGCAGCTGTGGAGGCTGCGATGATTGGTTTGCTGGCGCTATCATCTGTCACAGTGTCAGAGTCTCTGACTTGTATCTGGGTCAGAGTTGTTTCACTCACGCACAGGCACAGTGTCAGTTCACTGTCAGTAGTTGGCTAAGTTGCAGAGTTGCAGACAGTCTTCAGAGTCAGAGTTGCTTGTCAGACAGTTGCACTGCGCGGCACAGCGCACAGCACTACTTGCATATTAGCTGCCTCAGCCTCTCAGTCCTACTAAGCCTCCTATATAGTAGCAGCACGGTAAGTTAGTCGGTAGTTAGTTACCTATAACCTGAGGCACACACGACACACCTGACCTGCTGCTGGCATCCCCTCCCGGGCCCTCCTGTCCTGTCAGCTAAAGACAAGTACTAATACTTATATAACTAGCACTGATGATCACATAGAGATCTATTACACAATCAGGTTCTGATGCTCAGCAGTGCGTGCTATAAAGTACTAATACTTATATTATAAGTGGTATGTTCGCATATATTTTCTGGTCAGCTTTGGGTACAATATATTAATAAACTAGTGTGCCACTTTCACTGTGATTGGTCATATATCTGAAACATTACCACCTATTTTTCAAAATTCTAGTTCTCAATGTCAGATAAAAATTGTCAAATCTAAAAAGGGTTCTCAAACGTATGATAACTTATTTAATGATAGAATAATCTAGTGCCATTATATTGTGTAAAGAAAGATTTAAAGGAGGTTATATTTCAGTAAGATTATTGCTCTTTATCAATTTGCTGTCTTATGAGCACTATATTGTCAAGATCTTGCGACAAAAATACGTTTATGTAAATTAGTTATATTTCGAGCGTATGACCGCTTCTTGTGATATCAAGCAATTCACCGGCACATCCGGGTACTCGGTCTGGTAACCTGTTATTTAGTTATCAAGTGCACCGTTAGGTAAATGTTTAAACCTTGACAATAATTGGGTAAGTATAGAGTAAATATCTTTGTGCAAATTATACTGTAGGTTTAAGCAGTGCGCCTCTGTGTTCGGGTTACACTGCTGTACTATAGACCCCGGTACTTGAATCAGTGTACTGGATTGGCAACAATTTCCATCCTAGCTCAGGCTCCAATACGAGCAGACATATTCTTAGTTAAATATTCACTAGAATACCGGGTCCCCACACTTGCGTAAGTATCAAATGTTGACTTTAATAGTAGTCAGGTAATTGTTATTAAGTGGGTACTTCTATTGGTCTCTGAGTTAATTACAGTATAGAGATCTGATGAACAAACACATACACACTAATTTAAGTTATATTCTAATAAATCATTCATTCTACAATTTGTAGAATGAATGATTTATTAGAATATAACTTAAATTAGTGTGTATGTGTTTGTTCATCAGATCTCTATACTGTAATTAACTCAGAGACCAATAGAAGTACCCACTTAATAACAATTACCTGACTACTATTAAAGTCAACATTTGATACTTACGCAAGTGTGGGGACCCGGTATTCTAGTGAATATTTAACTAAGAATATGTCTGCTCGTATTGGAGCCTGAGCTAGGATGGAAATTGTTGCCAATCCAGTACACTGATTCAAGTACCGGGGTCTATAGTACAGCAGTGTAACCCGAACACAGAGGCGCACTGCTTAAACCTACAGTATAATTTGCACAAAGATATTTACTCTATACTTACCCAATTATTGTCAAGGTTTAAACATTTACCTAACGGTGCACTTGATAACTAAATAACAGGTTACCAGACCGAGTACCCGGATGTGCCGGTGAATTGCTTGATATCACAAGAAGCGGTCATACGCTCGAAATATAACTAATTTACATAAACTTATTTTTGTCGCAAGATCTTGACAATATAGTGCTCATAAGACAGCAAATTGATAAAGAGCAATAATCTTACTGAAATATAACCTCCTTTAAATCTTTCTTTACACAATATAATGGCACTAGATTATTCTATCATTAATTAAGTTATCATACATTTGAGAACCCTTTTTAGATTTGACAATTTTTATCTGACATTGAGAACTAGAATTTTGAAAAATAGGTGGTAATGTTTCAGATATATGACCAATGACAGTGAAAGTGGCACACTAGTTTATTAATATATTGTACCCAAAGCTGACCAGAAAATATATGCGAACATATCACTTATAATATAAGTATTAGTACTTTATAGCACGCACTGCTGAGCATCAGAACCTGATTGTGTAATAGAGATCTCTATGTGATCATCAGTGCTACAGTTATATAAGTCTTATATAACTGTAGCACTGATGATCACATAGAGATCTATTACACAATCAGTTCTGATGCTCAGCAGTGCGTGCTATAAAGTACTAATACTTATATAACTGTAGCACTGATGACCAGATAGAGCTCTATTACACAATCAGTTCTGATGCTCAGCGTCACTCACCAGCATTACCGTTAGGACTTTAAGATGAGACAGGATTTGTCAATCATTGTGTACAGTGGCATGATGACATTGAATGATGTGACAAGACACAGTGGCAGCATAGATAGTACAGTTACAAGATGTGGCAAAGTGTGACAAGAACATGGTGTAACAAGATATGATATGGTGTAACAAGATGTAGCATGTGTTTTGACAGAATATATGGTGACAGGATTCTTCTTTTTTTTCCTTCAACATAAATGTTGTGCACAGAAAAATGTAATCTTGTCTATTTTCTGGTAGAACAGTTGAATGACACTACTATGTATCTATAGATATATACTTTAGTACTGTGCTATATTACTTAAGATTCCTTATTCTAGCTGATGAAGTATGTCCCAGAAATGTCTGCTTTCCATCCATCTGATGCCTGATATAAACTGTCTGTTAGTATAAATCAGCTAGAATAAGGGATCTTAAGTAATAGCACAGTACTAAAGTATATATCTATAGATACATAGTAGTGACATTAACTGTTCTACCAGAAAATAGACAAGATGACATTTTTCTTTGCACAATATTTATGTTGAAGGAAAAAAAAGAAGAATCCTGTCACCATAACATATTCTGTCAAAACACATGCTACATCTTGTTACACCATGTTCTTGTCACACTATGCCACATCTGTAACTGTACTATGCCACTGTCTTGTCACACCATTCAATGTCATCATGCCACACAATGACAAATCCTGTCTCATCTTATCACATCATCAGTCATCATCATACCTCTTTTGGCAGCGCAGTCAGCTAAGGAGCAGACATTTTCACGATCACCTCTGAATTCAAGGCACACACACCTGACCTGCTGGCCTGGCACCCCTCCCTCCCCTCCCCTCCTGTCCTGTCACCATTACCGTTAGGAGCAGAGCTCCTGCCATAGCATGCTCGTTACCGTACCCAGGCTAGCTGTTATGCCTCGCTGTCCTTCATTTATTGCTATGGCGACCAGAGTCACTTTATTGAACTGTCCAATATTTGATCATTTCTTTCATTCCATATAAAAAACAGTTATAAATAACCTGTCCAGTATCTATATACAATGTGTGTGTAGTAACTATATATATAATACTGTGTGCAGGTGCTTGTGATTACCATACCTATAACATGTAGATCAATAGCCATGTATAAGTACACAGTGTGTTGTGTATATACAGTCTGTGTAATAACTATACATTACCGCTAGGAGCTCCTGCCAATGTATGCTCGTACCCAGCTGTTATGCCACCCAAAAGGCATTATTCATAACAGTTCTTTCCACTCAAATACAGTCTGTGACACATTTTGACCTAGTGTCAAAGGACCAGTAAACACAGTAGATTTGCATAATCAACAAATGCAAGATAACAAGACAATACAATAGCATTTACTCTGAATTTCAAATGAGTAGTAGATTTTTTTCTAACAAATTTTAAAGTTATGTATATTTCCACTCCCCCTGTACCATGTGATAGCAATCAGCCAATCACAAATGCATATACGTATAGTCTGTGAATTCTTGCACATGCTCAGTAGGAGGTGGCGACTCAAAGTTTAATTTTTTTTTTTGTGTTCACATTTTGTTAATGGAAGTAAATTGGGAAGTTGTTTAAAATTGCATGCTCTATCTGAATAATGAAAGTTTAATTTTGATTAGAGTGTCCCTTTAAGTTGTGATTTACTACTGGCATGTCATTGTCATCGGTCCTGTGATCATCATCGTGGTCCAGAGGGGTGTGGCCCCCGTTGCGGCAGGCGTCCCTTATTTTTTTGTATTGAAGGTGGCAACCCTATTGCCAGAGAGTGCTGTCAAACAATGCAAAATATTATGTAACAATGTGCTGCAGTTTTCTTTGACATTTGCATTGCACTGATATTGAGCTGTGAAGCACCTTTGCACAATTAGTTCCAAAAAATCCTCAAATTTGTTTAAATGTGCAGGTGTATTATCCAGTAATCTATTTTGTTTGACAAAATATAAATAACAAAAGTAAAGAAGGCCATGCATTATTTTCATCTTCAATTAAAATGCAACAAAAGCAATTTTACATTTACAATAAGACAATTTTACTTCACAACCATCTTTGCTGATAGCACCATTTTGTTTTTTTCCCAGAAAGAAAATATTAGCAAGCATATTCCCTGTATAGTTTCTCTTGGGCATTAAACATACAAATAAACCAGAGATACCTAGCTGAATTTAAAATAAAGATATATTTTTTTGTATTTATCCCCACATATACTTATTTCTAATATGTTCTATTAATTGTATATCAGTTTTTTTTATATATAACTGTCATAAAAAAATGCTCTTGAAACATTATTGTTTGACTGTTCACCCATTGTATTCTTGTCCATCAAACCTCACACTATTATTGTTGCTGAATAGAGAAAAAAATAAATTATGAGCCTTGCGTAAGAAGGAGGTGAAACCTTTTGGGGTTAAACTTGTAGACCATAATTTAAACTTTTTTTTATTTAAAAGCTTTTCCTTTTAAAAGAAAAATAAAGAAGCTCTTGAATAGAACATGGCAAAAAAAATGACATGAAAAGAAATTAATTTGACCTCAACTGTGGATGAGAGCAACCTATATTTTTAGCAATGAGAAAATGTTGAACTGAAGTGAAGAAAGCAGTTGGAGTGGTTAATTGATCCAGTAAGCCTGCTGTTTAATAATATTTATTTTCCTTTTATGCAATGGAAGTACATTATTTTCCTGGTTTCAATACTAAAGAAAAGTTATTTAGCATTTTATCATGTATTGTACATTGGTTCCAGGCAATAACAGTTTCCTGATAGTGTGGGCTTTTATTTTAAGTGTATGTAATGGCAATAATAATAATAATAAAATAATAATAATAAAAAAACTAATGCATTTCTTTTTCAGATTCATGTTAATTTGCTGAAGCTTTGTATATGGAGGTATTATATAATAGTACGTTTCTGATAGCCTGTGGCTTGCTACTGTTCATAACATTATGTAGGGTGCAGACAAAACAGACCAACATCCAAAATTGTGTTTCTATGCAGTTTATTCTGTGTGGTCCATTTTATTATATTTCTAATACATAGGGGCCCATTTAACAAGCTCCGTAGGGAGCTTGAGGGCCCGTGTTTCTGGCGAGTCTGCTCCATAACCCTGTCCGCCTGCTCTGAGCAGGCGGACAGGAATCGCCAGAAATCAACCCGATCAAGTACGATCGAGTTGATTGACACCCCCCTGCTGGCGGCCGATTGGCCGAGAGTCTGCAAGGGGCGGCATTGCACCAGCAGCACTTGTGAGCTGCTGGTGCAATGCTGAATATGGAGAGCGTATTGCTCTCCGCATTCAGCGAGGTCTTGCAGACCTGATCCGCAGTGTCAGATCAGGTCCGCAAAACCTTTCTTAAATAGGGGCCATAATCTTCTGCAATTCTCTCTGCAGAATTTTTATTGTTTAAAAAGATATATAATCCAGATTTTCCGCAAGGCTATTGACTAATAGGTAAAAACATCACCTCTTAGCAAAAAAATTTTTTAGCAGTGGGCTGCTGTAGCAGCTAAGAACAGCGATCGATTGAAACAAATAAAGGAGCTTTCTTTCTACATGAAGTATCTTTTACTTCATGAATGAAAGTCCCCTTTATTTGCTTCAATACAAACGCTAGGATTGACTTTCACTTTAATATACTTTTTACCTCTGTGATTATCTTATATCTAAGCCTCTGCAGACTGCCCCCAGTGCCAGATTAAGGGCATTGTAGGCCTGGTGCTGAAGATTTTAGTGGGCCTATTTTCAGAATTGTATTTATTTATGGGTGATATTATCACTGACATATTAATACTAATATACTGTATCAATAACATCTTGAAAAGCAGAACACCTGACAACATCAGTTGTCAAGAATGTTAACGTATTCATAAGGCATCTTTATAGTCTTGCTAATGTCAATGGCAATGAATGAGGACTTCCCATTCACTAAGTGCTAAAGCTACACAAAAAAAAGTAGGAGGGACCAACACAGGCAGACAGACACACACACACACAGACGCACGGGCAGACAGCTTGGGACTAGCAAGCTAACAAAGTTTTATATCTCTCTCCCCCTCTCTCTCTTCCTCTCTCTCTCTCTCTCTCCCTCTCTCTCTCTCTCTCTCTCTCTCTCTCACTATCCCCTCTCTGTCCCACTCTCCCCCTCTATCCCTCTCTCTCCCACACTCCCCCTCTCTCTCTCTCCCACAATCTCGGACACTCTGATCCAGACACACACAAACACAGACAATCTCAGACACATTGACACACAGAGACAATCTCAGAAACTCTGACACACAGAGAGAACATTTTTTAGACACTCTGACACACAGAGAGACAATTTCAGACACTCTGGCACACACAGAGACAAAATCTCATACACACAGAGACACAATCTCAAACAGAGTGACACACAGAGACACAATCTCAGACACTGACACACAGAGACACAATCTCAGACACTGATACACAGAGACACAATCTCAGACACTGACACAGAGACACAATCTCAGACAATCTGACACACAGAGACACAATCTCAGACAATCTGACAGAGACAATCTCAGACACTCTGACACACAGAGACGCAATCTCAGGCACACCGACACACAGAGACACAATCTCAGACACTGACACACAGAGACACAATCTCAGATACTAACACACAGAGACACAATAAGATTTAATGCAAGGTACCGCAATCAATTTGGGGTACCTTGCATTCCTATTGGCTAAAATTTTAAAATCAGCCAATAAGATTAGAGCTACTGAAATCCTATTGGCTGTTCAAATCAGCAAATAGGATTTCAGTAGCTCTCATCCTATTGGCTGATTTCAAAATTTCAGCCAGTAGGAATGCAAGGTACCCCAATAAATATGGGGTTCCTTGCATTCAATCTTCAGTGTGCGATGGACGACCACATAAAGAGGAGCCTCCACGCCGCTGAGGACCGCCGCCGTTGAGGATCCACGCATCGGGAAAGCCAGCTCCGCACCTCCGTGCCGCTTTTGCTCCGAATGAAGATAGAAGATGATGGAGCCGCCTGGAAAAAGACGACCTCCGCCGGACTTCAGGATGGTGAGTACCTATCTGGGGCTTAGTTTTAGGTTTTTTTTATTGATTTTTTTTTTAAGATTAGGGATTTAATGGGCTGGAAAAGAGTTGATTGCCCTTTTAAGGGCAGTGAAAAAGATGAATGTCCTTTTAAGGGCAATGCCCATACAAATGCCCCTTTAGGGGCAATGGGTAGTTTAGGTTTTTTTAGTGTTAGTTTTTTTTATTTTGGGGGGGTTTGGTGGGTGGGGGATTTCTACTGTTAGGGGGGATTTAGTAATTTTTAAATGTAAAAGAGCTGTTTAACTTATTTTTTGTAATTTTAGATTTTTTTTGTAATTTAATGTTAGGTTTTATTTAAGTGTAACTTAGTATTGGGGTTAATTTAGGGGGTGTTAGGTTAGGAGGTTTAGTAATTAAATGAGTTATTTGCATTGTGGGGGTTGGCAGTTTAGGAGTTAATAGGTTAGCGAGGTTTATTGCGATGTGGAGGTTTGGCAGTTTAGGGGTTAATAGGTTAATAGGTTAATTAGGTTTATTGCGATGTGGGGGTTTGGCGGTTTCGAGGTTAATAGGTTAATTAGATTTATTATGATGTGGAGTTTTGTCGGTTTAGGGGTTAATAGGTTAATTAGGTTTATTGCGATGTGGGGGTTGGCGGTTAAGGGGTTTAATATTTTAATTATGTTATTTGCGGATTAGGTGTTAATTACTTTATTATTTTGCGATGTGGGGGTTGGCGTTTTGGTGTTTGTTAATACTTTGTGCGGGAGGTTAGGTTTTTCTTTCATGTAATTGGCAAGAGTCCATGAGCTAGTGAATTATGGGATATACAATCCTACCAGGAAGGGCAAAGTTTCCCAAACCTCATAATGCCTATAAATACACCCCTCACCACACCCACAATTCAGTTTTACCAACTTTGCCTCCCATGGAGGTGGTGAAGTAAGTTTATGCTTGATTCTATGATTTCTTCTATGATAAGCGCTTCTAAGCATTCTGAAGCCCAATTTCTCTCAGAGTACAGTGTTTGTCAGAGGGATTTGAAGAGAGTATCGCCTATTGATTTTATGGTTTCCCTCGCGGGAAATCTTTTCAACCGTTCTCTGTTATCGGTCGTAGGGATTCATCTCCTACCTCCCTGTTCAGATCAATGGTATACTCTTATATACCATTACCTCTGCTGTTAGTTTTCAGTACTGGTTTGGCTATCTGCTATATGTGGATGGGTGTCTTTCAGTAAGTATGTATCATTATTTAAGACACTCTCAGCTATGGTTTGGCACTTTATGTATTAATATAAAGTTTTAAATATATGTATTTTACTTATATTTGCCATGAGTCAGGTCTATGTGTATTTCCCTTTGCAGCCTGGCAGTTTTGTTATGGGAATCATGTTTTAGGAAGTTTGTCTTACCTGGGCTATAGTCTTTTTTTCAATTTGACTTGTTTTTTCTTTGAAACTTACGGGCAAATTAGGCATTTTTTTTAAGGCTTCGGGTTTGCCTCCGCTGTATCCAGGTGGATTCCGAAATGGCAGGGTGGTGCATCCAGTTGGATTCTTTTGGCTGCCTCGCACAGCCAACATTCATTTGAGGATGTTTGCGCAACTGGTGACACTGA
This sequence comes from Bombina bombina, assembly GCF_027579735.1. Taxonomy (NCBI): domain Eukaryota; kingdom Metazoa; phylum Chordata; class Amphibia; order Anura; family Bombinatoridae; genus Bombina; species Bombina bombina. The sequence goes on along the minus strand of NC_069503.1, from coordinate 598,610,824 downwards.
CGGATGCATTACAAATGTGATTATAGTATATATATGTTTATATATGTATTTACAGATATATATCCATATAAATACATATATAGAAATATATATTAGTGCATTGGAGCACTTTGCAGTTAAGTGGATGAAAACATGTAAAAGCATATTTATGCAATATTCATATTAGAGATTCCTTCTATAGAAAGTAATAAGGCTCTCTGGGATACAGAATTTCACATGGGAGTAAGAATTTAACAGGTGAACACCTGGTGCTGATATAAAGTTTCAGTTTACAGCAAATACAAATTAAACTGAAATGTTTTTTTTCAATAGAGTTTTTCTTTTTGCCATTAGTTTAGTATTTATTACTTTTCTATCAGTTAAATAAGTGTATTGTAAATTTTGAGTATACTTTTTCTGCATTCAGCTGGCAAGATACATTAGTGAGACCAGTTTTCTTTAAATGCTTACAGCATTTAACAAGAATTGTGAGAAAACTTCAGACCTGGGAATTCCCCTGTTCAGCTCAGAAGCTCTGTTTTATTTTATAATAGAGAAAATAAAATGCAATGTCATTTGTACAAAATACACAGAAATATACAAAGTATGATCCTAATTTTTTAAAGTAACATTTAAACTATCAAAACATAATCAGAATTAGTAAAATCCCTACTGGATCTAAATTTATTAAAATACTAAATGCAAAGCTTAAAAGTAATAATACTGAAAAAAACCCAGTCTGAAGTGTAAAGTAATAAAAAATACAAAGCAAAAAAATGACAAGATCTGGGCTTGTCTCTCTTTCACATACAGCACTGCAAGGAAACAACCCTTAGACCAGTATAGCAACATCTGCCTGTCTAGAATCTTGTGAGAGATCTCGCTGTGCTGGAGCGTTCCACCCTTTTTCTTTTATCATTCATTGAGTTCAGACCCTGTAACGTCTGTACTACAATTTCTCTCCAAGCATTAGAATTAAGTGAGGTCTAAATCTAGTTTGAAGGTTTTTTTTTCTAAAGATCAGTCAATATTTTAAGGGCATTATACTCAACAGTGTCTATCATGCTTGTAAATGAGCAGCATTTACGCATGTTGAAAAAGTTAAATAAAGCTGATTACATTTTATTTAAAACTAGTACTATATAATTGGTTTTGTACATCCTGTACCAATCCGTGCTGGCTGATTAGGAGAGCTGCCTCTGCCTTACTGGTAAAGCAAGTTACTATTTTCAAGCATGAAAAGAACATATTGATTAATTGAAGGCAGGAACATATGTCAGAAATATATTGTGAAATGCCCTCTTTGATGAAACAACGAAAGGTTTACCAAAATGTTCTTTTAAGGTTGTAGTGGTAATGAATAGGATGGTAGAAGGAAATGTTTGGCTTTCTTTAAATAAAGGATACTTACAGAAGCAAAATGCTAAATACATTATATTTAAAGACACACACACACACATCTAAAACCAAACAAGACAAAAACAGAAACATATCAGGGCAAACTTGCACAATCATATGTTATATCAAAGAAAAGAAAATATTGTTCATATAATTGTTGTACTGTAAATGTAACTCTGCAATTATTTACAAAGTGTCATAGGGCTCCATTTAAGAAGCTGAGAACAGAGCTTTGGAGCTAATTTGGTTGCAGGCTTGCATGAGTGAGCCCGCAGCCGATAGTCAAAACACTGCTTTCTACCTGCTACGCCAACTATAAAGTGGCATTCCTCAATCTCCAGGGTGATTGACAGGTTTTGCAGAAGCAGGGGGTGACATTGCTCAAGCTGCAAAGCCGGGCAGAAAGGGGCGGAGATGTCTGCCTATGTCCACCTGGAGGTTGTTAAATGGATCCCATAGCATAGAATATGATCCCTAAAAAAAACAAAAAAAAAACCCTCTAGTAGCCAGGGATATATTATTTGAGCCTCGGACTCAAACATCAATATGTAGGGCAGAGCATGACTGGAATTAAATAATACAAAGATATTACAGCTTTGAAAAATATCCAAAGCAATCCTTCTATTGTGGTCATATTTTAAACTTAAGACACACAGCTTTGTAATATATGGTAATTTTTGTGTACTTTTTAATGCAACATATCACACAGGACTAATGATTATATATATATATATATATATATATATATATATATATATATATATATATATATATATATATATATATATATATATATATATATATATTCTCTCAGATGAAAAGAGAGTTTCTGGGATTGAGAAAGATACTAAAGATGCATTGTTGGGAATTTTCTATATCCTTCCCCATGAAATTCACACTATTGCACTTATAAAGATTAACTAATATATATATTTAAAGAATTACGCATGCAAAGTTATATTTTGAAGAAAAGTAATAGTATTTATACACTGAGTAGATTATTTTACCAGACTTATCTAGACATTTATTTGCTTTAATTGTGTTTTGTGATTATTTTACACATTTTACTATAAAAGTGAAGACTACGCTGGTACTTTTTAATTAATTAAATAAATAAATGTTTATTATTTCAATTAAACAATAAACTATTAAATATAGATGGTGATACCACCAAAGCAGTTAATAGCTAGCTGTATAACGGTTGACTAAACCTGTGTCTAAATATAACTAGTACAAAATGAGACTGTAATAAATCACATCATGTAAAGGTGACCTAGTGGAAATCATTGGCTTCTCCTCAAGCCTTTTATGAGAAATAAATACAGAATGGTCCATATAACAGTGACATTTCAATTTGACAACATAATTTTATATATCTTCTATAAATACAAATGTAATCCGCTCAGGTCTAGAGACACTGAAGAAAGGTATATCACCTTCTTGGTGGTACATAGTGTTTGTCTATAGATGTAGGATGTCAGTTAATGCTTATGTTTTTACAGAAAAAAGGGATTAGACTATACACAAAGTTATTGGCCTAGATTCAATAAAACTTGCTGGTGGAACTATTATCTTGCTGAAAAAAAAAACCCTCACTGCTCAAAAAGTACTTAATTTAAAAAGATTTGTAACTGCCCCTCATCACAGTGAGTTTTGCTCCATCCTTCAAAGAAGCCATATTTTTCTTGCAACAGTTCACTTCTCAATGCCTAGAATGAGTTCCACTGTCAAGGATACTGGCATCACAAAAGCACCATCAAAATATTACAAAACAACAAAACAAAAAAAAAAAATGAAATACAATAAAAAAAGAAATAACATTGTCAGGCTGGTAATGGCAAGACATAACCACAAGTTGGGGTTTTGGGTAAAAATCCAGCTCATGCATTGAGAATGTCCCAGAACACCCAACAAATAACCCCTTACTGGCATTTGCAGAGACAAATTTTATTCCATCTTGTGAGACTACTTTACCATTACAAAACATGCGAATATTTGAAGGAATAGTCTAGTCAAAATTAAACTTTCATGATTCAGATGAAACATGCAATTTTAAGCAACTTTCTAATTTACTCCAATTATTCTTGGCTTTCTTGGTATCTTTATTTGAATGTAAGCTTAGGAGCCAGCCCATTTTTGGTTCAGCACCTGGGTAGTGCTTGCTGATTGCTGGCTACAATTAACCAATCAGAAAGTGCTACCCATGTGCTGAATAAAAAATGGGCCAGCTCATATGCTTATGTTCTTGCTTTTTCAAATAAAGATACCAAGAGAATGAAGAAAAATTGATAATAGAAGTAAACTAGAAAGTTGCTTAAAATTGCATGCTCTATCTGAATCATGAAAGTTTAATTTTGACTAGACTATCCCTTTAACAATTGCACCCTATAACAGAACCAGTTTTGCAACTGTGTTTCCTAAGGGGCCCATTTATCAAGCTCTGGATGGAGCTTGAGGGCCTGTCTAAAGACCGCTTCAACACGATCGAGTATGATCGGGTTGATTGACACCCCCTGCTGGTGGCCAATTGGCCGCGAATCTGCAGGGGGCGGCAATACACCACCAGTTCACAAGAGCTGCTGGTGCAATGCTGAATACGGAGAGCGTATTGCTCTCCGCATTCAGCAAGGTCTGTCGGACCTGATTCGCACTGTCGGATCAGGTCCAACACACCTTTGTTAAATAGGGGCCTAAGTGTTGAAGTTGTAATATTTTTTTTTCCTATGTTGTTTGTGAAATGTCATATACTGGAGTACTTAGCATTTAATGGCAGGAATGCCCACTAGCAATAGGCTTGAAAGGATAGGTGAAAAGAGCTTCAATTAATTTTGAACATAATCTCACCTAAACACGAGACCCCTTGGCAGCCTTGGCATCTAAAGTCCATGAATCTAGCACATTTTCTAAATACAATTATACTAACAGAGCCTCTATAGCTTCATCTATTATAATCCCCACACATAAACCAGACAGTTTTGTTTATAAGGCAAAAATGACAACTGACTTTGGGCATATTCATTCAAAGGTTGGCTTGCAGGACTGGACTAACCATAAGGAAAATATGTGAAGGCATGAGCCTGTATACTGTAGCTGCATCCACCTGCTCTCAATGTGTATTGTGATGGGGCTTAAATGCAAGCAGCAAGGCACTGCCTTAGTCACCTCTCTCTGCCGGAGAGCATTCTAAAAATTTGTATAGCCCATTGCCAGGGTTTGCAAGTGTCTGATATTGTACTACATTAAAGGGACATTATACACTCATTTTTTCTTTGCATAAATGTTTTGTAGATGATCTATTTATATAGCCCATAAAGTAGTTTTTTTTTTTTTTTAAATGTATAGTTTTGCTTATTTTTAAATAACATTGCTCTGATTTTCAGACTCCTAACCAAGCCCCACAGTTTTATGAGAATACCGTCAGCTACCTTCTCCAGCTTGCTCCTGTTTGTGTAAAGGGTCTTTTCATATGCAAAAGAAGGGGGAGGGGGAGTGACTTATTTCCCACTTGCAGTGGGCTTTCCAGCTACCTTTTCAACAGAGCTAAACTGAGAGCTTCTAAGTTAGTTTTTAAACAGTTTTATACTGGATTTTTATATCAGTATCTGTGCATCTTATTCTTTATAGTAGTGTCTATTACATGCAGTTATATGAAAATGAGTGTTTACTGTCCCTTTAATGTCCTTTTGTTTTTACATTACAGCTGTGCAATACTAATACTCTGAATTTTCTTTTTTTTCTTCACTTCCATCCTTCAGTGCAGAGTATTACTTCACTATTTAAGCCAATGCATCGGTTGGAAAACAATGAACTCATTCCGAGCCAGATTACAAGTGGTGCGCTTTTTAGTGCTTTTACTTTAGTTATAACACTGCCAGAAGTAAAGATTTTGTGTTGTGCAGGATAGAACACATATTACAAGTTGAAAGTAAAACTTTTGCAAGCGAACGCAACCCGATGCGGGCTGACTAAAGGACTTCGGATATCGCGACTGCTTTTTTTCTTTGGGCTTCGGGTTTCTGAGTGCAAAACCAACAGGAGTACACTAATTTTTCATGTGCGCTAATCCAACATGAGTTATCCTAAAGAGGACATTAAACACTAAATAAATGCTAGATAGAATTAAGCAAAGAAAAGATTAGTCTGATAATAATACGTAGATCTATTTTTTTAAAGTGTCATTAGCTGTTTAAATTTTGACAAAATAAGTGTAAATTTAGAGGGGCCTATGTTTCAAAGGTTTTGCGGACCTGATCGGACAGTGTGGATCAGGTCTGACAGACCTCGCTGAATGCGGAGAGCAATACGCTCTCCGTATTCAGCATTGCACCAGCAGCTCTTGTGAGCTGCTGGTGCAACGCCGCCCCCTGCAGACTTGCGGCCAATCGGCCACAAGCAGGGGGTGTCAATCAACCCGATCGTACTCGATCGGGTTGAATTGTGGTGATCTCTCTCCACCTCATCAGAGCAGGCGGACAGGGTTATGGAGCAGCGGTCTTTAGACCGCTTCTCTATAACTTGCGTTTCTGGCGAGTCTGAAGACTCGCCAGAAACACGGGCCCTCAAGCTCCATCCGGAGCTTGATAAATGGGCCTCAGAGTGTCTATAAAACAATGGGAGCTGCTATGTTGTAACTTAGGTTACTCTCTCTGCTGTGATCAATTAGCAATTTAGGGACAGTCATAAATAGGTTTACTAGAGAGTGTGTAGCCAATGGCTGTCTGGAATATAACAGTGCTCTGCACTTCCATTTCTATCAGGAAATGAAAAGCTCACAATTTCAGAATGGAATTACAGAAAAAGGGGACAAAATAAATAATGAAAGTATATTGCAGAGTTTTTTTTTATATATATACAATTGATCATTTTATATTACCTGGCGGCTCATGGGTTATTCAAATGGAGGTTCACAATATATATATATATATATATATATATATATATATATATAAAAAAAATCTAGATCTATATATATATATATATACATGCACATACAAACACACACACATATATATATATATATATATATATATATATATATATGTATATATATACATACACACACACACAAACATATATATACATATATATATATATATATATATATATATATATATATATATATATATATATATATATATATATACATACAGCTTCTGTACTGTGATGGAACAGTGTATCAGTGTATGTACAGTATATATGTATGTGTGTGAGTGTGTTAATGTTATATCTTAAATGAAAATATTACAAATTTTGCATCTTAAAAATACATGTACTTTTACTACACCTATCATTAGAAACATCCTTGCAGATAACCTCTACTAAGAAAGAATGTATTTCCTACTTTGTTTTGAAAAAAACTTTACATCTACCATATCATGAAGAACGATCCTGCTTCACACATGACTGCACAGGGGATCATCTAAAGAATTTAAAACTACTTCTATTTTACTTCACTACTGCCTACACAAATTAAGTGATTCAGTAGTAGTTTTTAAAACTTTAGATGATCCCCTGTGCAGTTATGTGTGAAGCAGGATCGTTCTTCATGATATGGCAGCTTTTGTTAAGCTTTTGTTCAAAACAAAGTAATACAGTGCAGCACAGACGAGGGGAAGTCTGTAATAAGAGGTTCTCAGGTTCTACAAACTTTAACGCTACATTTTCAAAATGACTTCCTCCCTCACCGGATTCCCCTCCTGCTCAGACCGTAGCAAGCTGCCTCCATCCGTTCCACAGCAGAGGAATGAGGCTCCTACATGCTGCTGCCACAAGGAGCTCCTCCCAGCTTAAGACTAATCTTAGCCTCAGCCTGCACTGTGATTATGCGCCAACGAGGGGAGGAGGAGCCTCATCTCATGTGACCTGGTGAGTGGACTGGTGACGTCTGCATCTCTCTCACACAGCAAAAACTGTGCGATTAGGAAAGGATAGGGGCTGGGTTTGAGCAGTCCTGCAGGCACATAGGAATAAGTGTAAATATATGCCGGGCATCTAGACTCTACCACACGTGCGGTTAAAAAAAAACAAAAGGCTTTTTTTTTTCTCCAAACACAGTCTTGCTTGGATCTTTTTTTGTCTGAGTAAGTTTTGACTGAGTGAATAAATATGGACCTAAAGTATGCAGCCCAAAGCATGTTACTCATATTTTACATTCCAATATTCTTAGCATAGAACATTTTTGTAATTTTAATGTAAAATTTATAACTATATATCTATATGAACAGATGCATAGGTATAGGTACATATAGATAAATATAGAAATATTTTTTAAAATAAAAATAAAATTTTTCTGTATGTCAAGAACATTGGAATGTTAAATATTTACAATAAATACTCAGTATAACATTAAACACACACACATATATATATATATATATATATATATATATATATATATATATATATATATATATATAACAGGTAAAGCACTCACAGTGTAACAGGTAACAGGTAAAGCACTCACAGACCTCAAACGTGATAAGAAAATTTATTTCATGTGACGTTTCAGGACTAAACACATCCCTAAACACTAAACACGTCCCTTCCTCTGAAGTCTGAAGTCCAGTGAGTGATTTACCTGTTACACTTTTATTGATTTTTTTGAGAGCACCCTGGCAGCTGAACTGTTGGTGGGAGTGCATATGCCTATGAACGTTCTTTATATATATATACATATATATATATACATATATATATATATATATATATATATATATATATATATATATATATATATATATATATCACCATAGAACAAGCTAAAAAGTTATTGAGCTGGTTGTTCGTTCCTGAGAGTGCAGTGCACTTCTCTCTGTTGTTTAGTATATTATAGCCCTTTTCAGTCAAAAACATGGCCACATACCATATATCTATGAAACCTTATAACAAATAAATAAAAAAATAATTAATATTTAGGAATTAAGGAATAATTTATCAGATAGTGCTTATATGAGTGTAACAGTTTATTTAAATGTATTTAGGTTGTGTTTAGCAACTCTTTAAGCAAGGTCTTCAGTCGCGCTAACCTGATGTGCGTTAAATTCAATTGTGCTCAAGCAAATACATTTGCTTTCAACTTGTAAAAAATTTTAAATCGCTCGGGTGCTAGCGTTAGCGCACCACTTATTTTCTAGCCCTTTATCAGTTCTCTGCCTCTGCTTTTAAAAATATTTTTTGGTGGGAGCATACATAACACTTTGCTTAAGTATTATGTAAAATAAATATCTTGTAATGTTGATATTCTACTTCAGGAACCTACTCCCATAATATTAGTTTTCTCCACATATAGTATATTTCTAACATTATATAGGTCAAGTTCTGTTGTGCAGTTCAAATCCTTAATTTTGAATTTCTAATATTATATTTAATCTGTCTCAGGTTAAAACATTGGTAATGGATAATGATAAAATTGTGAGAAAAATACAAAATACAATATAATTGTTCTTCATCTTCAAGATGTAGGTGCTCTTAGGCTAACAAATATTAACCCAAGCAGTTACAGCATTTACCCAGAAAGAATATATAGCAAATTTAACTGCCGAACATGTTGTTTTGTTTTAGATAAATTAACTATTTGGATGAAATTTGATAGTTTGTCAGCCAAATCTCTACTCTGGAAATTAAAAGATATAATTATGTATTAACATAGGCAAAAACATTTTAGAATGGAAGAATATCTGTATATCTGCCAATCTATCTATCTATCTATCTATCTATCTATCTATGAATTCCAAACATAATCTCACCTGAACAACAAAATCCCCTTAGATAAACAGAAAGATATACAGATATAGCTAGCTAGAGAGATAGATAGCCAGAGAGATATATAGATAGCTAGAGAGATAAACAGTTTCATAGATGATAGCAAGAAAGTAGTAAATGTACTGCCTGTATAAGAGTGTAAGGCCTAGATTTAGAGTTGGGCGGTAGCCGTCAAAACCAGCGTTAGAGGCTCCTAACGCTGTTTTTTACCGCCCTCTGGTATTTGGAGCCAGTCATTAAAGGGTCTAACGCTCACTTTCCAGCCGCGACTTTTCCATACCGCAGATCCCCTTACATCAATTGCGTATCCTATCTTTTCAATGGGATCTTTCTAACGCTGGTATTTAGAGTTGTGGCTGAAGTGAGCGTTAGAAATCTAACGACAAAACTCCAGCCGCAGAAAAAAGTCAGTAGTTAAGAGCTTTCTGGGCTAACGCCGTTTCATAAAGCTCTTAACTACTGTGCTCTAAAGTACACTAACAGTCAATGTGTGTCGGCACCTATGTTAACTGGTGAAGTGCTTGTAAAATAGCGAGTAGATCTCTCACCCCTCTCCTGGTTTGGCAATGTCCAGCATCACTAAGCCTGACCTGTGGAAAAGCAGGAAAAACGACCCTCCGTATGTGCAAACCAGGTGCACATGAAGCTGGTCCGGCACTTGACGCTCTCACTAACCGCTCCGGTCTCCTCTACTCGATCCACCTACGATGGCGTGTGACGTCACTGGGCAAACTTCCGGTCCACGGAACTTCTTTCTCCTCGATAGTACTATGCGTCTCCCGGCAACAGCCAAAACCAGGATCGGTGTGCTTGAGAATAGCAGATGTAACACACTGGAAACTGGTGCAACCTCGGTTCCGCAGGATAAGAATGATCAAAGTTCAAATGAGGTGCACAAACAGCCAGTTGTGAATACAAGTATTCTTTTCTTTATTTGCAAGTAAAATATTCGCTCCCTGAATCAAGTTCAATCCGATTGGCTGATCCGATCAGCCAATCAGATTGAGCTCACATTCTATTGGCTGATCGGAACAGTCAATAGAATGCGAGCTCAATCTGATTGGCTGATTGAATCAGCCAATCGGATTGAACTTGATTCTGATTGGCTGATTCCATCAACCAATTAGAATTTTCCTACCTTAATTCCGATTGGCTGATAGAATCCTATCAGCCAATCGGAATTCGAGGGACGCCATCTTGGATGACGTCCCTTAAAGGAACCGTCATTCGTCGGGAAGTCGTCGGAAGAAGAAGATGGGTCCGCGGTGGAGGTCTTCAAGATGGAGCCGGTCGTCATCGGATGAAGATAGAAGATGCCGCTTGGAAGAAGATGGTTGCCGGTCCGGATCTACTCTTCTTCCCGGATAGGATGAAGACTTTGGAGCCTCTTCTGGACTTCTTCAGCCGTCGCTTGATAGAAGACTTCAGCCGGATGATGGATGTCTAGCCCCCGCTTGGGCTTGGATGAAGATTTCGGAGCCTGGAACGATCGGTGATACCTGGCATGGTGAAGACAAGGTAGGAAGATCTTCAGGGGCTTAGTGTTAGGTTTATTTAAGGGGGGTTTGGGTTAGATTAAGGGTATGTGGGTGGTGGGTTGTAATGTTGGGGGGGGGTATTGTATGTTTTTTTTTACAGGCAAAAGAGCTGAATTCTTTGGGGCATGCCCCGCAAAGGGCCCTTTTAAGGGCTGGTAAGGTAAAAGAGCTTTGAACTTTTGTAATTTAGAATAGGGTAGGGCATTTTTTTATTTTGGGGTCTTTGTTATTTTATTAGGGGGCTTAGAGTAGGTGTAATTAGTTTAAAATTGTTGTAATTTTTTTCTAATGTTTGTAAATATTTTTTTATTTTTTGTAACTTAGTTCTTTTTTATTTTTTGTACTTTAGTTAGTTTATTTAATTGTATTTATTTGTAGGAATTGTATTTAATTTATTTATTGATAGTGTGGTGTTAGGTTTAATTGTAGATAATTGTAGGTAGTTTATTTAATTAATTTATTGATAGTGTAGTGTTAGGTTTAATTGTAACTTAGGTTAGGATTTATTTTACAGGTAATTTTGTAATTATTTTAACTAGGTAGCTATTAAATAGTTATTAACTATTTAATAGCTATTGTACCTGGTTAAAATAAATACAAAGTTGCCTGTAAAATAAATATTAATCCTAAAATAGCTACAATATAATTATAATTTATATTGTAGCTATATTAGGGTTTATTTTACAGGTAAGTATTTAGATTTAAATAGGAATAATTTATTTAATAAGAGTTAATTTATTTCGTTAGATAAAAATTATATTTAACTTAGGTGGGTGTTAGTGTTAGGGTTAGACTTAGCTTTAGGGGTTAATACATTTATTATAGTAGCGGTGATCTCCGATCGGCAGATTAGGGGTTAATTATTATAGGTAGCTGGCGGCGACGTTGTGGGGGGCATATTAAGGGTTAATAAATATAATATAGGGGTCGGCGGTGTTAGGGGCAGCAGATTAGGGGTACATAACTATAATGTATGTTGCGGCGGTGTAGGGAGCGGCAGATTAGGGGTTAATAATAATATGCAGGGGTCAGCGATAGCGGGGGCGGCAGATTAGGGGTTAATAAGTGTAAGGTTAGGGGTGTTTAGACTCGGGGTACATGTTACAGTGTTAGGTGCAGACGTAGGAAGTGTTTCCCCATAGAAAACAATGGGGCTGCGTTAAGAGCTGAACGCTGCTTTTTTGCAGGTTTTTTTTTCAGCTCAAACAGCCCCATTGTTTTCTATGGGGATATCGTGCACGAGCACGTTTTTGAAGCTGGCCGCGTCCGTAAGTACCGCTGGTATCTAGAGTTGCAGTGGCGTTAAATTATGCTCTATGCTCCCTTTTTGGAGCCTAACGCACTGAAAACCCAGCCATTCTGTGAACTCTAAATACCAGCGGTATTTAAAAGGTGCGGGAGAAAAAAAGCACGTGTAGCTAACGCACCCCTTTGGCCGCCAAACTCTAAATGTAGCCGTAAATTTGCTGTCCCCTCAAAATAACTCAATACACAGTCACTAATGTATGAACCGCTGGCAACAAAAATGAGTACACCCCTAAGTGGAAATGGCCAAATTGGGCCCAATTAGCCATTTTCCCTCCCAGGTGTCATGTGACTCATTAGTGTTACAAGGTCTCAGGTGTGAATAGGGAGCAGGTGTGTTAAATTTGGTGTTATCGCTCTCACTCTCTCATACTGATCACTGGAAGTTCAACATGGCACCTCATGGCAAAGGATCTGAAAAAAAGAATTGTTGCCCTACATAAAGATGGCCTAGGCTATAAGAAGATTGCCAAGACCCTGACACTTAGCTGCAGCATGGTGGGCAACAGCATACAGCAGTTTCACAGGACAGGTTCCACTCATAACATGCCTCAAAGTTAAGGGCACATGCTCAGCATCATATCCAGAGGTTGTTTTTGGGAAATAGACGTATGAGTGCTGCCAGCATTGCTGCAAAGGTTGAAGGGGTGAGGGGTCAGCCTGTCAGTGCTCAGACCATACGCCGCACACTGCATCAAATTGGTCTGCATGGCTGTCGTCCCAGAAGGAAGCCTCTTTGAAAGATGATGCACAAGAAATCCAGCAAACAGGTTGCTGAAGACAAACAGACTAAGGACATAGATTACTGGAACTATGTCCTGTGGTCTGATGAGACCAAGATAAACTTATTTGGTTCAGATAGTGTCAAGCGTGTGTTGCAGCAACCAGGTGAGGAGTACAAAGACAAGTGTGTCTTGCCTACAGTCAAGCATGGTGGTGGGAGTGTCATGGTCTGGGCCTGCATGAGTGCTGCCGGCACTGGGGAGCTACAGTTCATTGAGGAAACCATGAATGCCAATATGTACTGTAACTTACTGAAGAAGAGTATGATCCCCTCCCTATGGAGACTAGGACTCAGGGCAGTATTCTAAGATGATAACGACCCCAAACACACCTCCAAGACGACCACTGCCTTGCTAAAGAAGCTATGGGTAAAGGTGATGGACTCGCCAACATGTCTCCAGAGTAGACCTAAACCCTATTGAGCATCTGTGTGTTGAGTTATTTTGAGGGGACAGCAAATTTACACTGTTATATAGGCTGTACACTCACTACTTTACATTGTAGCAAAGTGTAATTTCTTCAGTGTTGTCACATGAAAAGATATAATAAAATATTTACAAAAATTTGAGGGGTGTACTCACTTTTGTGAGATACTGTATATATATATATATATATATATATATATATATATATATATATATATATATATATATATATATATATATATATATATATATATTGGGATGCATCTTTCTCTATATACATATCTTGTAAGTCGTACCTGTCTATAATGCCACACATGTCAATACTGACGTTTGCAAAACTCCCTTGCTCTCCTTGCTCTACAGCATGAAGATCAACCAACTGATCGTCCACGTGAATAAGCTGCATGCATCCCTGGAAGGAATGTTGAAGTAGGGAGTAAGCTGAGTTGTTTGACTGAGAGAAGAAACCTAAGTGAGAAAAAAAAAACACAACAAAATATTGTCAGATGACAGTAACTTCTTGTGATTAAACAGCTTATTCAACCGTCCTCATTTGTAAATTATGTTCCGTAAACAATTACAGTTTTAATTGACACACCTTTTGCCTTTTCCTTTATTAGAAGGAATCTGTGTTAATTGAAGTGCTTGGTGTGAAAACAGAATATGCTAATAATGTGCTGTTTTGTAACAAGTGTCTTTTGGTAAAACGTCACATGCTAAAGACTGGGATTAAAGTAACACATAAGTAAAATGGTTTGGGTTATATATTTTTCCAATTTGTATGCAGGTAATCCATTTGGCAATGGTTATTCACCAAGCTGTTTTCAGACACATTGTTATGCAAGTAAAACTGTACATTACATTAGAATGCATTATGGCAAAACCTTTTGCTTGGTAAATTTTAATACTATATATTGCATCAATTTATGATAGAGAAAACATTTACTGTGTATGTATTAATGGCCTTTATATATAAGGGATAAAGCATCAACTATACACAGGAGGTTTATCCACAAGAGTACAAGGTTCCACCAACTTAGCACTAGATTACAGGTGGTGCGCTAAGGTTAGAGCGGGTCGTGATAAGCATTATTGTGATCACGCTAACTAGCACACATATTACAAGTTAAAAGAAAACAGTTGTGCGTGAGAGCAAAAAATTTTAACAGATTATCGTGCCTGTAGACTGAGCCTAAATTTTAAGTGTTAAAAAAAAATATTTTTTCACCAAACACATTAAAAACACATTAAAATAAACAATTACACTCATATAAACACTTTCTGATAAAAATATTTAAAATAAATATTAATACTTTTTTTTTAAAAAAGTGATATGGTATATGGCAAGGTATTTGACTGAAAAGGGCTATAATGTGTGTGTATATATATATATATACTGTATATATATATATATAGAGAGAGAGAGAGAGAGAGAGAGAGAGATGTAGAGATCTTTGTATCTCTATGTTAAAGCCATTTGCCTACCTTTTTTCCCCTAACACCTTTTTTGTGCATTCTTTTAAAATATTTTTTATAAGATAGTAATATTGTAAGTGTAACTGTACCTTTTTATGTATTTGTGATGTGTTTTGTTCCACTTTTTTGTTTTGCAAAATAGTTAACCAGAGCTAAGTGGATGCGGTAATCACTCTATCGTAAATCGCGATTGTGCTCACCTTTTTGCCTTTACTTTTAACTTGCAATACTAGCACTAAACCAGATTCGTGCAAACACCCACAATGAACCCCTTTTCGCTTGCACGTAGCTGTTAGCGCACCACTCGTAATCCAGCCTAAAATGTTTATATATCATTAAAACAAATTGCATTTTATTTATTTTGCCTGATTTACCTATGCGGTCTAAAGACCGCTGCTCAATAACTTGTGCTCTGAAATTGACACCCCCTGCTAGCGTCCGACTGGCCATGAATCAGGGGCGGCATTGTACCAGCAGTTCGCAAGAACTGCTGGTGCAATGATAAATGGCGACAGCGTATGCTGTCAGCATTTATCGATGGGCAGCGATGTGCGGTGTACATGATACATTACTTTGCATCATGTCAGCTCGCACATTGTTAAATATGCCCCTATGTCTTAAGATTTTAGACTTTCTACCCCTCATTGAGAGGCTGGAGTGCATTTCATGGAATGCAGAATCCTGGCACTGCTACATCCTGCACAGTGAATGTCCGATATTTACTGAAACATTTTTATACCTGTCCCGAACTGTTCACAGAAAAAGAAGATAAAACATATTAAAGATGCTTTTCAAAGGGTGTAACAAATACAAGAAGGTAGCACTCTCATGGAAAGGAAAAAACTTTATTAGAGCAACGTTTCGGGGCTTCCTGCCCCTTTCTCAAAGGGTGTGTCATATGTCTGCAAAACTAGGCATATTTGTTTAATAAAAAAACAGTTTTAAATGCTATAACAAAACATTTAACCCCTTAACGAATGACGTACCCTGTATGTCCGTAGTCGTTAAGGGTTTAACTAGCACAGCTTCGCCGACAGTGCCCAAGCTGTGCTAGTACTGCATGCGTGAATTAAGGAGGCAAGAAGATATAGCACAGTCTTGCTGACATCAGCAACACCTGCGCTATGTCCAGTGGATATTTGAGGGTACGTCAGTG
The DNA here is from genome assembly GCF_027579735.1 of Bombina bombina. Lineage (NCBI taxonomy): Eukaryota > Metazoa > Chordata > Amphibia > Anura > Bombinatoridae > Bombina > Bombina bombina. Next base: position 598,595,003 of record NC_069503.1, on the reverse strand, counting down.
ATTGTTAAGTGGTTAGTTTTTTATGCAGCTACTTTGTAATACAGTAAACAATTCCTGTTCCATAAATAAAAAATAAAAAGACTAACATTTCTTTAATACAACTTTTCTAAAGTATGTGAAATAGCTCTCTTGAAGAGAAATCTCAGATAGTTCTAAAGACATCTGACTGACTCATAGAGCCCAAATCCATTCAAGTAACCTATGCCACAAATTCTATGATTTGCTAGTAGAAATACTCACAAAGCACTAACTCAAATTCCATGAACCTTATCTACCAAGCAAAGTACTAAAAAAGTCTTACACCTGCAATAAAGCAGCGTAAAACTCAGTAACTCAGCCCCATTGATTCCTATGGGGAAATAAAATTTATGTTTACACCTAACACCCTAACATGAACCCCGAGTCTAAACACCCCTAATCTTACACTTATTAACCCCTAATCTGCCTCCCCTGACATCGCCGACACCTAAATTATATTTATTAACCCCTAATCTTCCGCTCCGGACACCGGCGCCACCTACATTATACTTATGAACCCCTAATCTGCTGCCCCTAACATCGCTGCCACCTACATTATATTTATTAACTCCTAATCTGACGCCCCCAATGTTGCCGCCACCTATCTACACTTATTAACCCCTAATCTGCCGCCCCCAACGTCGCCGCCACTATAATAAACATATTAACCCCTAAACCGCCGCACTCCCGCCTTGCAAACAATAGTTAAATATTATTAACGCCTAATCTGCCGTCCCTAACATCGCCGCCACCTACCTACATTTATTAACCCCTAATCTGTCGCCCCCAATGTCGCCGCCACTATACTAAATTTATTAACCCCTAAACCTAACACCCCCTAACTTAAATATAATTACAATAAATCTAAATAAAATAGATATAATTAACTAAATACTTACCTACAGTATAAAATAAACCCTAAGCTAGCTACAATATAACTAATAATTACATTGTATCTATCTTAGGGTTTATTTTTATTTTACAGGCAAGTTTGTATTTATTTTAACTAGGTAGAATAGTTATCAAATAGTTATTAACTATTTAATAACTACCTAGCTAAAATAAATACAAAAGTACCTGTAAAATAAAACCTAACCTAAGTTACAATAACACCTAACACTACACTATAATTAAATAAATTAAATACAATTACCTAAATTAAATTAAATTAGCTAAAGTACAAAAAAACACTAAATTGCAGAAAATAATAAACAAATTACAAGATATTTAAACTAATTACACCTAATCTAATAGCCCTATCAAAATAAAAAAAACGTCTCCCCAAAATAAAAAAAACCCCTAGCCTAAACTAAACTACCAATAGCCCTTAAAAGGGCCTTTTGCGGGGCATTGCCCCAAAGTAATCAGCTCTTTTACCTGTAAAAAAAAATACAAACAACCCCCCCAACAGTAAAACCCACCACCCACACAACCAACCCCCCAAATAAAATACTATCTAAAAAAAGCTAAGCTCCCCATTGCCCTGAAAAGGGCATTTGGATGGGCATTGCCCTTAAAAGGGCATTTAGCTCTACTGCGGCCCAAAGCCCTAACCTAAAAATAAAACCCACCCAATACACCCTTAAAAAAACCTAACACTAACCCCCTGAAGATCGACTTACTGTTCTGAAGACCGGACATCCATCCTCAAGGAAGCGGCAAAAATCTTCATCCAACCGGGCCGAAGTCCTCAACGAAGCCGGGAGAAGTCTTCATCCAAGCTGGGTGAAGTGGTCCTCCAGACGGGCAGAAGTCTTCATCCAGACGGCATCTTTTATCTTCATCCATCCGACGCGGAGCGGTTCCATCTTCAAGACATCCGGTGTGGAGCCTCCTCTTCAAACGACGGCTTCTTACTGAATGACGGTTCCTTTAAGTGACGTCATCCAAGATGGCATCCCTTAGATTCTCATTGGCTGATAGAATTCTATCAGCCAATCGGAATTAAGGTAGAAAAAATCCTATTGGCTGATGCAATCAGCCAATAGGATTGAAGTTCAATCATATTGGCTGATCCAATCAGCCAATAGTATTGAGCTTTCATTCTATTGGCTGTTCCAATCAGCCAATAGAATGCAAACTCAATCCTATTGGCTGATTGCATCAGCCAATAGGATTTTTTCTACCTTAATTCCTATTGGCTGATAGAATTCTATCAGCCAATTGGAAATTAAGGGACACCATCTTGGATGGCTTCACTTAAAGGAACCGTCATTCAGTAAGAAGCCGTAGTTTGAAGAGGATGCTTGAAGATGGCGCCGCTCCACGTCGGATGGATGAAGATATAAGATGCCGTCTGGATGAAGACTTCTGCCCGTCTGGAGGACCACTTCACCCGGCTTGGATGAAGACTTCTCTCGGCTTCGTTGAGGACTTCGGCCCAGTTGGATGAAGACTTCTGCCGCTTCCTTGAGGATGGATGTCTGGTCTTCAGAACAGTAAGTCGATCTTCAGGGGGTTAGTGTTAGGTTTTTTAAGGGTGTATTGGGTGGGTTTTATTTTTTAGATTAGGGTTTGGGCCCCAAAAGAGCTAACTGCCCTTTTAAGGGCAATGCCCATCCAAATGCCCTTTTTCAGGGCAATGGGGAGCTTAGGTTTTTTTTAGATAGTATTTTATTTGGGGGGTTAGTTGTGTGGGTGGTGAGTTTTACTGTTGGGGGAGTTGTTTGTATTTTTTTTACAGGTAAAACAGCAGTTTAGTTTAGGCTAGGGTTTTTTTATTGGGGGGGGGCTTTTTTATTTTGATAGGGCTATTAGATTAGGTGTAATTAGTTTAAATATCTTGTAATTTGTTTATTATTTTCTGTAATTTAGTGTTGTTTTATTTGTACTTTAGCTAATTTAATTTAATTTAGGTAATTGTATTTAATTTAGTTTATTTAAATATAGTGTAGTGTTAGGTGTTATTGTAACTTAGGTTAGGATTTATTTTACAGGTACTTTTGTATTTATTTTAGCTAGGTAGTTATTAAATAGTTAATAACTATTTAATAACTATTCTACCTAGTTAAAATAAATACAAACTTGCCTGTAGAATAAAAATAAACCCTAAGCTAGATACCATGTAATTATTAGTTATATTGTAGCTAGCTTAGGGTTTATTTTATAGGTAAGTATTTAGTTTTAAATAGGAATAATTTAGTTAATTATAGTAATTTTATTTAGATTTATTGTAATTATATTTAAGCTAGGGGGTGTTAGGGTTAGGTTTAGGGGTTAATAAATTTAGTATAGTGGCAGCGACGTTGGGGGTGGCAGATTAGTGGTTAATAAATGTAGGTAGGTGGCGGCGATGTTAGGGACTGTAGATTAGGGGTTAATAATATTTAACTAGTGTTTGTGAGGCGGGAGTGCAGCGGTTTAGGGGTTAATATGTTTATTATAGTTGCGGCGACGTTGGGGGCGGCAGATTAGGGGTTAATAAATATAATGTAGGTGTTGGCGATGTCTGGGGCGGCAGATTAGGGGTTAATAATATTTAACTAATGTTTGCAAAGCAGGAGTGCGGCGGTTTAGGGGTTAATATGTTTATTATAGTTGTGGCGATGTCCAGAGCGGCAGATTAGGGGTTACAAATTTTATTTTAGTGTTTGCGATGCGGGAGGGCCTCGGTTTAGGGGTTAATAGGTAGTTTATGGGTGTTAGTGTACTTTTTAGCACTTTAGTTATGAGTTTTATGTTATGGCGTTGTACCATAAAACTCATAACTACTGACTTTTAAATGCGTTAGGACTCTTGACGGGGTAGGGTGTACCGCTGACTTTTTGGCCTCCCAGGACAGACGTAATACCGGCGCTATGGAAGTCCCATAGAAAAAAGACTTTATGAAGTTTACGTAAGTCGTTTTGCGGTAAGGCCAAAAAAGTGTGCGGTGACCCTAAACCTTCAAGACTCGTAACAACTCGTAATCTAGCCGTGTGTTTGTACAGTAAATATTTGACATTCCAATATATCTGTATATATCTATACCTATATATAATCATGTATATATATATATATATATATATATAGTGTATATATATATATATATATATATATATATATATATATATATATATATATATATATATGGGTTGAAAAAGTTGCCCAAGAGCTAGTGGTCCCATAAAATTTCTTAGTGGTCACACTTTTTCAATTCCAAATTTTCATGATGTCATATGTAAACTTGTATTACGCTGTTATACACTTCTAATATACATTTGTATTAAAGGGACATAATACTCATATGCTAAATAACTTGAAACTGATGCAGTATAACTGTAAAAAGCTGACAGGAAAATATCACCTGAGCATCTCTATGTAAAAAAGGAAGATATTTTACCTCACAATTTCCTCCGCTCAGCAGAGTAAGTTCTGTGTAAAAAAATATACTTCAGCTGCTGCCCAGCTGCAGGTAAAAAAAATAAATGAAGAAATGAACAGCAGCCAATCAGCATCAGCAGTGCTGATGTCATGAACTATTTTACTGTGATCTCATGAGATTTCACTTAAAGGGATACTGCACCCAAATTTTTTCTTTCATGATTCAGATAGAGCATGCAATTTTAAGCAACTTTCTAATTTAGTTCTATTATCAATTTTTCTTCATTCTCGTGCTATCTTTATTTTAAAAAGAAGGTATCTATGCTAAGGAGCCTGCAAATGTTTGGTTCAGACCATGGACAGCACTTGTTTATTGGTGCTGTCCAATCAGCAAAGACAACCCAGGTTGTTCACCAAAAATGGGCCGGCATCTATACTTAGACTCTTGCTTTTCAAATAAACATACCAAGAGAATGAAGAAAATGTGATAATAGGAGTAAATTAGAAAGTTGCTTGATGCCCCTTGTTTCCGGCGAGCCCACAGAAGTTATGAAGCAGCGGTCTAAAGACCGCTGCTCCTTAACTTTTCCACCTGCTCTGAGGCAGCGGACAGAAATCAACCCGATCGAATACGATCGGGTTGATTGACATCCCCTGCTAGCGGCCAATTGGCCGCAAATCTGCAGGGGGTGTTATTGCACCAGCAGTTCACAAGAACTGCTGGTGCAATGATACATGCAACAGCTTATGCTGTCGCATTTATCGATGTGCGGCGGACATGATACGCTAAATTGTATCATGTCCGTCTGCACTATAATAAATGTACCCCAATATATCAAGTGGATTTAGGGACGTCTCCCAAAAATGCTCATAAACAATAACAGGAATAAAAACAGAAAATATATATAAAACAAGTTAGGATAACAAATAGAGCATCTGTGAGAACAATGCTAATGCAAAAATGTCAGTAAAAGGCCTCAATCCCCCAACTGCGAGAGTGTATGGGAGGAAGTGAATCCTGTTTAAGTGTCAATACAGATTTCCCCTCGGCAGATCAGACCACGTTCAGAGGGAATATAGACAGGGGGACAAGAGGTTACCTTGGTAGCTTTACTGTGAGTGGATCTGTAAGCCTCTATTTCCCCAATTCGTCTGTGAGCACTCCCAGTGAGTGTTGGCGGTGTATGTAGAAGCTCCGGTAGTGAGTGTAAAGTCACCTGACTCCCCTCTATACTTCAGAGGTTGGAGGTCGGATGTGTAATAGCCGTGTCAGCTCGGCGGAATTTGCTGGTATTAATGGATACAATGTGTGGCACTCCTAATGGTGAGTTCGATTGGGTTGTAATGGGTGTCAAATACTTCCTTCTGTCCAATCCTCTGGACTCCTCAGGGTGGTTGGGTACTCTATGTAGAGAGGTCGCAGTAAGTGTCAAAGATGTCAAATCCAGAATAAAGGCTTGTATAAAAAGTCATGGCCATGGCTGTCTTCTGAAATCACTTACACTGGTCAGCTCCAAGTGTGACATTTTGCCAAATATTCAGTAAAGATTTTCTGTTGTACAGCAGGAAAGGAGGAGGAGAGAACAGAAAAAAAACATCCAATCAAAAGGTGAGGACTTTTAAACGTAGAAGTGAGCAGTATGTGCATGTCTTGATAAAGCCCCTTACGGGTGAAATGCATTGACCAGGACTTGCTGCTACCCCCAGTCAAATCTTTTGACTTTTTATACAAGCTTTTATTCTGGATTCGAGGTCTTTGACACTTACTGCAACCTCGCTACATAGAGTACATACCAACCCTGAGGAGTCCAGATGATTGGACAAAGAGAGGTGTTTGACACCTATTACAAGCCAATCAGAGTTACCATTAGGAGTGCCGCACATTGTATCCATTGATACCAGTGGATTCCGCCGAGCTGACACTGCTATTACACATCCGACCTCTGAAGTATAGAGGGGAGTCAGGTGACTTTACACTCGCTACCGGAGCTTCCACATACATCGCCAACGCACACTGGGAGTGCTCACAGACGAATCAGGGATATAGAGGCTTACTGATCCACTCACAGTAAAGCTACCAAGGTAACCTCTTGTCCCCCTGTTTATATTCCCTCTGGACGTGGTCTGATCCGCCGAGGGTATTGACACTCAAACAGGATTCACTTCCTCCCATACACTCTCGCATTTGCGCGATTGAGGCCTTTTACTGACATTTTTGCATCAGCATTGTTCTCACAGTTGCTCTATTTGTTATCCTAACTTATTTTATATATGCAGATATTTTAATTGCTGTTTTTATTCCTGTTATTGTTTATGAGCATTTTTGGGAGACGTCCCTAAATCCACTTGATATATTGTATTCTTCACATATGTACACTCTTTTTTAAATACATGAAATATCCTTTGTATACAAACATTTTATATTAGTATTTGACCTATATCTGTACTTTCAGCGCTGCTTTACATACTTTTTTGCATTTCATTTTAGTTTTTCTTGAGGGGTTAAACTGTATTAGCAGCAGGATCGATCATATTCCCTAGGCGCTCCAATCTCTACCTTTCAACCTCAACCATGAATGTAACTGACCTTATTGGACTTTTCATTAAAAAAGCTTATTGGGAATTTGGAGTTAAGTGAATACGCAACTCGCTTTAGAAATATCAAAAACAAATGTTTTTGAATTGTATAAAAACATAATTTATGCTTACCTGATAAATTCATTTCTTCTGTTGTGTGATCAGTCCACGGGTCATCATTACTTCTGGGATATTATCTGCTCCCCTACAGGAAGTGCAAGAGGATTCACCCAGCAGAGTTGCTATATAGCTCCTCCCCTCTACGTCACCTCCAGTCATTCGACCAAAGACCAACGAGAAAGGAGAAGCCAAGGGTGTAGTGGTGACTGGATTATAATTTAAAAAAAAATATTTACCTGCCTTAAAAAACAGGGCGGGCCGTGGACTGATCACACAACAGAAGAAATGAATTTATCAGGTAAGCATAAATTATGTTTTCTTCTGTTATGTGTGATCAGTCCACGGGTCATCATTACTTCTGGGATACCAATACCAAAGCAAAAGTACACGGATGACGGGAGGGATAGGCAGGCTCATTATACAGAAGGAACCACTGCCTGAAGAACCTTTCTCCCAAAAATAGCCTCCGAAGAAGCAAAAGTGTCAAATTTGTAAAATTTGGAAAAAGTATGAAGCGAAGACCAAGTTGCAGCCTTGCAAATCTGTTCAACAGAGGCCTCATTCTTAAAGGCCCAAGTGGAAGCCACAGCTCTAGTAGAATGAGCTGTAATTCTTTCAGGAGGCTGCTGTCCAGCAGTCTCATAGGCTAAACGAATTATGCTACGAAGCCAGAAGGAGAGAGAGGTAGCCGAAGCCTTATGACCTCTCCTCTGACCAGAGTACACGACAAACAGGGAAGACGTTTGTCGAAAATCCTTAGTTGCCTGCAAGTAGAACTTGAGGGCACGAACTACATCCAGATTGTGTAGAAGACGTTCCTTCTTTGAAGAAGGATTTGGACACAAGGATGGAACAACAATCTCTTGATTGATATTCCTGTTAGTGACTACCTTAGGTAAGAACCCAGGTTTAGTACGCAGAACTACCTTGTCTGAGTGAAAGATCAGATAAGGGGAATCACAATGTAAGGCTGATAATTCAGAGACTCTTCGAGCCGAGGAAATAGCCATTAAAAATAGAACTTTCCAAGATAACAATTTTATATCAATGGAATGAAGGGGTTCGAACGGAACACCCTGTAAAACGTTAAGAACTAAGTTTAAACTCCATGGTGGAGCAACAGATTTAAACACAGGCTTGATCCTAGCTAAAGCCTGACAAAAAGCCTGGACGTCTGGATTTTCTGACAGACGCTTGTGTAACAAGATGGACAGAGCTGAGATCTGTCCCTTTAATGAGCTAGCCGATAAACCCTTTTCTAAACCTTCTTGTAGAAAGGACAATATCCTAGGAATCCTAACCTTACTCCAGGAGTAATCTTTAGATTCACACCAGTATAGGTATTTACGCCATATTTTATGGTAAATCTTTCTAGTAACAGGCTTCCTAGCCTGTATCAGGGTATCAATAACCGACTCAGAAAAACCACGTTTTGATAAAATCAAGCGTTCAATTTCCAAGCAGTCAGCTTCAGAGAAGTTAGATTTTGATGTTTGAATGGACCCTGTATCAGAAGGTCCTGTCTTAGAGGTAGAGACCAAGGCGGACAGGATGACATGTCCACTAGATCTGCATACCAAGTCCTGCGTGGCCATGCAGGTGCTATTAGAATCACTGATGCTCTCTCCTGTTTGATTTTGGCAATCAATCGAGGAAGCAGCGGGAAGGGTGGAAACACATAAGCCATCCTGAAGTTCCAAGGTGCTGTCAAAGCATCTATCAGAACCGCTCCCGGATCCCTGGATCTGGATCCGTAGCGAGGAAGTTTGGCGTTCTGGCGAGACGCCATGAGATCTATATCTGGTTTGCCCCAACGTCGAAGTATTTGGGCAAAGACCTCCGGATGAAGTTCCCACTCCCCCGGATGAAAAGTCTGGCGACTCAAGAAATCCGCCTCCCAGTTCTCCACTCCCGGGATGTGGATTGCTGACAGGTGGCAAGAGTGAGACTCTGCCCAGCGAAATATCTTTGATACTTCCATCATTGCTAGGGAGCTTCTTGTCCCTCCCTGATGGTTGATGTAAGCTACAGTCGTGATGTTGTCCGACTGAAACCTGATGAACCCCCGAGTTTTTAACTGGGGCCAAGCTAGAAGGGCATTGAGAACTGCTCTCAATTCCAGAATGTTTATTGGCAGGAGACTTTCCTCCTGACTCCATTGTCCCTGAGCCTTCAGAGAATTCCAGACAGCGCCCCAACCTAGTAGGCTGGCGTCTGTTGTTACAATTGTCCAGTCCGGCCTGCTGAATGGCATCCCCCTGGACAGATGTGGCCGAGAAAACCACCATAGAAGAGAGTTTCTGGTCTCTTGATCCAGATTCAGAGTGGGGGACAAATCTGAGTAATCCCCATTCCACTGACTCAGCATGCACAATTGCAGCGGTCTGAGATGTAGGCGTGCAAAGGGAACTATGTCCATTGCTGCTACCATTAAGCCGATCACCTCCATGCATTGAGCTACTGACGGGAGTTGAATGGAATGAAGGACACGGCATGCATTTAGAAGCTTTGTTAATCTGTCTTCTGTCAGATAAATCTTCATTTCTACAGAATCTATAAGAGTCCCCAAGAATGGAACTCTTGTGAGAGGAAAGAGAGAACTCTTCTTTACGTTCACTTTCCATCCATGCGACCTTAGAAATGCCAGAACTAACTCTGTATGAGACTTGGCAGTTTGAAAGCTTGAAGCTTGTATCAGAATATCGTCTAGGTACGGAGCTACCGAAATTCCTCGCGGTCTTAGTACCGCCAGAAGGGCACCCAGAACCTTTGTGAATATTCTTGGAGCCGTAGCCAATCCGAATGGAAGGGCTACAAACTGGTAATGCCTGTTTAAGAAGGCAAACCTTAGATACCGGTAATGATCTTTGTGAATCGGTATGTGAAGGTAAGCATCCTTTAAATCCACTGTGGTCATGTACTGACCCTTTTGGATCATGGGTAAGATTGTCCGAATAGTTTCCATTTTGAACGATGGAACTCTTAGGAATTTGTTTAGGATCTTTAAATCCAAGATTGGCCTGAAAGTTCCCTCTTTTTTGGGAACCACAAACAGGTTTGAGTAAAACCCTTGTCCTTGTTCCGACCGCGGAACCGGATGGATCACTCCCATTAATAATAGATCTTGTACACAGCGTAGAAACGCGTCTTTCTTTATTTGGTTTGTTGACAACCTTGACAGATGAAATCTCCCTCTTGGGGGAGATAATTTGAAGTCTAGAAGGTATCCCTGAGATATGATCTCTAGCGCCCAGGGATCCTGGACATCTCTTGCCCAAGCCTGGGCGAAGAGAGAGAGTCTGCCCCCCACTAGATCCGGTCCCGGATCGGGGGCCCTCGGTTCATGCTGTCTTAGGGGCAGCAGCAGGTTTCCTGGCCTGCTTGCCCTTATTCCAGGACTGGTTAGGTTTCCAGCCTTGTCTGTAACGAGCAACAGCTCCTTCCTGTTTTGGTGCAGTGGAAGTTGATGCTGTTCCTGTTTTGAAATTCCGAAAGGGACGAAAATTAGACTGTCTAGCCTTAGCTTTGGCTTTGTCTTGAGGTAGAGCGTGGCCCTTACCTCCTGTAATGTCAGCAATAATTTCTTTCAAACCGGGCCCAAATAAAGTTTGCCCCTTGAAAGGTATATTAAGTAATTTGGACTTAGAAGTTACATCAGCCGACCAGGATTTTAGCCACAGCGCCCTACGTGCCTGAATGGCGAATCCTGAATTCTTAGCCGTAAGTTTGGTTAAATGTACTACGGCCTCCGAAATGAATGAATTAGCTAGTTTAAGGACTCTAAGCCTGTCCGTAATGTCGTCCAGCGTAGCTGAACTAAGGTTCTCTTCCAGAGACTCAATCCAAAATGCTGCCGCAGCCGTAATCGGCGCGATGCATGCAAGGGGTTGCAATATAAAACCTTGTTGAACAAACATTTTCTTAAGGTAACCCTCTAATTTTTTATCCATAGGATCTGAAAAAGCACAGCTATCCTCCACCGGGATAGTGGTGCGCTTAGCTAAAGTAGAAACTGCTCCCTCCACCTTAGGGACCGTTTGCCATAAGTCCCGTGTGGTGGCGTCTATTGGAAACATCTTTCTAAATATTGGAGGGGGTGAGAACGGCACACCGGGTCTATCCCACTCCTTAGTAACAATTTCAGTTAATCTCTTAGGTATAGGAAAAACGTCAGTACTCGCCGGTACCGCAAAGTATTTATCCAACCTACACATTTTCTCTGGTATTGCAACAGTGCTACAATCGTTAAGAGCCGCTAAGACCTCCCCTAGTAATACACGGAGGTTTTCCAATTTAAATTTAAAATTTGAAATATCTGAATCCAATCTGCTTGGATCAGAACCGTCACCTACAGAATGAAGCTCTCCGTCCTCATGCTCTGCAAGCTGTGACGCAGTATCAGACATGGCCCTAGAATTATCAGCGCACTCTGTTCTCACCCCAGAGTGATCACGCTTGCCTCTTAGTTCTGGTAATTTAGCCAAAACTTCAGTCATAACAGTAGCCATATCTTGTAATGTTATCTGTAATGGCTGCCCAGATGTACTAGGCGCCATAATATCACGCACCTCCCGGGCGGGAGATGCAGGTACTGACACGTGAGGCGAGTTAGTCGGCATAACTCTCCCCTCGCTGTTTGGTGAAATTTGTTCAATTTGTACAGATTGGCTTTTATTTAAAGTAGCATCAATACAGTTAGTACATAAATTTCTATTGGGCTCCACCTTGGCATTGGAACAAATGACACAGGTATCTTCCTCTGAATCACACATGTTTAACACACTAGCAATAAACATGCAACTCGGTTACAATCTATATTTAACAAAAACGTACTGTGCCTCAAGAAGCACTAAACGATTAAATGACAGTTGAATATAATGAACTGAAAAAAACAGTTATAGCATCACTCTTTAAAAACAACACAACTTTTTAGCAAAGGTTTGTTCCCATTAGTAAAATAACACTAATTAAATTTTAAACATAAAAATTACAGAGCAACGTTTTAAATCACAGTCACTATATAAGTCTCACAGCTCTGCTGAGAGAATCTACCTCCCTTCAAAGAAGTTTGAAGACCCCTGAGTTCTGTTAGAGATGAACCGGATCATGCAGAAAATACAAGAGTAACTGACTGGAAATTTTTGATGCGTAGCAAAGAGCGCCAAAAACGGCCCCTCCCTCTCACACACAGCAGTGAGAGAGAAACGAAACTGTCATAATTAAACAAGCAAACTGCCAAGTGGAAAAATAATGCCCAAATATTTATTCACTCAGTACCTCATTAATGCAAACGATTCTACATTCCAGCAAAAACGTTTAACATGAAAAATACCTATTAAAAGGTTTAATGTATTTGTACAGAGTAATTCCGGTGAAATACCATCCCCAGAATACTAAAGTGTAGAGTATACATACATGTTCATTATAACGGTATGGCAGGATTTTTTCATCAATTCCATTCAGAAAATAAAAACTGCTACATACCTCAATGCAGATTCAACTGCCCGCTGTCCCCTGATCTGAAGTTTTTACCTCCCTCAGATGGCCGAGAAACAGCAATATGATCTTAACTACTCCGGTTAAAATCATAAGAAAAACTCTGGTAGATTCTTCTTCAAACTCTGCCAGAGAGGTAATAACACGCTCCGGTGCTATTGTAAAATAACAAACTTTTGATTGAAGTTCTAAAAACTAAGTATAATCACCATAGTCCTCTCACACCTCCTATCTAGTCTTTGGGTGCAAGAGAATGACTGGAGGTGACGTAGAGGGGAGGAGCTATATAGCAACTCTGCTGGGTGAATCCTCTTGCACTTCCTGTAGGGGAGCAGATAATATCCCAGAAGTAATGATGACCCGTGGACTGATCACACATAACAGAAGAAATAATTCAAACATTGTTACTTTTTTTAATCGATCATTTTAAAATGCAACAAAGCTACCTTTAGTAAGGCTTTTTACTTTCAGCAAACTTGGCTTGTAAATGGCCTATTGATTTTAATTGTTTCAGCCATATTTTTTTTTTAAAATCAGTTTTTATTCAGAGAAAGAGTGAACACATGGGCACAAAACATTTATTCCACAGCAAGACATGTTTCACATATATGGTATTCACATATTACATCAATATAAAAGCTGTACAATAGCGAGACAGAAGCAACAGGATACAGGTAATCCGTGGTAGACTACATCTCAGAACTCTCCAACTTAACACATATATACTGTATCCTGTATCAGCAGATACCGGAATGTCTGTAACCCACATGTTGACAACTCCCTCATTTTGTAATGTGGGGAGATTAAAACTTCTCCCCTACTCAATTCAAACCCAATTAACCCCCAACCCCCCCCCAATATTCCCCTTGAACAGAATTATTTTTATCCCATAGTGTATACAGTGTTCTCTTATAAGTAGGCAGGTGTTCAATTTTAGATATCTTACTGAACCGGCAACGGAGAGGGCGAGAGGAAAGAAAAAAAAAAAAAAAAAAAAAAAAAAAAAGGGGAAGTTATAGTGCGAGAGACAGGATGATTAAAAATTGAGATGACTCCACTCTCCTCTCAGGGAGTCTTCTAGAAAAGTAATAGAATTACGAAAGGGGAGGAGGACTTGCCTTTGTATCTCCAATTCAAATGTTAAAATCAGTCTGCGCCACTTCCGTAGAAATGAACTTAGTCGGCTACCCACGTCTACTCTAACGTCTACTTGTTCAATAAATAGTTGTGTTCTTAGCATGTTTTTGAAATAAACCATTGTAGGTGCCCTGTTAGTTGTCCAGTGATTAAGTAAACATTTCCTCGCCAACAGAAGAAGTAAGGTCAACTCTGAGTCAGTCTGTCTCTGCTGTTGCTCCCACTGCATAAACAATACCGCCCCAACTGTAAATTTAAAAGAAGAACCCATTTTTGTCTTAACCCAGAATTGCAGTTTACTCCAAAATTGACTAACTTTCGGACACTCCCATATACAATGCAACAGGCCAGGCGATTCCGCGGAGCACTTAGAACATTTATTGGGCCAGTCCGGTATCCACTTAGCTAGACACTTGGGGGTCATGTACGCTTTATGTATGAACCTTATTTGGGTTTCCCGCAAATTCGCCGAGAGGGTGGCTTTTTTGACTCTCTCTAGTCCCCTCCGGACCTCATCCCACGTGAGATCCTGAAATCCCTCTTTCTGCCAGCTTTCTACAAAGCTCAAATGTGTGTGCGGCATTCGTCTCTGTAAAAGAGTTTGGTAGATCTCAGATAAAGAGAACTTCCCCATTTTGAATAAGGCCTGTGGCAGACGAAATGGTGAGCCCTCCCAAAAGCCCGGCTCCTCTCTTATTATCTTATTCACATAGTGGCGTACCTGGAGGTACGCGTAGAAATGGGCTTGTGGAATATTATAATCTCTTTGCAGAGCTGCAAAGGATTTCACAGTTTTCATCAGTGGATCTATCAGCGCATTTATGCTCGTCAGGCCTAGTTGCTCCCATGAGCGAAATGGCTTTGTGTCCATACCTGCCGGAAAATCCGGATTACCACTAAGTGGTAGATATGGCGAGCCCATATTCACCTTACCTAGGTACTTATGAGCTAAGTGCCAGGCCTTCATAGGGTCCTGGTATAGATGATTCCCAGTCAGCAATTTAGCCGCTCCCGATTTTGATAAGTGCGGCAAGTACGCTAGAGATATACCCTTTAACACTGCTCTCTCCAAATCCGCTCTATAAAAGTGGCCCGTGCCTATCTGCCAGTCGAGTACCAGGCGAATCATGGCCGCCCAATTGTATAGCCTGAAGTCTGGCAGTGCTAGCCCCCCATTGAGATAACTCATGGATAATTTTGTTGCTGAAATGCGTGGCCTGCCTCCACGCCACACAAAGTAGCGCATTGCAGAATTTAAAGATTTCACATCATTTTTATTAAGCAGAAGAGGCAGCATGAGCATGGGATATAAAAGACGAGGGAGGATCGCCATTTTAATAAGGCTGACTCGTCCCATTAGCGATATGGGTAGTGACTTCCAGCTCTTCATCTGGGAGCAGAGTTTTGCGCATAAGGGGGCCAAATTAATGTAATATAACTTGTTGGGGTTCACATGGATTTGAATACCTAAATAGGTAATCACCTGGTTCGCCACTGCGAACGGATACTCTTGCACCGGCCCTTCACCCCTGTGCAGCCATAAGATTTCTGACTTTTGCATGTTGGCTTTATAGCCCGAGAAGGACCCAAAATCCCGCAACGTCTGCACAATAGACGGCACGTGCACCCTAGGGTCTTGTACAAACAGTAACATATCGTCTGCATAAAGTGCGAGATGTTGGGAGTGCCCCGCTACGTCAATGCCTGGAAAGATTTGACGTAATTTAATTGCTAGTGGCTCCAATGCCAAATTAAACAACAAGGGAGACAGCGGGCACCCCTGTCTTGTACCCCTGTGCAATATTATGTCAGACGAGAACAGATTGTTAACGCATATGTTAGCTACAGGTGAAGTGTATAAATTGGTGATAAAAGAGACAAAGGACCCAGAGAATCCAAACCTGGACAAAGTATGGAACAAGTGTCCCCATTCCACCCTATCGAAGGCCTTCTCTGCGTCCAAGGACAGCAGGAAGGCCTCCGGAGGCTTACCCCCCTCCCCCGATTGTTTCAGACTCCAAAAGTGCTGTATCACCTGCAGGATTCTGCATACGTTTACTACCGAGGACCTTGCTACCATAAAGCCGGTCTGGTCCTCGTGTATCAAGTCTGGTAGTATAAATTTAAGGCGTTCCGCTAATAACTTAGTCAAGATCTTGTAATCGGAGTTCAACAACGATATGGGTCTGTAAGACTCCGGGAGAAGCGCATCTTTACCCGCCTTAGGGATAAGAGTGATGTGAGCAGCCGTGAAGGTCTTAGTTGGTGTATTAGCTTCCGTGAAATAGTTCTGGAAAAGATCAGTGAGCACAGGGACCACCCTGTTTTTTAGTAATCGATAAAATTCGATCGGCAGCCCATCTGGGCCTGCTGCTTTGCCCAGATTCAAAGTCATGATCGTTCTATCCACCTCTTCCCTAGAAATAGGTGCATTAAGCTTACTCAATTGGTCCTCCGACACCTGTGGTAACTCGATAGAGTCCCAGAATGCCCGTCTAGTCTCCTCTGTGTCCCCCATGTTGCTAGCATAGAGGTCAGAATAATATGAGGCAAACGCCTCCACTATTCGTTTAGGGTCCTTAGTCAGAGTGTCCCTTGACCTAATGGCCGCTATGAAGCGGGTGGAGGATTTCAGGTTGACCAGGGAGGCCAGCAGTCTGCCCGATTTATCCCCAAAGCGGTAGTATCTACCCCTAGTTCTCAGGAGGGCTTGTGAGGCTTGATACGCCAACAGCGCATCATATTCTTTTTTCGTATCCATATACTTCAGGTGATTAACCCGCGTAGGCGAGGACCTATACAAACGGTACTTATCCGCCAACTGCTCTCTCAGCCTCTCCAGCCTTTCTGTGTGCAGTTTTTTCCTGCGTGACAGGAAGGCCAGAATATCGCCTGTTAACACTGCTTTGGCTGTATGCCAGAAGAGCTCCGGGTTCGAGCGATGTTGTGCATTATTATTTTGAAAGTCATCCCAAGCCTGTTCCATATAGTGTTGGAACTCCTGGGATGTCAGTAAGTATTGGGGAAATCTAAGAGTCCTGCGCCCCGAGTTTCAGCCATATTTTATATCTCTTCTGCATTTAAAAACTATTTGCTGTTATCATGCACTGTTGGTTCTGTTTATTGAGATGACTTTTCAAGAGCGGAAATAATAATAACAGTGTCTTATTGTGGAAGAAACCACAGTCACATAACAGTTTTCACAATGAGCTATCTATAAGGCAATACACAGCTAAATGCAAATTTCCTTTATAATATTATTGATATTTGCTACATGAATGTGATTGTTTATTAGCAATAATGCTTTCATCACAGAGGTACAGGCTTATTTAAACATGTAAAACCCCTAAATACTTTATTTTTAAGAAAGGGAAAACAGAGAGCATCTTTATCTCTGCTTTTGAACCCTTTGCAGGGCAGGTTCACACATGTGACCCTGCTTCCTGCAATTTAAGAAGCAGTGGTCACCAGATTGCTGCTTCATGCACTCTCCAACACCTCTGAGTTGGCAGAGAGAAATCACCCACGAACATGTTTCCTTGTGTTTATTGACAGCCCCTTCTCTCATGTGAGAGAAGGGGGCAGCATTACACACTGAAGTGAGTGTGCACTGATACATCTGGGCAGTGGACATATGGGGTTCACTGCCCATTTGATGCAAAGCTGTGCGGACAGGTACTCAAGTTGAGATCTTTGTCCTCAGGACCTTCGTAAAAGGGGCCCTATATCGTCACTGATGTCATTTTCATTTCACATGTATAATTTATACTTATTTTGTTTGTTCAATGTAATGTTTCCAACCCAAAGTATAAGTTAAAACAAAAATCAACAACAAAATGCTCAGTATAGGTGTCTGATGAAAGGGATATTTTTCTCCAACATCACTTTGCATTCTGCATTCTCTGAGGGGATTTTGCTGATGTGGTATTTCATTATTTCTCTTTGCATGACAATGACATTCCAACATTGAATTGTATTTAGATTTACAAGAATAAATGTTGTCATTGTTAGAGGGCAAGGATAACATACATAATATTGCAGGAACAGAATACTGATTCAGCATTTTGTTTACATAGTAATTTTATATAGTGTGTGTGTTAGAGAGAAAGTGTATATTTCTTTCAATTGGTTTAGTATTTATTTACAAAAACAATTATGGAATAGAGTGGAGGACTATATATTATCTATCTATCTAATTTATTTATATAGAATAGATATACAGGATAGGTAGATATTCTTCCACTCTATTCCCTAATGTAAGATAGATAGATAGAAAGATAAATAAATAGATAGAAAGATAAATAAATAGATATAAATATAGATAGATAGATAGATAGATAGATAGATAGATAGATAGATAGATATTGCTCCATTCCAAAATAATTTTTGCGTATGCTAATAAAAAAAATAATAATAATTTCCAGGGTAGAGATTTGGCTGACAAATAAACTACTAAATATCAGCCACAATAGTTCATCTATATAAACAAAAAGTTTGGCACTTAAAAGTATCTTAGAAAATAAACATATTTCTTCCTAAATGCTGTAATTTTTGAGCGGTTATACAGGGAGTGCAGAATTATTAGGCAAATGAGTATTTTGACCACATCATCCTCTTTATGCATGTTGTCTTACTCCAAACTGTATAGGCTCGAAAGCCTACTACCAATTAAGCATATTAGGTGATGTGCATCTCTGTAATGAGAAGGGGTGTGGTCTAATGACATCAACACCCTATATCAGGTGTGCATAATTATTAGGCAACTTCCTTTCCTTTGGCAAAATGGGTCAAAAGAAAGACTTGACAGGCTCAGAAAAGTCAAAAATAGTGAGATATCTTGCAGAGGGATGCAGCACTCTTAAAATTGCAAAGCTTCTGAAGCGTGATCATCGAACAATCAAGCGTTTCATTCAAAATAGTCAACAGGGTCGCAAGAAGCGTGTGGAAAAACCAAGGCGCAAAATAACTGCTCATGAACTGAGAAAAGTCAAGCGTGCAGCTGCCAAGATGCCACTTGCCACCAGTTTGGCCATATTTCAGAGCTGCAACATCACTGGAGTGCCCAAAAGCACAAGGTGTGCAATACTCAGAGACATGGCCAAGGTAAGAAAGGCTGAAAGACGACCACCACTGAACAAGACACACAAGCTGAAACGTCAAGACTGGGCCAAGAAATATCTCAAGACTGATTTTTCTAAGGTTTTATGGACTGATGAAATGAGAGTGAGTCTTGATGGGCCAGATGGATGGGCCCGTGGCTGGATTGGTAAAGGGCAGAGAGCTCCAGTCCGACTCAGACGCCAGCAAGGTGGAGGTGGAGTACTGTTTTGGGCTGGTATCATCAAAGATGAGCTTGTGGGGCCTTTTCGGGTTGAGGATGGAGTCAAGCTCAACTCCCAGTCCTACTGCCAGTTTCTGGAAGACACCTTCTTCAAGCAGTGGTACAGGAAGAAGTCTGCATCCTTCAAGAAAAACATGATTTTCATGCAGGACAATGCTCCATCACACGCGTCCAAGTACTCCACAGCGTGGCTGGCAAGAAAGGGTATAAAAGAAGAAAATCTAATGACATGGCCTCCTTGTTCACCTGATCTGAACCTCATTGAGAACCTGTGGTCCATCATAAAATGTGAGATTTACAAGGAGGGAAAACAGTACACCTCTCTGAACAGTGTCTGGTAGGCTGTGGTTGCTGCTGCACGCAATGTTGATGGTGAACAGATCAAAACACTGACAGAATCCATGGATGGCAGGCTTTTGAGTGTCCTTGCAAAGAAAGGTGGCTATATTGGTCACTGATTTGTTTTTGTTTTGTTTTTGAATGTCAGAAATGTATATTTGTGAATGGTGAGATGTTATATTGGTTTCACTGGTAAAAATAAATAATTGAAATGGGTATATATTTGTTTTTTGTTAAGTTGCCTAATAATTATGCACAGTAATAGTCACCTGCACACACAGATATCCCCCTAAAATAGCTAAAACTAAAAACAAACTAAAAACTACTTCCAAAAATATTCAGCTTTGATATTAATGAGTTTTTTGGGTTCATTGAGAACATGGTTGTTGTTCAATAATAAAATGAATCCTCAAAAATACAACTTGCCTAATAATTCTGCACTCCCTGTATAAGCTTAAAAGCAACACCTTGGAGAATAAGAACAATCATAGAAGCACAACAAATGAGTTTTGAAAGAAAAAATATTTGGGTCTTTAAAATATGTTGTAAAATATGGCATTAAACTAAAAATATATGTATTATTCTTATAAAGGAGCACTATTTAAACATGGTAACATTGTTTGATAACTATAATTTTTGGTAAAAGCTCTTTAAATGTATTTTGGAACTAAATGGAAAGGAATATAAGTCTGGAATCTGTTACAGTTTTATCACAGGCTGATAAGGACATTTACCCCAATTTTATTGGTGGACAGGGGCATGCCCACAATCATGCAAGCAAAAAAAATTTGTTTTATCATAATAATATTTATTATTTATATAATATAATTTATATTTAATTAAAAAATTACATTATTGTAGCTCTTATATATATTAAATTATTATATAATAAAATAATTATATTATAATTAAAATTTTCATAATTCCATTAGAGCCTTTATTTTTTTTTACAGTTTCTAATTTAATTATATTATCAAATATAACTGTTATCCTAAAGGGACACTGAACCCAAATTTTTTATTTCGTGATTCAGATAGAGCATGAAATTTTAAGCAACTTTCTAGTTTACTCCTATTATCAAATTTTCTTCATTCTCTTGGTATCTTTATTTGAAATGAAAGAATGTAAGTTTAGATGCCGGCCCATTTTTGGTGAACAACCTGGGTTGTCTTTACTGATAAATTCATCCACCAATAAAAAAGTGCTGTCCAGAGTTCTAAACCAAAAAAAAAGCTTAGATGCCTTCTTTTTCAAATAAAGATAACAAGAGAACAAAGAAAAATTGATAATAGGAGTAAATTAGAAAGTTGCTTAAAATTGCATGCTCTATCACGAAAGAAAAAAAAATGGGTTCAGTGTCCCTTTAATATCCTTTTTGACACAGCTCCTTTTCATGAGAACTTACTAATTGTAAACTAAGGAGAAGAACATATCTTGTGAACTATAAGGTTGTTTGTTATCTATCATTTAGTATCTGTATGATACCTGCTGTTTATGTAGACAAGATCACAATCAGCACTTTTTTCATTATCGGTAATTAGCAGCCATATAATTACATGTGCTAGTCCTGTTTGTTCTGATTTCTCAATATTTTTTTTCCAAATGCCCAAAAATACCCCAAAAGTCTTGTACATAACATTGCCAGGGCCGCCATCAGGGGGTGACAGGGGTGACTCCTGTCAGGGGCCCAATGAGCCAGGGGGGCCCCATGAGGCAAGAACTAAATTTTTTTAAAATTTGGGCAGCCACTAGTGGGTACTACAGCAGAGTGCTAATTGAGCATGGGAAATGTCATTGTAAGGAGTAAATTATTAGCATTTGAGAGGATTTCTTAGTGTGCACTAAACCACTATGCGCAGTGTGAGACAGACTTGGCACTTTGTACAGTGTGTGCCTGAGTCAGACGGCAGATCACTTTCATTTGCAGAGGAGGTAGGAATTACTTAGCAAATGTTTTTTTTCTTTGTGCAATTTTGGATTGTAACTTCAGTGTGGTAGTAGTTGTTTGGTGGGGCTAGGGGTCCATAAAAACACATTTTTTAGCAGCAGTGTATTTATGATTATTTTGAAAATGCTGTAGAAATTCTATATTTAAAACCATGCAGAAATGTTTCTCCTCCTCAATACACAAATGGAAGATGCCCTTTTGGCAGATATTCATTATATATATATATATATATATATATATATATATATATATATATATATATATATATATATATATATATATATATATATATATATATATATATATATATATATATATATATATATATATATATATTACATTCCAGTTTACTGCCCCTTTATGCAAGGACTTTCCAGATACAAGGAGGCATTTTATCTAAGATTTTTACATCTGCATAAAATGTTATACTCTCAGACTAAGATTGCTCAGTGTTTGAAAAACTGTTCAGTTTACACTACAGCTGACTTAATTTTTAAATACATACCAACAAGCCTAAATCCTGCATTTAACCAGATCTAATGGTATGAGTACCAGAGCTTATGGTCCCACCAAGACCATATAGAGTACAGCATTTTCAAAAGTACAGCTGACAGCTGGGAATATTTGTACACTATATTTGAAGTGGTGCTCTTGGTTGGGGAAAATGGGGAAAAAACAAACAAACAAACAAACATATGTCAACATTTTAAAGGTACTTTTCTTCATCTAGCCATCTACCCAGCTCATTAATGTACAATTTTGAATTCACAGAATTATTTTTGTTTGCACATTTACAAATATGATTCTTTAAAAAGTGATCTCTTAATTTCTAAAAAATTTTTTTATCATGCATGTCACACACTGTTGATTTAGGGGATGCAAGGTGCATAAATGTTTCCTCCTGTGAGTGTTTCTGTGGGTGTCTGTGTTTATGTCTTTGTGCTTTGGTTTGTGTCTCTATGAGTGTGTATGTATTTTTTTATCTGTGGGTCTCTCTGTGAGGGTGGGTGTGTATGTTTGTCTTTGTGTATTTTCTCTGGATGCCTCTGTGAGGGTGGGTGTGTATGTCTGTGTTTTCTTTGGTATTCTCTGTGATGGTGTGTGTGTGTATGTATGTCTATGTTTTCTGTGGATGTCTCTGTGAGGGTGTGTGTTTTATGTGGGTGTCTCTGTGAGGGTGTGTGTATGTCTTTGTGTGTTTTCTGTGGATGTCTCAGTGAGAGTGTGTGTATGTATGTCTTTGTGTGTTTTCTGTGGGTGTCTCTGTGTGTATGTCTTTGTGTGTTTTCTGAGGCTGTCTCTGTTGGTGTTTTCTTGGGTGTATGTGCAAGTTTGAGTTTGTATGTGTGTGTCCATTGTCTGTTGCTTTTTAGGACATTTTGACCTTACTACTAATTATTCACATCTTTCTACAGACTTTTAGACTAATAAGACCTTTCCAGAAGTAACCAATCCAACATTAAACTTTAAATTATTGTTTAGGCAGTTCAGGGCCCTTCCTTTCAGCCACTGCATGCTGTTGTCATCATTTAGTTGTCATCTTCCTTTACAAAAAGATAATCAGAACTCCATATTTTGTTTTCTAAATCTCCTTTTTTTTCTTTACAAAACTGTAGTTTACCTCATTACTTGTCAGGTCAATGTAAACAAGTGCTAAGTGTCTGTTTGGGTGTCTGTGTCTGAGTGTGTTTCTTTGTGTGTCTGCTAGAGTGTCTATATGTGAATCCTTATGTGTGAGTGTATTTGTGTGTTTCAGTGTATGAGTGTGTCTGTGTGTCTGTGTATGTTACTACCTTTACAACATTTTCAAGTTTAAATAGACAATTAAAAATAAAGTGCATATACGTTTTAGTCACTTGGTCAAAAATTGCAAATGTCAAAGGAGGGGGGGGGGGGCCTGATCAATGGTTGAGTCAGGGGCCCCAAAATTTCTAGTGGCGGCCCTGAACATTGCAATACTTGATTGTAACATTATTACCACCATATTAGATGATATTAGAAATCAAACAGATACAAACTCTGCCTTCTCAATCAATTAAAAAGTAATAACCCTACAAGCACCAATACCTGCTCTACCCATAGTCCCCATGTTCAAATGCTTTAGAAAAAACATACAGAGATTTCTCTAGATTTCTGGAGCATAACAGGTTAGTTGCACATGTCATCTATTAACATGACTACAGACTATTAAAGGGACATTAAAGACAAACTAAACCCAATTTTTTTCTTTATATAAGCATATACATATATGTTTACAGTAAAAACACAGTCCCTATAGGCCTCAATATAAAGGCACTTTTCAGTGCCATTTTTTTCTAACACCCCACACCTACTCACTTTAAACTCTTATAACTGCTTTGTGCAGTTATTTTTTAATAAAATAAAGATGCTACTATTTTTTTTGTTTTGTTTACTTCTTACGGCACACTACACTTAATTTGGGGGCAATTGGGGAACATTTGTTTCATTAACCAGAGATTTGATCTCTGATAATGAATGCTAGCAAGCTTGCGGCAGCATTAACCAACCATTTGTAAATTTGCCCGTTTTACGGGCGCATGATAAATTAGCACTTTACTTTGTAATCTAGCCCTATGTGAGGTAAACTAAAGTGCAAGGTACAGCTGCCAAATAAACAGTAACATTATAGAGCAGTGAACGTGTAATGCTTATGTCACATGATACAACAATACGCACAATACAAAGTCACTTTAAAAAACTACCACTTTTTTTCTTCTTTAATGCAGCATAAAAAATAATCTTTAATGTCCCTTAAATATATTATATGTGACTTTTTGCTGTGTGTTATATGTTGCATATGCTTTTTTTTATGTAAATGGAGGAAGACTTATGTCAAACGTCAAAACGTATATAGATATAACCACCGGTGTACTAGAGATTACAAATTCTTATTTAAATAAATGTATTTATTGTAAATCATCAAGCGGTTTACCCTCCGTTAAAAAAATCAACTGTTTTTTGTTTTAGTAAATTTCAGATATAGTCACAAAATAATATTGTAAAATATGACTCCACCTTCAGCCTAGTATAGTCTTCATACTGTGGTATACCCAGCAGCCTATCATGTACAGTATATGCAGGTACAAACTAGGGATGGGCGAATGTGTAAATTTTCGAATTTTCGAATGTAGAACGAATGTTATTACCGAAATTCGAATTATAAATCTGAATGTTGATAAGAACGAATATTCTTAAAAATTCTATAATCGAATGTCATTTACAGTTTTCGAATGTCACTTTCGAATTCGAATGTTTATAATTATATCGAATGTTCACATTCAAAATTTCGAATTTAACATTATTTTTAACAAATACTATTCAGAAGTTCAATAGTTCATGTGGTAGGGCGGGAATCTAGTAAATTGATACATAATAGATACAAATATATAATTTTGAATGTTTCTATATAGAATATTGCATAATTCGAATATTACATTTAAAGAAAAAGCATTAGAAATACTATTACAATCTAAATTCGAATTTTACGAAAAGAATATTTTCGAATGTAATCATTAAATTCGAAACCGAGCATTTGAAAATCGAATGTTAGAATGTTTATAATTATATCGAATGTTCACATTCAAAATTTCGAATTTAACATTCATTTTAACAAATACTATTCAGAAGTTCAATAGTTCATGTGGTAGGGCGGGAATCTAGTAAATTGATACATAATAGATACAAATATATCATTTCGAATGTTTCTATATAGAATATTGCATAATTCGAATATTACATTTAAAGAAAAAGCATTAGAAATACTATTACAATCTAAATTCGAATTTTTCGAAAAGAATATTTTCGAATGTAATCATTAAATTCGAAACCGAACATTTGAAAATCGAATGTTAGAATGTTATGTATACATTCGAAATTCGATTCGAACCACCGAATGTGTTAAAATTTGTGCCGTTTTTCGAATGTCTCGAAACATTCGCCCATCCCTAGTACAAACATGTGATCATAATAGCCTGCTAGGTACATCTGTAGAGTGATTAGGCAGGAGGTGAACTTTATAATTTGAGCTGCTTAAACTGTAATTAACACATTTTTAACAAGTTTTCTCTGTATAAAATTGTTCTATAGATTTTTAGCAATTATATTTCCTTATGTGTACAAAATAATAAAATATTGCATTTGATAAATTGTGAACTTCTATAATGTTTGAATTTAGCACCTAATTGTCACAATGATAGGCTTTTGCAGCTTAGGTCAGATGACCAGTTATAGGTCAGTGATTCCTAATTATGCCTTGTTATATCATTCTGCTTTTTTACTGTTGTTATTATTAGAGATCAATCATGATAAATATAACCCTCCCTGGATTTTAATGGAAAAGTTTTGAGAAGAAAGATGCCCTGTAATGAATAGACCCAAACTACTAAACCCCTACAGGGAGACACATAATTGAACAATTTTCTTCATTTAACGGGGAATTGTTGTAAAAAAAAACCTAAAGTACGGCTCTTTAAAGAAAGTCAAAGGTACTGTATTATCCAAATAATAATACATCACATGACATTCATTTATAAAGTTCCAGAGCACAAATTAGTCTTAAAGGGACATGGAACCCAAAATGTTTCTTTCATGAGTTAGGTAGAACATACAATTTTAAACAACTTTCAAGTTTACTTCTATTATCCAATTTGTTTAATTCTCTTGGTATCATTTGATGAATTAGCAACAATGCACTACTGGTTTCTAACTGAACGCATGGGTGAGCCAATTACAATCGATATATATATATATGCAGCCATCAATCAGCAGCTAGAACCTAGGTTCTTTGCTGCACCTGAGCTTACCTAGATAAACCTTACAGCAAAGTATAACAAGAGAAGGAAGCACATTAAATAATTAAATTAAATTGAAAAGTTGTTTAAAAGTGTATGCTCTGTCTAAATCATGAAGGTTTAATTATGACTTTACTGTCCCTTTAAATTCTCCTAAACCACTGGCTTATTAATGTCACATTAGCAAAATATATATATCCCAACATTTGTGACTCAGTGTTAGGAAATGGTAAGGGGATAGTTACCTTTTGTGGGTGGGGTTGTGTCAGGAGGGGGCAAGATTTATTGGATAGTGGGCGGGGTCATGGCATGTATAGTTGGTGAATGAGTGTGCCTGTGCAGTTTGTAAGTGTGTCTGGGTAATCCATTGGTGAAGGCTAAGGAAATAGTGCAAATCAGGACATATGGCTATCTCAAAGGGACAGCAGGACAGAGGTCAGAAACTGGGACTGGAAAAGAACATTAAACATCTCTTTCTTTTGTGTAAAACTGTACTTGCCCAACACTCTCCAAAGAGAGGCAAAAAAGCTAATTCTTTTCCCTGCAGCTGCTGTTGTTGTTGTTTTTTTTTTTTTTTTTGGCCTCTCTAGGGAGCGCGGAGCAAAGCACACATTTTTACTAAAAAACAAGAGGTTTATTGTTCAATTAAAGAATCCAGTCTGGGAGTTCCTATCTCTGCTTTATTTGCAATATAACTTTGTACAGAGAAACTGAGCCGTTAAAACATATATTTTTTTTCTTTTTTTTTGAAGAGACGCATAGATACGTATAGAGGGATTTAATGTGCTCTCCCAATGATTTAGTTCCAGGCCATCTGGCAGATAACTGAAGTGTAGATAGTTTTTCAGGAAATACATTTTTCATAACTATGAGGTTATGCTGCACAGTTCATTTATAGAGCATGTTAAAAAATTGAAAATAGAATGTAGCCAGTATTTTTTAAGAGTGCTTCTGTCAAACAGTACCAAGGAATTGTAGTTAGTGACACTCTGTTACAGGGAAAGTCTACTCCAGAATTGTTATTGTTTAAAAAGATAGATAATTCCTTTATTACCCATTACCCAGTTTTGCATAACCATCTTGGTTATACTAATACACATTTTACCTGTGTAATTGCCTTTTAGTCTCTGCAGACTGCCCCCTTATTTCAGTTCTTTTGACAGACTTATATTTTAGCCAATCAGTGCTGACTCCTAGGTAACTCCATGGGAGTGAGCACACTGATATCTATATATCATAGCACTGTGTAGCTGTAAAGAAAACCTGTCAAAATGCACTTAGATAAAATATGGCCTTTAAGGGGTTAGAAATTAGCATATGAACCTTACTACATTTAGCTTTCAACAAAGAATACCAAGAGAAAAAAGCAAATTTGGTGATAAAAGTAAATTGGTAAGTTGTTTAAAATTGCATACCCTGTCTAAATAATGAAAGTTTAATTTTGACTAGACTGTCCCTTTTACAGTAGAATAATGAGTTTTGCTCAAAAAGTTAAAGAAGTCAAAAAATTGTCATGAGTTAGTGAAAAACATGTGGTTCAAAATAAAAACTCTCCAATTTTCTTCTATTTTCTTGGCATACTTTGTTGAAATACACTCTCTTTCTAGGAGAGCAAACTGAAGAAGGAATAGGAATGTGTGTGTGTGTTAAAGGGACAGTCAAGTCCAAATAAACTTTCATGATTTAAATAGGAAATGTAATTTTAAACAACTTACCAATTTACTTTTATCACCAATTTTGCTTTGTTCTCTTGGTATTCTTAGCTGAAAGCTTAACCTAGGAGCTTCATATACAAATTTCTTAGACCTTGAAGACTGCCTCTAATTTGAATGCATGTTGACCACTAGAGGGCATTAGTTCATGTGTTTTATATACTGTAGATAACATTGAGCTCATGCACGTGAAGTTATCCTGGAGTGAGCACTGATTGGCTAACATGCAAGTCTGTCAAATGAAGTGAAATAAGGGGGCAGTTTGCAGAGGCATAGATACAAAGTAATCACAGAGGTAAAAAGTGTATTTCTATAACAGTGTTGGTTATGCAAAACTGGGGAATGGGTAATATAGGGATTATCTATCTTTTTAAACAACAAAAATTCTGGTGTTGACTGTCCCTTTAAAGGGATATTTCTGTTGTCTTGCTATAGAATAACGTATCCACCAATTCTAAACGTTTTTAAATCATGTTTACATATTGTTTGCAGCATTTGTTTGTGAATAGCCAAACTCCACCCATCATTTGCATAAATAAAAAGAGAGAAGCGCTCAACCTGGGAACGAATACTAGCATAATAGCTTGTTCCGTGGCTAGTTACCACCCAAGAAGCAGCCTCTTTTTGCTCAGCATGTGCCTTTCACAGAGAAGAGCTTTCCTGAAGCATATCAGTCTGATCCTGACTTCACAGTACAGTCCAGCCCCGAAATACCAGGCAATCCCTCTGTCTGAACAAGAGAAACAGCAAAACCCCAGTTCTTCTCTGTGAAAGGCACATGTTGAGCAAAAAGAGGCTGCTTCTTGGGTGGTAACTAGCCAAGGAACAAGCTATCATGCTTGTTCCTTGGCTAGCTTCTCTCTTTTCATTTATGCGAATTATGACACTTAGGGAAGTCTCCCTAAGTGTGATGCGAGAATCCAGACGTGGACCTGTTGCTCAGTGTGTCTAGAGGGATATGGCTGCACCTCACTGATGTGGCCCACAATAGGCCTAAACGTACGTCAGGGGTTTTGCCGTTTCTCTCGTTCAGAGAGGAATTGCCTGGTATTTTGGGGCTGGACTGTACTGTTAAGTCAGGATCAGACTGATATGCTTCAGGAAAGTTCTTCTCTGTGAAAGGCACATGTTGAGCAAAAAGAGGCTGCTTCTTGGGTGGTAACTAGCGAAGGAACAAGCTCTTATGCTATTGTTCATTCCAAGGTTGAGTGCTTCTCTCTTTTTTTTTATGCAAATTATGACACTTAGGGAAGTCTCCCTAAGTGTGATGCGAGAATCCAGACATGGACCTGTTGCTCAGTGTGCCTAAAGGGATATGGCTGCACCTCACTGATGAGGCCCACAATAGGCCGAAACGTACGTCTGGGGTTTTGCTGTTTCTCTCGTTCAGAGAGGGATTGCCTGGTATTTCGCGGCTGGACTGTACTGTTAAGTCAGGATCAGACTGATATGCTTCAGGAAAGTTCTTCTCTGTGAAAGGCACATGTTGAGCAAAAAGAGGCTGCTTCTTGGGTGGTAACTAGCCATAGAACAAGCTATTATGCTATTGTTCATTTCCAGGTTGAGCGCTTTTCTCTTTTTATTTCCACCTATCATTTGCCTTATTTGGAGGAGCCAATCAAGGCTTTAGTCGGCAGACAACAAGGCTAGGCACAGTCATATCGCTAATAGAAAGTGAATTGTTTTTTAGTTGCTATCTTTTAAAGCAAATTAGGGAAAGATATGTAGCAGTGTTCACTGTGAGAAGTCTGCAGTGTTTTTTTAGGTCTGAGATTTAAAGAAGCCACCATTTTCAGAGCTAAATTCTATTGAAAGGGGGCAAAATAAATAATTAATGTATATTGCAAAGTTGTTTTACTAAACATAACTAAATATGTTATATTAAATTCTCAAGGTGTTTACTGTTCCTTTAAGGACTATATTGCAAATGTTTTGCTCAAAACGCATGCACTCTACTGAATCTACCTCAGTAAGCTCTCATGGAAAAGGACTGAAACCAAAAGGGAATATAATAGAAAGTAAGTGAAAGCTTTCTATTGGTCTTGAAGGTTCAGTTTTGACTTTTGTGTATTTTTCAGAGTTTTTTTTTTTACGAGGTTAAATATTTTTGGTTTCTGTTAGCTTGATTAAAATAGAGATTATGCCTATTTTCAAGTGTATTTGCTTTTTTTCATGCATATTCAAAAAGAAATTCAGCAGAATATACAGGACATTTGTCCAGTAGGCCAGGGTCAATTGTGAGCTGTGACCTGTTGCCAGAGCCCCACCCAGGGGCCATTTATTATTTGTGCATGATGCAGAGCCAGCCCTACCCTGCCTCTCTGCATTTCTGTGTCCGTAAACCAGGTTGGGCCCACCTCCTGCCCCATTTCTTTGAGCTAGCACAGGGTTGGGTGCCAACCCCCCAGCATTATATCCCAAGGATCCTGTTTTCTATGAGAGCTTTAACTGTGTATGTGTGTCATATCTCAACATGCTTTATGCACTAGCATTTCAAACAGTTTATCTGCTGAGAGAGCAAGATTATACAATACATCACCATCTCTCTGAGTAGACAAATTATCTGTAATGCCAGTGCATAAAGCATACTTAGATATGATTCACATGCCCATGCACAGTAAAAGCTATAAAACTTAAAATACATTTAGAAAATCAACTTATGGCAAGAACCCCCTGTAGGATTGACAGAAAACGTGTAATATCTGCGCAGTGTGACTGCCATGGTAAAACAGTAGGCTGCAATATTATTAAAATTTATAAAATATTAAGAGATGTTTGTTCTTTATGCATACATGAGAGCTTGATGTTAGCCCTTATTGAAGTGGACATTCCATTTATCAGTAAATGTGGATTAATAAGCTATACTATCATTTGTGTCCCTTTGAAATGTTGTTTTGTGCTTAAAAGTTAAACAGATATTCAAGTGAAATGAAACTTTCATGATTCATACAAAAAAACAACAACATCACTTCTGTGAACACATTTACCTTTCTATTTGTATCCTTTGTTGAAACTTAACTCTGTTACATTACAGCATACTGAAGAAGGCTCAGGGGCGTGCTTATGACTTAAAGGGACATAGAAGTACAAACTGAACATGCTGTAATGTTTTAGAACATTTTATTATTCTACAAATAACTGCTATGTACAACTACAGTATCATGATTACTACTTACCATTTTCCTCCTTTTCCTACAGTTCTCTTTAAAATCATTCTCTTATTTTAACTCATTACAGAATCTAGATGGTAAAGCTCTGGGTGCCGCCATCTTGGTACCACCATCTTGGTACACACGTATTGCTGCATTCTGTGACATAAGCATTGGGCTTTCATTGGTCGTTGATATTGCTGACTTTTTTAAAGCTGTACCTTGCACTTAGGGTTAGCTCACACAATAGAAAGCAGAATAGTTACATTTTTGCAATTTTGGACACAGTTTAAAAGTTACATCATATGAAAAAAAATCCATCAAAAATAAGATAAGAAAAATGCATCCCTTGCAAAAAATGTAGAGCACCTGCCCTGTATTGTGCACACTAAACTGAAGTGAACAATATGGCTTCTCAAGAAGACAACAATATCATTGATCTGTAGAGATGTGCATTTGTTTTCATACAAATGCACATTCGTTATATGGCACCAAACTGGATTTCCCGCACGGCTATTGGCTAAGAGGTGAAAACGTCTTTCACCTCTTCTGCCGTGAGCTGCCTGAGCAGCTCAGTGCGGCGAACGCTTGAAACAAATAAAGGAGCTTTCAGCATGAAGTATTTTATTCTTTATGAATGAAAGTCCCCTTTTTTGTTCCAATGGTCAAGTCTAGCATTTCATTTAAATTCAGTATTTGTTTCTTTTTAAACTAAACAAATACTGAATAGTGCAGCCACTGAATATTTGGGGTAACACATTTCCATGAATATATTCCAAACACAAATGTCATGGCTTCACATATTTACAGCTCTGTGAATTTGCGCCACTTCTATCACATTTATATTTACATATGAACCATCTAAGGGCTAGATTACAAGTGGGCAAGCGAAAACGTTTATCATGACTGTTTGTGCGCATTGGGTTTTTCGCTCATATTACAAGTTGAAAGTAAGCACGATCGATTGAGAGCGATTAAAATTAACGTACGGCGGGTTATTCAGACTTAATAAAGGTTTTAAATATGTATTTTCTGTAAATATTTCACATAGGGGAATATGTTCAAAGTATTTCTAAACAGATATTCCTATATATCTTTATATATCTATACCTATAATCAACTATATACAGTATTTATATAGGTATAAATATATATTGTACAAAAATACATATATATATATATATATATATATATATATACACACATATATATATTTACATATATACATACAGGGATCAAGTACTACTAAAAATAGTGTGGGAACTCACCAAGACTTCTACCTCCCAATAAATATTGTTTTACATACACACAAACACTGTATTTAAATGTATATAATCTATACACTTTGATTAATGAGAGCAAATTAAATCAAGTGAAGGTTTGAATGGTTGCCTTTGGGCCTGAGAATACTTTGTCACAGAATCTCACCCACTTAAAGGGCCAGTAAACCCACAAAATAATGTTATATAATTCTGCACATTCTGCACAGCTTAGAAAAATTCCACCGAAAACTACTTTTACAGTACGCCACTCATGGCTTTACTGAGCGGGTCTGTTTGTTTTCCCTAAGTGCATTGGGCACGCTTTGTATTCACGGCCGGCCCGATGGCGCCATTAAACTCAATGTAGCTCACTCCCGCTCTGGTCTGGTAGCAGGAGTGAGCTACATTGAGTTTAATGGCGCGATCAGACCGGCTGTGAATAGACAGCATGCCTGATGTGCTTAGGGAAAGCAAACAGACCCGCCGCGCAGTAGAGCCAGGAGCTGCGTACTGTAAAATTAATTGCAGAATTTTATAACATTATTTTGTGGGTTTACTGGCCCTTTAAGGTGCAATAGTCCAATTTCTGTTGAGGAGAGCTAAATACCCAAAAGCAAGCAACACAGAAATGTAAGTGCCACCTGTTACACACATTTCAGGGTGATAACACAGCAGGACAGCTGATTGTCTTACATTTAGTGTATTGTAGGAAGTGTTACTACCCATTACGAGAGGATCTCACTTTCCCTCTAACCAGACTGTGCTCCAGCTCATCCCACCACCAGCAGCAGTGTTTATTGAAGTGTTTCTGTTCTCTGTCCTGAGGGAACTTAGTTCCTCCTGCAAAAATAGTGCAGGAACTCAGTTCCCATGCGTTCCCGCTTGACTTGACCCCTGTATATATATATATATATATATATATATATATATATATATATATATATATATATATATATATATATATATATATATATATATGTGTGTGTGTATTTATTAATGAATAGAACATATTTTGCTATGTGAAGAACACTGGAATGTAAAATATTTATATTTTCATGTCGGATTAGCGCACTTGAGAATATGAGGTCCATTTATCATTGTGCGGACGGACAAGATCCGTTATAGCACACCATGTCCACCACACAACGATAAATGTATTATTATTATTATTTATTATTGCACCAGCAGTTCTTATGAAGTGCTGGTGCAACGCCTCCCCCTGAAGATTTGTGGCCAATCGGCCGCCAGCAGGGGGTGTCAATCAAACCGATCATATTGGATCGTGTTGATTTTCAGCGATATCTGTCCGCCGCCTCAGAGCAGGCGGACAGGTTATGGAGCAGCGGTCTTTAGAACGCTGCTTCATAACTTGTGTTTCTGACGAGCCTGAAAGCTCACCAGAAACACGGGGCATCAAGCTCCATTTGGAGCTTGATAAATAGACCCCTATGTGATCGTGTTTGCATTTGAGTACGGTGTTAGTTTTTTCCACTTTTTTGCTCTATCGACTTATATGGGGGAATTAGTCAGCTAATATACTAATAGATGTTAAATTCCAGTTCATTTTTTAAATTTGAACACTTGCCTAATACCTTTTTTTAATGTTACACCTTCCCATAAAAAATACAATTCTACAGTATATCTGCATGCTTTTCAGTGAAACCTTAGCAAATTTTATGAGGCAATTTCACAATACAAATTCGTTATCATACCTCAAATTTGTTCTCAAAAAGAAACATGTTGATTTAACACTGTCCTAAAAACATAAAACAAACAGGTAGTTGTGTCCGTTTTATAACAACTATCCTATCAACGTGTAATGTGGAAAAAATAGTCTTTTGTGAACAGAATGGAAAAGTAAATGTTTTAAGGCTAATTACATAGCACAAAACAAATACGAGTTTGCCTCATAGCAATACATGTTCAAAGAAAATGATTGTGAAATTTTAGCTTTCTCTGCAACCTTATTTATCTGAACTATAAGACATTTAGGTCTTAAGGTTAAAGTTTCAAAAGATGTGATATTGGCAGCCTCAGGTGATGTCTCTGTAAACGAAAGCAGTGCAATTGCTTCCCAAGGATATATGTAATGTATTAGTGCAATTTGTCTATCAATCACGTTGTTCAGCTTAGGTTTTAGAGGGAATCATTTTTGAGAGGCTGATTTTGGGTTTAAATGCAAGCCACTGTGATGGTAGCTTTTGTAGTTAATTTTGTATAGGTACATTTCTATAGCTTCAAGGGACACTGAACCCAAATTTTTTCTTTCGTGATTTAGATAGAGCATGCAATTTTAAGCAACTTTCTAATTTACTCCTATTATCAATTTTTCTTTGTTCGCTTACTTTTCTTGAACAGCACTTTCTTTCATGTAACTGGCAAGAGTCCATGAGCTAGTGACATATGGGATATACAATCCTACCAAGAGGGGCAAAGTTTCCCAAACCTCAAAATGCCTATAAATACACCCCTCACCACACCCACAATTCAGTTTTTACAAACTTTGCCTCCTATGGAGGTGGTGAAGTAAGTTTGTGCTAAGATTTCTACGTTGATTTGCGCTTCTCAGCATTGTTGAAGCCCGATTGCTCTCAGAGTACAGCGAATGTCAGAGGGATGTGAAGGGAGTATCACCTATTGAATACGATGATTTCCCTAACGGGGGTCTTTTTCATGGGTTCTCTGTTATCGGTCGTAGAGATTCATATCCTACCTCCCTTTTCAGATCGACGATATACTCTCAAATTTACCATTACCTCTACTAATAACTGTTTTAGTACTGGTTTGGCTATCTGCTATATGTGGATGGGTGTCTTTTGGTAAGTATGTTTTCATTTACTTAAGACACTCTCAGCTATGGTTTGGCACTTTATGCAAATTATATAAAAGTTCTAAATATATGTATTGTACTTATATTTGCCATGAGTCAGGTTCATGTATTTCCTTCTGCAGACTGTCAGTTTCATATTTAGGAATATAAACACTTATGTTGTTTTTTCTCTTACATTGAGCAAGATGTCCCAATCTGATCCTGTCTCTGAAGTTTCTGCTGGAACATTGCTGCCTGACATCGGTTCTACCAAAGTTAAGTGCATTTGTTGTAAAATTGTAGAAATTATTCCACCGAATGTCATTTGTAATAGTTGTCATGATAAACTTTTACATGCAGATAGTGTTTCTATCAGTAATAGTACATTGCCAGTTGCAGTTCCTTCAACTTCTAATGTGCATGACATACCTGTAAATTTTAAAGAATTTTTTTTCTGAATCTATTATGAAGGCTTTGTCTGCATTTCCACCTTCTAATAAACGTAAAAGGTCTTTTAAAACTTCTCATTTAGCTGATGAAATTTGAAATGACCAACAACATAATAATTCATCCTCTTCTGATGAGGATCTATCTGAAACAGAAGATCCTTCCTCAGATATTGACACTGACAAATCTACTTATTTATTTAAAATAGAGTATATGCATTCTTTATTAAAAGAAGTGTTAATTACTTTGGATATTGAGGTAACCAGTCCTATTGACGTTCAGTCTAATAAACGTTTAAATGCTGTTTTTAAACCTCCTGTGGTTTCTCCGGGTGTTTTTCCCATTCCTGAGGCTATTTCTGATATGATTTCTAGGGAATGGAATAAGACAGGTACTTCCTTTATTCTTTCTTCAAGGTTTAAGAGATTGTATCCTTTACCAGCAAAATCTATAGAGTTTTGGGAACAAATCCCCAAAGTTGATGGGGCTATTCCTACTCTTGCTAAACGTACCACTATTCCTATGGAAGATAGCACTTCCTTTAAGGATCCTTTAGATAGTAAGCTTGAATCTTATCTAAGGAAGGCCTATTTATATTCAGGTCATCTTCTCAGACCTGCTATTTCTTTGGGTGATGTTGCGGCTGAATCAACTTTCTGTTTGGAAAATTTAGCGCAACATGAATTGGATTCTGACATATCTAGCATTGTTCGCCTACTGCAACATGCTAATCATTTTATTTGTGATGCCATTTTTGATATTATCAAAATTGATGTTAGATCCATGTCTTTAGCTGTATTAGCTAGTAGAGCTTTGTGGCTTAAATCTTGGAATGCTGATATGACATCTAAATCTAGATTACTATCTCTTTCTTTCCAAGGTAATAATTTATTTGGTTCTCAGTTGGATTCTATTATTTCAACTATCACTGGAGGTAAAGGAGTTTTTTTGCCTCAGGATAAAAAACCTAAGGGTAAATCTAAGGCTTCTAACCGTTTTCATTCCTTTCATCAGAATAAGGAACAAAAAATCAATCCTCCTCCCAAGGAATCTGCTTTCAGTTGGAAGCCTTCCTCAAATTGGAATAAATCCAAGCCATTTAGGAAACCAAAGTCTGTGCGGCCCTCATTCCAGCTCAGCTGGTAGAGGGTAGATTAAGGTTTTTCAAGGATTTTTGGATAAAATCTGTCCAAAATCATTGGATTCAGAGCATTGTCTCTCAAGGGTATCGAATAGGATTCAAAGTAAGACCTCCTGTGAGAAGATTTTTTCTCTCACACATTCCTGTAAATCCAGTAAAAGCTCAGGCTTTTCTGAAGTGTGTTTCAGACCTGGAGTCTTCAGGGGTAATCATGCCAGTTCCTCCTCAGGAACAAGGTTTGGGGTTTTATTCAAACCTATTCATTGTACCAAAGAAAGAAAATTTGTTCAGACCAGTTCTGGATCTGAAAATTTTGAATCGTTATGTAAGAGTACCAACTTTCAAGATGGTGACTATAAGGACTAT
Organism: Bombina bombina; assembly: GCF_027579735.1. Lineage (NCBI taxonomy): Eukaryota > Metazoa > Chordata > Amphibia > Anura > Bombinatoridae > Bombina > Bombina bombina. The sequence continues at coordinate 598,558,028 of NC_069503.1, read as the reverse complement.
TCTGCCTTTTGTTCTGCAAGGACATTATATGTCCACAATAGGCTTGCAGGATGCATACCTTCATATTCCGATTCATCCAGAACACTATCAGTTTCTGAGATTCTCTTTTCTAGACAAACATTACCAATTTGTTGCTCTTCCATTTGGCCTAGCAACAGCTCCAAGAATCTTTTCAAAGGTTCTGGGTGCCCTACTATCTGTAATCAGAGAACAGGGTATTGCGGTGTTTCCTTATTTGGATGATATCTTCGTACTAGCTCAGTCTAGTGTTGTTTCTTCGGAAACATGGTTGGAGGATCAATTTACCAAAAAGTTTCTTGATTCCTCAGACAAGGGTCACCTTTTTAGGCTTCCAGATAGATTCAGTGTCCATGACTCTGTCTCTAACAGACAAGAGACGTTTAAGATTGGTTGCAGCATGTCGGCTCCTTCAGTCTCAGTCATTCCCTTCAGTGGCTATGCGCATGGAAGTTTTAGGTCTCATGACTGCAGCATCGGACGCAATCCCCTTTGCTCATTTTCACATGAGACCTCTACAGCTTTGTATGCTGAATCAATGGTGCAGGGATTATACAAAGATATCACAATTAATATCCTTGAATCCCAATGTACGACACTCTCTGACATGGTGGATAGATCACCATTGTTTGGTTCAAGGGGCTTCTTTTGTTCGCCCAACCTGGACTGTGATCACAACAGATGCGAGTCTTTCAGGTTGGGGAGCTGTTTGGGGGTCTCTGACAGCACAAGGGGTTTGGAAATCTCAAGAGGCGAGATTACCAATAAATATTTTAGAACTCCGTGCAATTTTCAGGGCTCCTCAGTTCTGGCCTCTACTAAAGAGAGAACCGTTCATTTGTTTTCAGACAGACAATATCACAACTGTGGCTTATGTCAATCATCAGGGTGGGACTCACAGTCCCCAAGCTATGAAAGAAGTATCTCGGATACTTGCTTGGGCGGCATCCAGCTCCTGTCTAATCTCTGCGGTGCATATCCCAGGTGTAGACAATTGGGAGGCGGATTATCTCAGCCACCAGACTTTACATCCAGGGGACTGGTCTCTCCATCCAGATGTGTTTTCTCAGATTGTTCAGATGTGGGGGTTTCCAGAGATAGATCTCATGGCCTCTCATCTAAACAAGAAACTTCCCAGATACCTGTCCAGGTCCAGGGATGTTCAGGCGGAAGCAGTGGATGCGCTGACACTTCCTTGGTGTTATCAACCTGCTTACATCTTCCCGCCTCTAGTTCTCCTTCCAAGAGTGATTTCCAAAATCATCATGGAACAGTCTTTTGTGTTGCTGGTGGCTCCAGCATGGCCACACAGGTTTTGGTATGCGGATCTGGTTCGGATGTCCAGTTGCCCGCCTTGGCCACTTCCGTTACGGCCGGACCTACTATCTCAAGGTCCGTTTTTCCATCAGGATCTCAAATCATTAAATTTGAAGGTATGGAAATTGAACGCTTAGTTCTAAGTCATAGAGGTTTCTCTGATTCTTTGATTAATACTATGTTACAAGCTCGTAAATCTGTCTCTAGAAAGATTTATTATAGAGTTTGGAAGACTTACATTTCATGGTGTTCTTCTCATAATTTCTCCTGGCATTCTTTTAGAATTCCTAGAATTTTGCAGTTTCTTCAGGATGGTTTGGATAAGGGTTTGTCTGCAAGTTCCTTGAAAGGACAAATCTCCGCTCTTTCTGTTTTATTTCACAGAAAAATTGCTATACTTCCTGATATACACTGTTTTGTACAGGCTTTAGTTCGTATTAAGCCTGTCATTAAGTCAATTTCTCCTCCTTGGAGTCTTAATTTGGTTCTGAGGGCTTTACAGGCTCCTCCATTTGAACCTATGCATTCTTTGGACATTAAACTACTTTCTTGGAAAGTGTTGTTCCTTTTGGCTATCTCTTCTGCTAGAAGAGTTTCTGAGCTATCTGCTCTTTCTTGTGAGTCTCCTTTTCTGATTTTTCATCAGGATAAGGCAGTTTTGCGGACTTCTTTTCAATTTTTACCTAAGGTTGTGAATTCTAACAACATTAGTAGAGAAATTGTTGTCCCTTCTTTATGTCATAATCCTAAGAATTCTTTGGAGAGATCCTTACATTCTTTGGATGTGGTAAGAGCTTTGAAATATTATGTGGAAGCTACTAAAAATTTCAGGAAGACTTCTAGTCTATTTGTTTTATTTTCTGGTCCTAGGAAAGGTCAGAATGCTTCTGCTATTTCCTTGGCTTCTTGGTTGAAACTTTTGATTCATCAAGCTTATTTGGAGTCGGGTCAAACCCGCCTTAGAGAATTACAGCTCATTCTACTAGATCAGTCTCTACTTCATGGGCTTTTAAGAATGAAGCTTCAGTTGATCAGATTTGCAAAGCAGCCACTTGGTCCTCTTTGCATACATTTACTAAATTCTACCATTTTGATGTATTTGCTTCTTCAGAAGCAGTTTTTGGTAGAAATGTTCTTCAGGCAGCTGTTTCAGTTTGATTCTTCTGCTTTTTTATTTAAGTTTTTTCTTTCAAAAGTGAAAATAACTTATTTTTGGGTTGTGGATTATTTTCTCAGCGGAATATGGCTGTTTTTTGTTTTATTCCCTCCCTCTCTAGTGATTCTTGAGTGGAATACTCCACATCTTGGGTATTGATATCCCATATGTCACTAGCTCATGGACTCTTGCCAATTACATGAAAGAAAACATAATTTATGTAAGAACTTACCTGATAAATTCATTTCTTTCATATTGGCAAGAGTCCATGAGGCCCACCCTTTTTATGGTGGTTATGATTTTTTTTTTTTTGTATAAAGCACAATTATTTCCAAATTTCCTTTGTTGATGCTTTCTACTCCTTTCTTTATCACCCCACTGCTTGGCTATTCGTTAAACTGAATTGTGGGTGTGGTGAGGGGTGTATTTATAGGCAATTTGAGGTTTGGGAAACTTTGCCCCTCCTGGTAGGATTGTATATCCCATATGTCACTAGCTCATGGACTCTTGCCAATATGAAAGAAATGAATTTATCAGGTAAGTTCTTACATAAATTATGTTTTTTTATTAGTGGATGAATTTATCCACCAATCAGCAAGAACAACCCAGGTTGTTCACCAAAAATTGGCCGTCATCTAAACGTACATTCTTGCATTTCAAATAAAGACACTAAGAGAATGAAGAAAATTTGATAATAGAAGTTAATTAGAAAGTTGCTTAAAATTTCATGCTCTATCTGAATCACGAAAGAAAAAAATTGGGTTCAGTGTCCCTTTAACAGTAATTGGTCTTGAATCCATATATGAGTGCAGTAACCTATTTGCAAATTAAAGGGGCTGTACTCATTTATTTCTTCTTTGTCCTGATTAAAAAAAACAAAAAAACAAACAAACAAACATATATACACTGCATACTGTATATATATATATATATATATATATATATATATATATATATATATATATATATATATATATATATATATATATATTGTATGTGTCTGTACTAAGATTCTAATTTTTGTTTCCTTAATTTTTTTCTAAAATGAATGTTACTGCACTGAGAATTTTTTGTAGTGAATTTAATGATAATTGTTTTATTTACTTTTTAAAAAGATGTTCTGATACATTTTTTTTTTCTTTCTTTCTTTTTGTAAAACAGTTATTACTGTACTAAGAAATTATTTTTAATGTTTGATGATTCACTGTCTACAAATACAGCATTGAAAAGTTGGCTTATCAGTCACTGAACAATCAATCCTTAAAGGGCCATTAAAGTAAAAAATTATATATCCTCTAATCTGTTAGAGCATGTCATTTTAAGACTATCGACCCTGCACTACTGAGTATTTAATCCCTGCAAAGAGCTAAACACACAGTAGAAATACATCTCTGGATTAACAGAACACTATGGGCCCATGCAGAAACCACAACCAATCCAGTCAGCAATGCTAGTCGCATAACTCAGATATGGAATTAGTGCTGCTGATTGGATCAGCTGCATTTCTGCTCAGGACCAGCAGTGCTATGCGAGCCCTGAGTGGTATTACTACTGTGTGTGCTGGTATTTGCATTGCCTGGAAGCGAAGAGCTCATGAGAGCCTGCTTCCATAGGTTCCAATGGGAGCCTCATTCCCATGCAGTCAGACACAGCAAACCACCTAGCGCAGTGGGCAAATAGTGCATCGTTGGGCAACAAAAAAAACAATATATATGTATATGAATATATACTTATGTGTTTATGTGTTTGTATGTGTATATGCACATATTAACACAAATATATAGGTATATAAGCATATAGAGTAAAAACACAGTCTCCCATTCACCCCTATGTAGAGGCACTTTAGTGCCGTGTTTTTTCTAACATTCCACATCCCCTCACTTTAACCCCTTATAACTGCCTGTCATACAGTTTTAAAAATAAAAATGTAAATATTTTTACTTTATGTTACTCTACAGTCCTCTTTATTTTGGGGGCAATTGGGGCAACTTTTTTCATTAACCAGAGGTCTGACCTCTGGTTAATGATTGCTAGCACTAAGTGTAAAAGTGAGCTTGCGTTAGCAATAACCAGCCACTTGTAATGGCTGGTTATTTTACATTTGCTGGTAAAGGGACAAATTTGTCTCTTTACCAGCGAACGTTAATATAGTGCCTCACTTGTAATCTAGCCCACAGTTGTCTAGGGTTGATAGTCTTAAAATTACATGCTCTAATGGATTAAAACATGTCATTTTTTTACTTTAAAGGTACAGCTGTAAACAAGCAAGTACTTCATGTTACCTTTAAAATGAAAGAAAACAGATTTATCTTTTTTTATGGTATAATATTTTTACCATGTTAAAATAGGCTCTTTCATATGTGTGACATATTTTTTCAGAGTTTACTATCCCTTTAAATCATTAGCTCATTTGTAGCCTGCCTTATTCACTTTATGGGATCTTTGCTTGAATGCAGGATCAAGGTTAAGAGGTTAAGGTAAACCATAAACTATTTATACCCAAGAGGCAATGCTCGTTATGCTTACTTTCTAGTACAGTGAGGCCTCGGTTTACGAATTTAATTCGTTCTCCGGGTCGTTTCGTATTGCGAAAAATTCGTAAACCGAAACACGGTTTCCCATAGGAATGCATTGAAAATCAATTAATGCGTTCCGGAGGTCCGAAAAAATTCAAGTAAAGTGTCCAAAAAAGGCTCCAAAAGGCTCCAAAAGGCTTAACAACTTGCTGCAAATGGCTCCAATGTCTCCAAAAGGCTCCACAACTTGCTGCAAATGGCTCCAAAAGGCTTAACAACTTGCTGCAAATGGCTCCAAAAGGCTCAACAACTTGCTGCAAAATGGCTCCAAAACCTCTCCAACACCTCTACACTGGTACCCAAACTTCATTAATTCAATCATACTTGAGTATGCAGGGGGCACAGGGGCCACTGGTTTCGTATTGCGAAAAATATTCGTAAACCGAGGGGGGCAAACCGGCATTTTGTTTCGTATTGCGAAAAAAATTCGTAAACCGAGTCAAATTTTCTTCAAATTTCGATTTCGTAAACCGAAATTTCGTATACCGAGTCGTGCGTAAACCGGGGCCTCACTGTATATTTAAACACCACTGAGTAATATAAAGAAAATGGAACAACACGAAAAAGAAGACAAAAAAAAGATATCGCTGCCTACTTGTAGAATTTGAGCTCTGCTCATTTGCAAAGGCAATACAACTTGTATGCAGCCCATTAGACTACAGTAAAGCTGATTTTGAGCATGCTTCTAATAATCAACCCCCCAGTTCTGTCCCCTGCAGACTTCAAGACAGTAAAAATCTTGTAAACTCTGTAGCTTAGTTAGGAGTCTTCATAATATTTATTAGAATGTTGGAATATTGCTGTACAGCTCTGTAGGAAATAAAATGTTAGTTTTATCACTTCAAACTAATCAAGATTTCACCAAAGATAGATAGAAAATTCATCACTTGTAATTTAGTATCAAAATGTATTTGTTTAATTATTTAAAGTCCCTATCTATCTTTGGTGAAATCCAGACTAGTTTGATTTCACAGTTCTTCTTTCTTTTGAGCTTATATATATATATATACACACACTTTTAAAAACAGGGGCACTTTCATTGATGAAAATTAACATTGCACTGGATTTGAAGAAATACTTACCTTTTACTCCTGCAAAACCGGATCGACGATCCCCCTCCTTCTTCTTCCTGCTGTAGACCACAGCAATGACAAAACTGGCTTCCTCCAATCACAGTCAGGCATCACGAGCTGGACGCTCTGGGGTGCAAGCCATGATTGGAGGAAGCCGGTTTTCATCATTTCTGACATCAGTACAGAGGAACTGAGGCTGAGATCGGCGATCCGGTTTTGCTGGAGTAAAAGGTAAGTATTTCTTCAAATCCAGTGCAATGTTAATTTTCATCAATGAAAGTGCCCCTGTTTTAAAAGTATTTTTAAAAACCGGGCCCTCATTGATGAAAATTGAACTTCACTTTAAGGGCTCTATTTATTAATGTGCGGACGGACATGATCCGCTATAGCGAACCATGTCCGCCGCACATCGATAAATGCAGACAGAATTTATCACATCGATAAATACCAATCGGCCGCTACCAATCGACCGCTAGCAGGGGGTGTCAATCAGCCCGATCATACATGATCGGGCAGCTTGCTATACGCCGCCTTAAGACCGCTGTTTAAAGGGCCATAATACCCAAATGTTCAAACACTTGAAAGTGATGCAGCATAGCTGTTAAAAGCTGACTAGAAAATATCTCCTGAACATCTCTATGTAAAAAAGAAAGATATTTTACCTCAAAAGTTCCTCAGTAGCCACCTCCCATTGTAAAGGATTTCTAAGCAGCATTTTAGTGTGTCTGTCCTGGGACAGCTGAAAGGATGAGCCTTGTGAACGCTCATATTATTTCACCAATCAGGTAAAGGAAGCTTACTATGAAATCTCATGAGAGTTAAGTCAAATCTCATGAGATCACAGTAAGAGTTCATGACCTCAGCACTGATGATGCTGATTGGCTGCTGTTCATTTCTTCATTTTTTTTTTATTTTTACCTGCAGCTGGGAGCAGCTGAGTATAACTTTTTACACAGAACTTACTCTGCTGAGCTGAGGAGATTGTGAGGTAAAATATCTTCCTTTTTTATATAGAGATGCTCAGGTGATATTTTCCTGTCAGCTTTTTACAGTTATACTGCATCAGTTTCAAGTGATTTAGCATATGAGTATTATGTCCCTTTAAGAGTCTTAAGACTTCTGCTTCTTAACTCCTGTTCCCAGCGAGCCTGAAGGCTCACACGGAAACAAGGGGAACAGATGCCATTCGGCCATTGTTAAATAGAACCCTAAAAGTTTAATAGATAATTGGCTTCATTAAAAGTTGCATTTTCAGTTGAATTTGGGGAAACCACTTGAAGCACTTGAAGCATTGAAGTAAATTTCAAACAATACAGTAAAGATCCGCACTCACTGGACTTGTGTCAATTTTGAAATATATTTCTGTGACATTTTGGAGCCAATATGCCCCTTCTTCAGACCAAACATTTGGTCTAAAGAAGGGGCAGTTTGGCCCCCGAAATGTCACAGCAATACATTTCACAATTGACACAAGTCCAGTGAGTGCGGATCTTTACTGTATTATATATATATATATATATATATATATATATATATATATATATATATATATATATATATATATATATATATATATATATAAATAATTACTGAGGAAGGGGACACTCAGATAATGTGTATCTAGTGTTGTATCCATGTGAACAGCCCCAAATAAATATATATCACTTAGAAAGATAGCGTCCTATATTCAGTAATAAGAACCAAAGAAGGACAAGGCTGCACAGGATAACACTTTAAACCAAGCGTTTATTATATAGGTGGTAAAGACACCGGGTCTGACTTCATAAATTAACAATATATTATAAACCATATAGAAGGTGAATCAGGTGATGGTACGTCACAATGTCAAACAATTCAACAATTACTCCCTACATGCTAGCATGTTACAAAGCTGGCCAGCTAACAGTCCATGTTTAGAACCGGGCTCATGGTGTCAAAACACGCTCAGGTAAAATCAAAACAGGTACCGTCCCTTTTACTCCCTACATGCTAGCATGTTACAAAGCTGGCCAGCTAACAGTCCATGTTTAGAACCGGGCTCATGGTGTCAAAACACGCTCAGGTAAAATCAAAACAGGTACCGTCCCTTTTCTCTGCTGCAATCCGGGCTCTCAGTGTAAATACATGCTCCGGTAGCAATATATATATATATATATATATATACACACACACACATATATATATATATATATATATATATACACTGTATATAAAATTATTATTTAATAGTTAGAGTTTGTCCTTTATCTGTGTTTATGAATTTCAGTTAAATTGTTCAAAAACCATTGCTTGACTTATTTATAGGTGCGCTTCTTAACGTCTGTTCTGTAGCATCTGCAGGAGATTTCACAGTAATGTGACTACTTCTTGAAACATTGACAAAAAACATTTTTGCAATAAAAAAAATTCCTTTACAAACAACAACATGTGAGTGCTGTTTGCTGTCCCCTTCAGAAGCCACTAAATATTTAGTACGATTATAAGAATGCTTGACTGAGCACCCCAGCGCATTAACTTAATCAAAAGAATGCCCAGCCTTTGTGCACAACCACTAGAAGATGTACTTATATACAAAGGTTAAAATGCTACTCAACTTAAAATTTTAAGGAATATGCACTGATGCATGTTTTTTAAAACATAACCATTTCAGAAATGTACAAGCCTGAATTATATACTTAAACACTTATTTCTTTCCTATGACATGGAGAGTCCACAACGTAATTCCAATTACTAGTTTGAATATTCACTCCTGGCCAGCAGGAGGAGGCAAAGAGCACCCCAGCAGAGCTGTTAAATGTCACTTTCCTTACACATAACCCCCCAGTCATTCTTTTTGGCTCTGTCAATGGAGGACTTGCGAAGTTGGTGTCTGAAGATATTTATTCCTTTTATGGGTATTTTTCCTTTTATGGGTATTTTCCCTGCAAGCAAGGATTGGGGTTTAGCTGTGTCAACGTCAATCTCTTAAGTAAGGGTAGTGGTGGCTTCTAGCAGTTAGAATGTGGTGAGGTTGTCTTTGCCTTGCTTCTAACATTGTTGCAACCCCGGTTATAGAAAGCCAGAGTTAGTTACTCTGTTCTTTCTTTTTCTACAGGTCTCTAATAGGAGTATGTGTCCTTTCACACCTTGTAAGCTGTCTTCCTGCCCAACAGCTGGATATGGAGGTACGTGCTTTTGTCTTCTAGTTATTGGAGACTTGCACTTTCAGGAGTTTATCTCTGCATTATTATAAATTTTTGAAGGATGTATTGGGGCAGTGTGCAGGCACGATCAGTATGTGGGGGAGACTAAGGGGTTAATTATTCCCCTATTTGTTATGGGAGGTTTCCTCTGGCTGAAGGGTTTCCTTATTCTTTATTTAAAAGCTAAGGAAAAAAAGCTTATTAAAAACCTTTTTTATTTCTTATGGGCTGCTTGTATTGCTAGATCGTAACCGTTATTCACTGCTGAGTTTTACAATTGCACGCTTTTAGTTGTTGCGCAGTTTCTTGTGCTGCCGCTCATGTGACTGCCCACTCTTCCATTTGGACGCTGAGCGGAGCAGTGCCATTCTCAGTGAGTTCTCTTCTGTGGCAGCTGTGGAGACTATGTTGGAGCTCTTTTGTTTGTTTCAGCTACTAGTGGTTACAGTAGGACACCTCAGTCTGACTGAGGTGTATTTTTTTGTGTTTTCTTTATTTGTACACATTTAGTGTTTTAGCGCTTTGAAGGATTACAGTTCCTTCTTAAAGTGACAATTCATTTCAATTTCTTTCTTGTCATCTTTTATTTTTGGGGCAATATCTTATCCATGGACACGTAACAGGAGTCTGTTTCATTTTATAAATTTTTATTATGTTTAGAGGCCCAAATTGTTTTGCCTATGCAATTGTGTTCCTCCTGTTTAGCCAGAACCCTAAAACTTTATTATTATTATAGGTTATTTTTAGAGTGTGAACAGATTCTGCAGCGCTAAAAACAAAGGGGAAGTACAACAAAAAAATTATAGGGATCAAATGGGTAGAGGGCCCTGCCAAGAGTTGCACTGTTGTAGTCAGCTCTTAAGAAAGTGATCTACAAACAGCTAGACTCAGGCTTACATGCTAAGGGGGTTCAGGGGATAGCAATGGAGGAGAGGAACTGGTATAAAGAAAGGTTAGTGTAGGTTCTATGCATCCCTGAACAGTAGAGTCTTTAGGGAGCGCTTGAAGCTTTCAAAACTAGGGAAGAGTCTTGTGGAGCAAGGCAGAAAGTTCCACAAAATGGGAGCCAGTCTGGAGAAGTCCTGTAAACAGGACTCATAGGCTTACATGCTAAGGGGGTTCAGGGGATAGCAATGGAGGAGTGGAACTGGTATAAAGTAAGGTTAGCATAGGTTGTATGCATCCATGAACAGTAGAGTCTTTAGGAAGTGCTTGAAGCTTTCAAAACTAAGGGAGAGTCTTGTGGAGCGAGGCAGAGAGTTCCACAAGATGGGAGCCAGTCTGGAGAAGTCCTGTAAATGGGAATGCGATGAGGTAACCAGAGAGGAGGAGAGTAGGAGGTCATGAGCAGAGCAAAGGGGACGGGAGGGAGAGTATCTAAAGACAAGGTCTGATATATAGGGGGGAGCAGTGCAGTTGAGGCTTTTTATGTCAGAGTGAGAATTTTGTGTTTGATCCTAGAGGCAAAAGGAAGCCAGTAAAGGGATTGGCAGAGAGGTGCAGTAGATGAAGAGCGACGTGTAAGGAAGATGAGTCTGGCAGAGGCATTCATTATGGATTGTAAAGGAGCTAGAAGGCAAGTGGGGAGACCAGAGAGGACAGAGTTGCAGTAATCGAACTGGGAAAAGAGTGGATTAAAATCTTAGTTGTGTCTTGTGTAAGGAAGTGTCTAATTTTAGAGATGTTTTTTAAGGTGGAAGCGGCAGGCTTTAGCCAAGGACTGAAAGTGAGGAGTGAAAGAAAGATCTGAGTCAAATTTGACCCTGAGACATCGGGCATGCGGGGTAGGGGTAATAATGGGGTTGTCGACAGTTATAGAGAGATTGGGGGTGGAGATTTTGGAAGAAGGGGGGGAAATGAGGAGCTCAGTTTTGGAGAGATTTAGCTTGAGGTAGTGAGAGGACATCCAGGAAGAGATGTGAGAAAGACAATTAGTGACATGAGTTAGCAAGGAAGGAGATAGGTCAGGTGCAGAGAAGTAGATTTGGGTGTCATCGGCATACAAATGATATTGGAAACAATGAACTTTATTAGGGAACCTAGTGATGACGTGTAGATTGAGAAGAGAAGAGACCGAGGACAGAGCCTTGCAGTACTCTGACAGAAAGTGGTGATGGGGCAGAGGAGGCTACACTAAAGGTATGGTTTGAAAGGTAGGAAGAGAGCCACGAAAGGTCTGTGTCACAAATGCTGAAGAATTGGAGAGTTTGGAGCAAAAGAGGGTGGTTAACAGTGTCAAAGGCTGCGGACAGATGAAGGAGGATAAGCAGAGAGAAGTGGCCATTTGATTTTGCTGTAAGTAAGTCATTGGTAAACTTAACAATAGCTGTCTCTGTGGAGTGATGGGGATGAAATCCAGATTGCAGTGGGTCAAGAAGGGAGTTTAACGTAAGGAAATGGGATAGGCGTGCATATACTAGTTTTTCGAGAAGCTTTGAGGCAAGAGAGAGGAGGGAAATAGGGCAGCAGTTGGATGGGGAGGTAGGATCAAGGAAGTTTTTTTAAAGGTTGAGAAGTATGATTCGTTTTGCTAATGAGACTGCTGGTCAGCAGCCTCCTGAGAGAAGTATGGCTCATTCCACTAGGGCTGTCTCTTCTTCTTGGGCTTTCAAAAATGAAGCTTCGGTGGAACAGATTTGCAAGGCGGCAACATGATCCTCTCTGCATACTTTTTCCAAATTCTACAAATTTGATACCTTTGCCTCGGCTGAGGCCTCTTTTGGGAGAAAGGGTTCTTCAAGTCATGGTGCCTTCTGTTTAGGTCTGCCTGTCCTGTTCTCCCTCTCTGTTCATTATGTGTCCTCTAGCTTGAGTATTGGTTCCCACTAGTAAATGGAATGACCTTATTGACTCTCTATGTCATAGGAAAGAAAACAAAATGTATGCTTACCTGCTAAATTTCTTTCTTTCTTTTCAGACATGGAGAGTCCACGACCCCACCCTTAAATAAGACAGTATTTTTTGTTAAACCTCAGGCACCTCTACACCTTTGTGTTATCTTCTTTATCCATTTCCCTTCAGCCAATGACTGGGTGTTATGGGTAAGGGAAGTGACACTTAACAGCTCTGCTGGGGTGCTCTTTGCCTCCTCCTGCTTGCCAGGAGTGAATATTCAAACTAGTAATTGGAATGATGTTGTGGACTCTGCATGTCCGGAAAGAAAGAAATTTATCAGGTAAGCATACATTTTGTTTTTACTGTTCAACAAATATGAGGCAGTCAATGTCACTGGGAATACATTTAAAATTTAGTGAACCACATTGCAAGAATTAATTATGAAACACGGATCACAATAAAGAATATAACTAATAAATACTGAACTCTGTGAACATCTAAAGTGCCTCCTGGCTTCTTAAATTTATTATGCATTAACTGAAATGCAGGTAAATTTAATGGTCTGTGGTATTGGAAATAGAGCTTGTGTGTCCGATAGCTCAGTAACCCACTAAATTGAGCTTTGCCGGAAAGAAAATCAGAGTCACTAGACATAAAAAAATAATTTGCCTGCAATTTTGCGCTATAACTTACCTTATGGATGCCAAAACAAATTTAATAATACCCAATAGGAAACGCACCTTTTAACATTTTATTGCTAAGAAACAACATTCTCCCTAAGTGTTTATATTTGTTACACTTTATAAGTTTTAATGGAGTAATAAGGACAGCTCTCAACTGTTTAACGTATGATGAAGGGCATTGTTGTCATTGATCATAAAAAAAAAGCATCAGTAAGCTGCTAAATATTTTCATAATTAATTAATTAATAAATTAATTTAAATAATTAAATGCATAACTAAAAATACATATGAGATTTATCAGATTTTCTTTAACTATACATCAACACCTGCCAGGAGCTGTGCCCTAAAGAGTAAATGTATACATAAGAAAAAAAATACTGATTAAAATATGTCTGCAGTGTTTACCATACTTTAAGTCGTCTGTGCTTCGTGGGGTTGATTTATGTCCTTAAAGGGACACTAAACCCAAACATTTTCTTTCATGATTCAGGAAGAGAATACAGTTTTAAATAACATTCCAATTTACTTCTATTATCTAATTTGCTTCATTCTTTAGATATGCTTTTTTGAAGAAATAGCAATACACATAGGTGAGCCAATCACACAAGGCATCTATGTGCAGCAACCAATCAGCAGCTACTGAGCATATCTAGATATGATTTTCAGCAAAGAATATCAAGAAAATGAAGCAAATTAGATAATAAAAGTAAATTAAAAAGTTGTTTACAATTGCATGCTCTTTATAAATCATGAAATAAAAAATTTGGGTTTCATGTACCTTTAAGCACCAATATTCTTATATGATTTGCTAGTGAAAGATAACATTTTTTAATACTGTCTTTGCTCAGAAATGATAAGATTCAGTTAAACGGGATTCAGATAGCGTATACAATTCTAAACAACTTTCTAATCTACTTCTATTATCAAAGTCTCTTCATTTTCTTATAATCCTTTGTTGAAAAGCAGGAAGGTAAGATTAGGAGTCTGCATGTGTCTGCAGAACTATACATTAGCAAGAGCACTAGATGGCAGCACTATTTCCTGTCATGTAGTGCTCCCAACGTGCACTCTACCTATCTAGATATAAGATATCTCTTCAACAATGAATAACAAAAGAATGAAGCAAATCTGATCATAGAAGTAAATTGGAAACTTTTTGAGAATTGTATTTTCTATCTAAATCATGAAAGTAAGATTTTAGGTTTCATGTCCCTTTAAAGGGACACAACCCAAAATGTTTCTTTCGTGATTCAGATAGAGCATGAAATTTTAAGCAACTTTCTAATTTACTCCTATTATCAAATGTCCTTCATTCTCTTGGTATCTTTATTTGAAATGCAAGAATGTAAGTTTAGATGCCGGCCCATTTTTGGTGAACAACCTGGGTTGTCCTTGCTGATTGGTGGATAAATTCATCCACAAATAAAAAAGAGCTGTCCAGAGTTCTGAACCCAAAAAAAAAGCTTAGATGCCTTCTTTTTCAAATAAAGATAGCAAGAGAACGAAGAAAAATTGATAATAGGAGTAAATAAGAAAGTTAAAATTGCATGTTCTATCTGAATCACGAAAGAAAAAAAATTGGGTTCAGTGTCCCTTTAACCCTTCCTGCAGTAAATTTCATGCATACAAATAAAATGTTTAAAACGTGATTTTCTACAGCGCTCAAGGACATACAGCTTAGTTCCTTCTGGCACTGTTTGATACATTATGAACCCTGCCGAGTTTTAATTAATCTTCTGCTGATTAAACAGATTTATATACACTTCAAAGAAAGAAAAGCAGTCTGAAACAAAGCTACTTCAGTTTTTGATTGTCTTTGTTATTTTTTTTCATCCCCATGAAATGGCTGGATTTGAACTCATTACTTCTTAAATTAAGAGTTTGTTTCTTTACTGCATACCTCTGGAGGCAGACGTTAAATCATTAAAATATGTGACACATTTTTTTTCTGTTTTGGCAGTGGCAGCTAATAAAATACATTTTCCTTACATGTTTTATAAGATGATGCTTTTCAGTGGGCCAACACTAAAAATCAAAGACAAATGAATAGGATTTTGAGCTTCTAAACAGTTTGACTTTAGTTATCATGCACACTCTATTCTACTCATTTTAATACAGCATCATTTTAAAGCCAATTCCTGCAGAATAAATTAATAATATATAATATCCAATCAAGTTTATTAGCTAGCCAGCTTTTTGATGTGAATATTTCTTGTTGTTGACACTAAAGCCCGACAGTGCGGATCAGGTCCGCAACACCTCGCTAAATACGGAGAGCATTTAACATTGCACCAGCAGCTCACAACGCTGCCCCCTGCTGACTCGCGGCCAATTGGCCGCCAGCAGGGGGGTGTCAATCAACCCGATTGTACTCGATTCCTGTCCGCCTGCTCAGAGCAGCTCATAATTTGTGTTTCTGGCGAGTCTGAAGACTCGCCAGAAACAGGGGCCCACAAGCTCGAGCAAGCTTGATAAATGGGCCCCATATACAATCATTTTATTGCATTATTATATAGTTGGCTGCATATATTTTGCTTCTCCGTGGATTAAAATCCCTGAGAAACCCTTTGACAGCCAGTAAAATGTTTTTTTTTATATAGTTTTTAATGTGTTTTCCTGTTTTCCTAGATGTTCCTGTTATACTGTATTGGTAATTGTAGTGCTTTTACTAATTCTACCATGGCTCTTCTAATAGGATAGAATTTCTGAGACAGCTATGCATAAAAAAAATACCAAACTTGTAAAATGTAAGCGCACGAGTTCCCCTGTCCTGTGGATCATTTTATGTAAAGATGATTTACATCTTACAGGGACTCAACGGCAGGGTCCTCTACCCTTATGATTTAGGTAAATGTCTTTTGATTTTCTTATTATTGTACTCCATCACTGTATACTTAAAGGGACATGTAACCCAATTTTTTTATCTTAATATTCTTTGCTGAAAAGCATATCTAGATAGGCTCAGTAGCTGCTGATTAGTTGCTGCACATAAAAGCCTCATGTGATTGGCTCACCCATGTGCATTGCTTTTTGTTCAACTAAGGATATCTAAAAAATGAAGCAAAATAAATAAAAGAAGTAAATTGGATTGTTGTTTAAATTTGTATTATCCATCTGAATCATGAATGAAAACATTTGGGTTTAGTGTCCCTTTAAAGGGATACCAAACCCACATTTGTTTCTTTAATGATTCAGGTAGAGTATGACATTTTAAGCAACTTTCTAATGTAAATCTTAGCAGCCAGCCCATTTTAGGTTCAGTACCCTGGATAGCGCTGAAATTTAGCCACCAATAAGCAAGCATGACCCAGGTTCTCAACCAAAAATGGGCTGGTTCCTATGCAAGAGAACAAAGAAAAAATGATAATAGGAGTAAATTAGAAAGTTGCTTACAATTACATGCTCTATCTGAATCATGAAAGAAAAAATTTGGGTTCAGTGTCCCTTTAATGTTACTGTGCTGCATAATATGTTGGTACTTTATAAATAAACAACAATAATAATAAATAATAATAACAATGCTTTCACATGAACAATCTGATACAGTGAACAACACATATTCTTCTTTGAACCTTTTGATATTCTGCAAAGTCCTCTTTAATAACTACTCACCAAAAATGTTTTCTATAGTCAAGGCGAGGGCCTACCATTCATGCATCTTTTTATACTTGAACACTTATTTGTCTTTGCAAGCTGCTGCCTAGCATTGAGCACTACATTTTAGCTTGTTGTCAATAAGAACCCTTAAACCATTTTCCACCTCTGTTTTACAGAGTCTTGATCCATTTAAGTAATAGGCAGCATGCTTAATATTGCTCCCAAAATATAACATTTACATTAAGTAGTATTTAATCTCATTCAACATTTACCAGCCCATTCTTCCTGTTTTTGCAAATCACCCTTGCTCTGTCCTAGGGGTAGATTTATTAATGGTCAAGCGGATATGATTTGCTGTAGCAAATCATGTTCGCTCGACCTCGCTAAATGCCAACAGCATACTCTGTTGGCATTTAACATTGCACAATTTTGTTGGAATGATTTCAGTCTGCCACAGAAGTTAAGGAGCAGTGGTCTTATAACCGCTGCTTCTTAACTTCCATTTCTGGCGGACCAGAAACTATGGGGCATCAATGAAGCATCTGCTGCTTAAAGGGACAGTCAAGTCCAAAAAAAACTTTCATGATTTAAATAGGAAATGTAATTTTAAACAACGTTCGGGTTTACTTTTATCACCAATTTTGCTTTGTTCTCTTGGTATTCTTAGTTAAAAGCTAAACCTAGGAGGTTCATATGCTAATTTCTTAGACCTTAAAGACTGCCTCTAATCTGAATGCATTTTGACCACTAGAGGGCATTAGTTAATGTGTTTCATATAGATAATATTGAGCTCATGCACGTGAAGTTACCCTGGAGTGAGGACTGATTGGCTAAAATGCAAGTCTGTCAAAAGAACTTAAAGGGACACTGAACCCAATTTTTTTATTTTGTGATTCAGATAGAGCATGAAATTTTAAGCAATTTTCTAATTTACTCCTATTATCAAATTTTTTCATTTTCTTGGTATCTTTATTTGAAATGTAAGTTTAAATGTCGGCCCATTTTTGGTGAACAACCTGGGTTGTCCTTGCTGATTGGTGGACAAATTCATCCACCAATAAAAAAGTTCTGTCCAGAGTTCTCAAACAAAAAAAAGCGCTTAGATGCCTTCTTTTTCAAATAAAGATAGCAAGAGAACGAAGAAAAATTGATAATAGGAGTAAATTAGAAAGTTGCTTAAAATGTCATGCTCTATCTGAATCACGAAAGAAAAAAAATTGCGTTCAGTGTCCCTTTAAGTTCTTTTGACAGACTTGCATTATGAAAGAACAAATTTGGGTTAAATAAGGGGGCAGTTTGCAGAGGCTTAGATACAAGGTAATCACAGAGGTAAAAAGTGTATTTCTATAACAGTGTTGGTTATGCAAACATGGGGAATGGGTAATAAAGGGGTTTTCTTTCTGTTTAAACAACAACAATTCTGGTGTTGACTGTCCCTTTAATAAATTGACCCCGATATCTCTTTACACAATTAAGTACCAGCTGCTAAGATAGAAATGTTGCTATCCAATCCTTCTCCAAGTTATTTATAACCACCTTAATATTATGATTTTTTTTTTTTTATTCCTTACAAGTGCTTCTGCTGAAATACTATTGTAAATATCAACTACAATGTTACAAAAGTAACTACATCATACTTATTAAGTATGCTCATACCAGTGCTACGTATATTCTGCTTTCAGAGTTTATTTTATCTAAATGGTAAATTCATGTAGTTTATATTACACTGTTTAATTCCTTAAAGCACCATTGTTTTGTGGAATGAAGAAACATTATTAAACTAAAAAAGGAGCAATATATTTGTAATTTTCACAATTTTTTTAAATTCCACCAATACTTTCTATGAAGTCTCCAGTAAAACTCTTAATAAAACATCTTAATATCCCACATATTTCCATCATCCAAAAAATGGTGTATATATTTTACTGAAGTATGGATGCACACTTGCATTTGCACTAGACATGTGCATGGCGAAAAAATTCGGTTTGGTTTGGTTCGAATCGATTCGGATTTTTTCAAATTTTGGTTCGGAGCGATTTGAATTCGGAAAAATTTGAATCAATTCGGTTCGGATTTGTTTCGGATTCATTCGGATTCGAATAAATTCGGTTCGGATTTGTTTCGGATTCATTCGGATTCAAATAAATTCGGCTGGATTCGGTTCGGAAATTCGGAATTTCGGTAAGTGTTAGGTGGGATTAGACTAGTATTATGTACTGTACATTAGGTGTAACCCATAGCAGAGTGATATAACCTAATATACTGTACAATACTAGTGTAATCCATGGCCATCCGAATCTACCGAATAAATCCGAATAAATCCGAAGTTATTCGGATTTATTCGGTAGATTCGGCACTATTTTAATTCGGAGATTCGGTTCGATCCGAATCTCCAAATTTGCAGAATTTTCCGAATTTCCGAATCAAACCGAACCGAATCGCACATGTCTAATTTGCACTTTATGCTAAATTGTCACAAGTATACAAACATTATCACACATGTCCATTACATGTGATATGATAGGGTCTAGTAGTATACACAGCTATACCCTAAAGGCAGCTT
This sequence comes from Bombina bombina, assembly GCF_027579735.1. Taxonomy (NCBI): domain Eukaryota; kingdom Metazoa; phylum Chordata; class Amphibia; order Anura; family Bombinatoridae; genus Bombina; species Bombina bombina. Next base: position 598,539,028 of record NC_069503.1, on the reverse strand, counting down.
TTGCTTTTGCTTGGAGAAAGCCTCTAAAAATGATGAAAAATTATTTGTATATGAAATTACCAGACAGAAAAGCAAACAAACAAAGCTCTAGATGCTATGCGCATCTTTACATAGAAGCGTTGCATTTATTTATGGCTTAAAGGCTGTATTGGGACTATTAAATACTGGATGTATAAAGGTTTCAAATAAAATACATTATTACTGAGGTAATATATATTTTTTTATAAAATGCCCATAATGCAGAATGTCCTTTATTTTCTACATACTACATACTTTATAATTTAAAAACACAAATTACAATATATTAGGCACTATGAGGCCTATTTATCATAGGTCTTGCGGACCTGATCCGACACTGCGGATCAGGTCCGCAAGACCTCGCTGAATGCGGAGAGCAATACGCTCTCCGTATTCAGCATTGCACCAGCAGCTCACAAGAGCTGCTGTTGCAACGCCTCCCCCTGCAAACTCGCAGCCAATCGGCCGCCAGCAGGGGGGTGTCAATCAACCCGATCGTACTCGCCAGGCTCGCCAGAAACACGGGGCGTCAAGTTCCATTCAGAGCTTGATAGATAGGCCCCTATGTAGCCACCTGTAATGCAGATATGTTTGTTTGGATATAGAGAAAACAGTGGCAACATTTTATAGTTATAATGAAGAAATTAACTTTGACACACACATAAGGACTACATGGGTTTCTCTTGATAATCTCATATTACATAATTGAACTCACAGTTTTGGACAGAAGATCCTCTGAGATTATGATGTATAAATACTTTACCTTTAAGGGACACTGTAGTAGAAAAACAATAACCTAAATAGCAATTTTGCAGTATATATTATTACCTTGGCAGTACGCTAGTCTCACAGTGAGTCAACAGATAAACCTTACTCTGCTTCATTTCTAGTTCATTTAGGCTGCTTATTATCAGGAAGCAGTGTGGAGAATCTAACATTCAGCTGCCAGTTTACTTCAGATTCTAGTTTGTTGCTGAGGTAACCATGTGCAGGAATAATAAGCTACAAAAAAGCAGGTTTATCATATACAAGAGACAGCTTTGGCTAATTTGTTTTTGTGTTCCTAAACTTTATTTCTGCTAATGTTAGAGAGAAAACAGATTCATACTTTGTTGTGTGCAGCACACTGTCCACAACTAGAACTGTTACAGACAGTGGCTGCTGCTGGGTAGAGTACTCTGAACATGTACTATAGCTGGGTTGCATCCTCTGTTGTGAAAAAATACTGGCCACATTAATTAGGCCCTTGGCCACCTTCTCTAATTTTATATATACAGACAACAGGGAGCTAATCATGAACATTCTGCTGTGTTGCAAGGTGTTCTCAAGGAATGGTCTGGATTTTCCACCAAAAACATATTTATTCCCTAACTACAGCTGGCTATGAAGTATAGGAACATTTTGAGTTGTATGTGGAAGGAAAATAAAGTAGTTTCACACAGCTTAAAACAGGAAATAAAAACAACTTTAATAACTTAAATAGCATTTTTGCAATATATATGTAATCAAAATTGTGCAGCCAAACACTAGTACACTAGATTTTTAATTGCATAAATGTTTTGTAGATAATCCATTTATGTAGCCCATCTGGGAGTGTTTAGTATAGTTTTGCTTATTTTTTGTAATAAGATTGTGCTGATTTTCAGCCAAGCCCCAAAATATCAGATGCTGTACCTGTTTGTGTTGTCTCTCTTTTCCTATACAGGGGAAAGGGGGGGGGGTCTACTCTTCCTGCTTTCCCAGCCAATTTCACTTGGTGACCCAGCCTAACCTCATCAACAATTCTAAACTGGGAGCGTCTAAGTAAGTTTTTAAAAGTTTTTTTTTACTTGTTTTTTAGATCATATTCTTCTTTATAGTAGTGTCTATTACATGCAGTTTTATGAAAATTGGTATACACTGTCCCTTTAAGTCATTGCTTTTTTTTAAATATCACACTTTGCTTTCTGACTTGTGTCCCTTTAAGTGGATAATGATGTATACAAATGCATATTTATTTGATTCTAAAGTATTTTGAATTATATAATAACATGGACTTTATAGGGCCAATTTATTAAGGCCCGGATGCACCTGTTTCCGCTCGAGCCTTCAGGCTCACCGGAAATAGGAGTTAAGAAGCAGCGGTCTTAAGACCGCTGTTCCTTAACTTGTCTGCCACCTCTGAGGCAGCGTACAGCAATCAGCCCGATCGGATACGATTGGGTTGATTGACGCCCCCTGCTAGAAGCCAATTGGTCGCAATGTGCAGGGGGCAGCATTGCACAAGGATTTCACTAGAAATGCTTGTGCAATGATAAATGCCGACAGCGTATGCGGCGGACATTTTCGCTCGCACGTTGTTAAATCGGCCCCTATATCTATGAACACTATAGATGCACAAGTATGTTTTCCTTTAATCTACATGAGTCTAGGGAAATATACATTGCTTCTATGGCTTTAAAATCTTTTTTTTGGATTTACATCCTCTGCATGTGAGACAATTTATCTTTTAACTATGCACATTTCCTTTGTTTTAACAGCATGTTGTAACAAAATAAGTATGAGGGTTTTAGAATTTTGCCAGCAGAACAAAATATGAGAGAAATAAGAGAAAATAACTTCCTTTTAGTAAAATGATTCACTCAATTACAATCTCAGTGCAATTATACCAATCACAATTGTCACAAACATCATTCCCCTTCATAAATCAGTGTAAAATGAGTTGGCTGAAACAAAAGGGAACTTGAAAAAAAAAAGAAGATGAATATTATGTCCCTAATTGCAAAACTGAGGACCCATAATCAACCCAGTGGAGAATAATATACCATAACAGAACATCTGTGTATTTGCATATAATGCAGAACTTGGGCCCTAAACACCCTCTTCATGCTGATTTGAATTTCTGAAATTTTGTTTCCTGCATAGTTAAATATAAACAAATGATATCATAAATATAAGAAGATTGTATATATCCTGATAAACCTTAAAGGGACATATTTGTATTTCAATGACACTATCACTACTTTTGTAATATCTTTTAATGTGTGAAAGCTCTCTGCATGTATCATTAGTTCATGAGCTGAGAAAACATTAGGGGCCCGATCTGATATGCAGCGTCGCCCGCAAAAGCCGGCGACGCCAAATTTTGCGTTGGTTTGGTATCACATAGAAGTTACGCTCGTATATTTCTGCCTTCGGCCGTAGTTTTTTGGCCCATAGACAGGTATACCAAACCCGCGCAGTTTGGTATCCAATATACAGCGTAAGGACTTACGTGGCGAAAATGGAGAAATCTTACTACATTTTCACCTCGCCACACAATGCAGGTGTAGTAAGCCTTACGCTGCGTATTGGAGCCCCGTAGCTCCCTAAACTGCCTGCAAAATAAAACAAAACTAGTACAATTTAGTGTAGGTGCGCTCACAGCATCGGGAATAAATAAATGTTTAAAAATTACTGATTAAAAGTGTTAGACAGTTAATATTTAATCAATATTTAAAAATGTTTTGTTAATCTTATTGATCAAGAGTTTCCTCATTGGTAGATAAAAATAATACAGTTCATGTAGAAATAAGGATATAAATAATAACTATTTATTGTTTAAAACATACACTCTTAGTATTATAATTCTGTGACTGGTCACAAATGCTAAAAACTATCTGTTTACAATCGACTTTAAAAACACTCCTTATTTCTACATGAACTGTATTATTTTTATCTACCAATGAGGAAACTCTTGACCAATAAGATTAACTAAACATTTTTAAATATTGAGTTTTAATGTTTTCTATGTTTTGATTAAATATTAACTAATAGTCTAACACTTTTAATCAGTAATTTTTAAACATTTATTTATTCCGCTGCTGTGAGCGCACCTACACTAAATTGTACTAGTTTTGTCTTATTTTCTAAATATATCTGTTTTTGGGAGCAGATAAGTGTAAGTGCTAGGGAATCCCCATTTGCGCACCAATAGGACACCTACTCTTGCCTGCAAAATAAAACCTAACACCTAACGCATGCGCAATGTCTATCTACCTGTCAACCGCAATCCCCCGCCGCTATCTCTAATAAAGTGTTTAACCCCTAAACCGCCGCTCCCGGACCCCGCCGCCACCTACATTAAATGTCTAACCCCCTAATGTGATCCCCCTACACCAGCGCCACCTACATTAAAATTATTAACCCCTAATGTAATCCCCCTACACCGCCGCCATCTATATTAAAATTATTACCCCCTAATGTGAGCCCCCTACCCCGCCGCCACCTATTTTAACTACATTACCCCCAATCTAATCCCCCTACACCGCCACCACCTACATTAACTATATTACCCCTAATGTGAGCCCCCTACCCTGCTGCCACCTACATTAACTATATTACCCCCTAATATGATCCCCCTACACTGCCGCCACCTATTTTAACTATATTACCCCCTAATCTAATCCCCCTACCCTGCCACCACCTATATTAACTATATTACCCCATAATCTAATCCCCCTACCCCGCCGCTACCTATATTAAAATGATTCACCCCTAATCTAATCCCCCTACCCCGCCGCCACCTATAATAAATGTATTACCCCCTAAAATACTAAAATGTCCCTACCCTAAACTAAATTACAAATAGGGGTTAATATATTTTATATAGGTGGCGGCAGTGTAGGGGGATTAGATTAGGGGTTAATATATTTAATATAGGTGGCGGCGGTTTAGAGGGGTCAGATTACAGGTAAAAGAGCTGATTACTTTGGGACAATGCCCCGCATAAGGCCCTTTTAAGGGCTGGTAATAGAGCTGGTTACTTTGGGGCAATGCCCCGCAAAAGGCCCTTTTAAGGGCTGGTAATAGAGCTGGTTACTTTGGGGCAATGCCCCGCAAAAGGCCCTTTTAAGGGCTGGTAATAGAGCTGGTTACTTTGGGGCAATGCCCCGCAAAAGGCCTTTTTCAGGGCTATTTGTAATTTAGTTTAGGGTAGGGACATTTTAGTATTTTAGGGGGTAATACATTTATTATAGGTGGCGGCGGTGTAGGGGGATTAGATTAGGGGTTAATACATTTAATATAGGTGGCGGGGGTGTAGGGGGATTAGATTAGGGGTTAAAAATTTTAATATAGGTGGCGGCGGTGTAAGGGGGTCAGATTAGGGGGTAAATATAATGTAGGTGGCAGCGGGGTAGGGGGCTCACATTAGGGGTTAATATAGTTAAAATAGGTGGCGGCGGTGTAGAGGGATCATATTAGGAGGTAATATAGTTAATGTAGCTGGCGGCGGTGTAGAGGGCTCACATTAAGGGGTAATATAGTTAAAATAGGTGGCGGCGGTGTAGGGGGATCATATTAGTGGGTAATATAGTTAATGTAGCTGGCGGCGGTGTAGGGGGCTCACATTAGGGGGTAATATAGTTAAAATAGGTGGCGGCGGTGTAGGGGGATCATATTAGTGGGTAATATAGTTAATGTAGCTAGCGACGGGGCCCGGGAGCGGCGGTTTAGGGGTTAATACATTTATTGTTAGGAGTGAGAGGGGGGATTGCGGATAGAGGGGTATACGTGTCGGGCTATGTTTGGGAGGCGTGTTAGACAGTAACGGGAGATTTAATATTTTAGTCAGTTTTTTTATGCGGCAGTTTCTAACCTGCGCCGTATATCGGATCGTGCCCTAGGTGCTCACTTTATTAACTACAACAGTGACATTTCAGGAATACCTCCCCATCCTCAGACAGATTTATCCCCAGAACCTCACTGTTGTAGTTTTAGGGACATGAAAGCCAAACATTTTCTTTCTTTCATGATTCAGATAGAAAATACAATTTTAAACAGCATTCCAATTTACTTATATTATCTAATATGCTTAATTCTTTAGATATGCTTTATTGAAGAAATAACAATGGACATGGGTTAGCATCTACCTGCAGTCACCAATCAGCATCTACTGAGCCTATTTAGATATGATTTTCAACAAAGGATATCAAGAGAATAAAGCAAATTAGATAATAGTAGTAAATTTGAAAGTTGTTTAAAATTGCATGCTCTTTCTAAATAATTACAGTTAAAGGGGCATTAAACATTGAATACATTTTTATAAACATGTCATTTGTAGGGATGGGCGAATGTGTAAATTTCCAAATTCGAATGTTAGAACGAATGCTATTACCGAAATTCGAATTATAAATCTGAATGTTGATAAGAACGAATATTCTTAAAAATTCTATAATCGAATGCTATTCACAGTATTCGAATGTCACTTTCAAATTCAAATGTTTATAATTATATCGAATGTCCACATTCGAAATTTTGAATTTAACATTCTATTTAACAAATACTATTCAGAAATTCAATAGTTCATCTAGTAGGGAGGGAATCTAGTAAATTGATACATAATAGATACAAATATATCATTTCAAATGTTTCTATATAGAATATTGCATAATTCGAATATTACATTTAAAGAATGCATTAGAAATACTATTACAAACATATAAATTTGAATTTTTTTAATTTGAATATTACATTTAAAGAAAGCATTAGAAATACTATTACAAATATAAATTCAAATTTTTCAAAACAAATATTTTCGAATGTAATCGTAAAATTCGAAACCGGACATTCAAAAATCGAATGTTAGAATGTTATGTAAAGATTCGAAATTCGATTTGAACGAACAAATGTGTTAAAATTCGTTTCATGAGTGCTGTTATGTTGAAATTTATATTTCACTACATTTCAGTACTGACCTGTTTGCACATGTGCAGCAACTCTCCTTCAGATACCTGCAGTGTGTAACCTAGGCGTTATAATGAGAGCACACATGGTTAAAGGGAGGTGCATGAAATGAATTTAGTGTTTAGTGATCCTTTAATAAAGTAAACACTTTGGCCTAGATTTGGAGTTTTGTCGGTAACGACCCGAAAAACTAACGCCGGCTTTTTTCTGGCCGCACCATAAAAATAACTCTGGTATCTAGAGTCCACATAAAGGCTGCGTTAGGCTCCAAAAAAGGAGCGTAGAGCATTTTTAACGCAGCTTCAACTCTTGATACCAGAGTTGCTTACGGACGTGGCCAGCCTCAAAAACGTGCTCGTGCACGATTCTCCCATAGGAAACAATGGGGCTGTTTGAGCTGAAAAAAAAACAAACACCTGCAAAAAAGCCGCGTTCAGCTCCTAACGCAGCCCCATTGTTTGCTATGCGGTAACCCTTCCTACGTCTGCACTTAACACTCTAACATGTACCCCGAGTCTAAACACCCCTAACCTTACACTTATTAACCCCTAATATGCCGCCCCCGCTATCGCTGACCCCTGCATATTATTATTAACCCCTAATCTGCCGCTCCGTAAACCGCCGCTACTTACATTATCCCTATGTACCCCTAATCTGCTGCCCCTAACACCGCCGACCCCTATATTATATTTATTAACCCCTAAACTGCCCCCCACAACGTCGCCTCCACCTGCCTACACTTATTAACCCCTAATCTGCCGACCGGACCTGAGCGCTACTATAATAAAGTTATTAACCCCTAACCCGCCTCACTAACCCTATCATAAATAGTATTAACCCCTAATCTGCCCTCCCTAACATCGCCGACACCTAACTTCAATTATTAACCCCTAATCTGCCGACCGAATCTCGCCGCTATTCTAATAAATGTATTAACCCCTAAAGCTAAGTCTAACCCTAACACCCCCCTAAGTTAAATATAATTTAAATCTAACGAAATTAATTAACTCTTATTAAATAAATTATTACAATTTAAAGCTAAATACTTACCTGTAAAATAAATCCTAATATAGCTACAATATAAATTATAATTATATTAGAGCTATTTTAGGATTTATATTTATTTTACAGGTAACTTTGTATTTATTTTAACCATGTACAATAGCTATTAAATAGTTAAGAACTATTTAATAGCTAAAATAGTTAAAATAATTACAAATTTACCAGTAAAAGAAATCCTAACCTAAGTTACAAATAAACCTAACACTAGACTATCAATAAATTAATTAAATAAACTACCTACAATTACCTACAATTAACCTAACACTACACTATCAACAAATTAATTAAATACAATTGCTACAAATAAATATAATTAAATAAACTAGCTAAAGTACAAAAAATAAAAAAGAACTAAGTTACAAAAAATAAAAAAATATTTACAAACATAAGAAAAATATTACAACAATTTTAAACTAATTACACCTACTCTAAGCCCCCTAATAAAATAACAAAGCCCCCCAAAATAAAAAAATGCCCTACCCTATTCTAAATTACTAAAGTTCAAAGCTCTTTTACCTTACCAGCCCTGAACAGGGCCCTTTGCGGGGCATGCCCCAAGAAATTCAGCTCTTTTGCCTGTAAAAAAAAACATACAATACCCCCCCCAACATTACAACCCACCACCCACATACCCCTAATCTAACCCAAACCCCCCTTAAATAAACCTAACACTAAGCCCCTGAAGATCATCCTACCTTGTCTTCACCATACCAGGTTCACCGATCGGTCCAGAAGAGCTCCTCCGATGTCCTGATCCAAGCCCAAGCGGGGGGCTGAAGAGGTCCATGATCCGGCTGAAGTCTTCATCCAAGCGGGCCAAAAGAGGTCTTCCATCCGATTGAAGTCTTCATCCAAGCGGCATCCATCCGGAGCGAAGCGGCAGTATCCTGAAGACCTCCACCGCGGAACATCCATCCTGGCCGACGACTGAACGACGAATGACGGTTCCTTTAAATGACGTCATCCAAGATGGCGTCCCTCGAATTCCGATTGGCTGATAGGATTCTATCAGCCAATCGGAATTAAGGTAGGAATATTCTGATTGGCTGATGGAATCAGCCAATCAGAATCAAGTTCAATCCGATTGGCTGATCCAATCAGCCAATCAGATTGAGCTCTTATTCTATTGGCTGTTCCGATCAGCAAATAGAATGCGAGCTCAATCTGATTGGCTGATTGGATCAGCCAATCGGATTGAACTTGATTCTGATTGGCTGATTCCATCAGCCAATCAGAATATTCCTACCTTAATTCCGATTGGCTGATAGAATCCTATCAGCCAATCGGAATTCGAGGGACGCCATCTTGGATGACGTCATTTAAAGGAACCGTCATTCGTCGTTCAGTCGTCGGCCAGGATGGATGTTCCGCGGTGGAGGTCTTCAGGATACTGCCGCTTCGCTCCGGATGGATGCCGCTTGGATGAAGACTTCAATCAGATGGAAGACCTCTTCTGGCCCGCTTGGATGAAGACTTCAGCCGGATCATGGACCTCTTCAGCCCCCCGCTTGGGCTTGGATCAGGACATCGGAGGAGCTCTTCTGGACCGATCGGTGAACCTGGTATGGTGAAGACAAGGTAGGATGATCTTCAGGGGCTTAGTGTTAGGTTTATTTAAGGGGGGTTTGGGTTAGATTAGGGGTATGTGGGTGGTGGGTTGTAATGTTGGGGGGGGTATTGTATGTTTTTTTTTACAGGCAAAAGAGCTGAATTTCTTGGGGCATGCCCCGCAAAGGGCCCTGTTCAGGGCTGGTAAGGTAAAAGAGCTTTGAACTTTAGTAATTTAGAATAGGGTAGGGCATTTTTTTATTTTGGGGGGCTTTGTTATTTTATTAGGGGGCTTAGAGTAGGTGTAATTAGTTTAAAATTGTTGTAATATTTTTCTTATGTTTGTAAATATTTTTTTATTTTTTGTAACTTAGTTCTTTTTTATTTTTTGTACTTTAGCTAGTTTATTTAATTGTATTTATTTGTAGCAATTGTATTTAATTAATTTGTTGATAGTGTAGTGTTAGGTTAATTGTAGGTAATTGTAGGTAGTTTATTTAATTAATTTATTGATAGTCTAGTGTTAGGTTTATTTGTAACTTAGGTTAGGATTTCTTTTACAGGTAAATTTGTAATTATTTTAACTATTTTAGCTATTAAATAGTTCTTAACTATTTAATAGCTATTGTACATGGTTAAAATAAATACAAAGTTACCTGTAAAATAAATATAAATCCTAAAATAGCTCTAATATAATTATAATTTATATTGTAGCTATATTAGGATTTATTTTACAGGTAAGTATTTAGCTTTAAATAGGAATAATTTATTTAATAAGAGTTAATTAATTTCGTTAGATTAAAATTATAATTAAATTAGGGGGGTGTTAGTGTTAGGGTTAGACTTAGCTTTAGGGGTTAATAGATTTATTAGAATAGCGTCGAGATTCGGTCGGCAGATTAGGGGTTAATAATTGAAGTTAGGTGTCGGCGATGTTAGGGAGGTCAGATTAGGGGTTAATACTATGTATGATAGGGTTAGTGAGGCGGATTAGGGGTTAATAACTTTATTATAGTAGCGCTCAGGTCCGGTCGGCAGATTAGGGGTTAATAAGTGTAGGCAGGTGGAGGCGACGTTGTGGGGGGCAGATTAGGGGTTAATAAATATAATATAGGGGTCGGCGGTGTTAGGGGCAGCAGATTAGGGGTACATAAGGATAACGTAGGTGGCGGCGCTTTGCGGTCGGCAGATTAGGGGTTAATAAGTGTAGGCAGGTGGAGGCGACGTTGAGGGGGGCAGATTAGGGGTTAATAAATATAATACAGGGGTCGGCGGTGTTAGGGGCAGCAGATTAGGGGTACATAAGTATAACGTAGGTGGCGGTCGGCAGATTAGGGGTTAAAAAAATTTTTTCGAGTGTCGGCGATGTGGGGGGACCTCGGTTTAGGGGTACATAGGTAGTTTATGGGTGTTAGTGTACTTTAGAGCACAGTAGTTAAGAGCTTTATAAACCGGCGTTAGCCCAGAAAGCTCTTAACTACTGACTTTTTTCCTGCGGCTGGAGTTTTGTCGTTAGATGTCTAACGCTCACTTCAGAAACGACTCTAAATACCGGAGTTAGAGAAATCCCATTGAAAAGATAGGATACGCAATTGACGTAAGGGGATCTGCGGTATGGAAAAGTCGCGGCTGAAAAGTGAGCGTTAGACCCTATTTTGAGTGACTCCAAATACCGGCGGTAGCCTAAAACCAGCGTTAGGAGCCTCTAACGCTGGTTTTCACGGCTAACGCCAAACTCTAAATCTAGGCCTTTATTTTAATCCAGAGAATGTTGACCTTATCGTTATGGGTGCACTAATCTGGAGGAGCCCTGGTTGTTTTTTGTTTCAAGTGAGAGTGAGCTATATATGTTACTCTATTGTCAGACCTTTATAAGTTACTATACGAGTTACCTGTTTGGATATTGTACTGCAAGCTTTTTGCAATGGGTTGTACCTTTTTATTGCTTTTCTCTTATTTCCTACATTCAAGAAACAAGTAATCCTCACTCATCTTTGAGAATGGGAAAAGGGAAAGATGGAAAAGGAAACAGAGAATGGTAGATAAAGGGGGAACGAAAGAGAGACAAAAAGTAACCTTTTTTTTAAAAAAAAGGTACGAACAGTTAATGTTCGATTTGTCCAGTGAGTATCTATATTTCCTGGAAATGGAAAACATCATGGATTACAGATTACAGGAATATGAAACAGTGAACAATTAGTAAAACCAAATATGTTAAATCAAAGACAAACAGAAAAAGAAACACATGGGCCCCTATTTATGAAAGTCCTGTCGGACATGATCTGACATTGCGGATCATGTCCGACAGACCACGCTGAATGTAGAGAGCAATACGTTCTCCACATTCAGCATTGCACCAGCTACTCTTGTGAACTGCTGGTGCAACGCCGCCCCCTGCAGATTCGCGGCCAATCGGCAGCTAGCAGGGGGGTGTCAATCAACCCGATCGTATTCTATTTGGTCAAATTGCGGCAATCTCTGTCCGTCTCCTCCGAGCAGGCGGACAGGTTATGGAGCAGCGGTCTTTAGACCGCTGCTTCATAACTGGTGTTTCTGGCGAGCCTTGATAGATAGGCTCCAATGTGTAAAAACAGCAAACAACTTTCTTGCAAAACAAACACTTCTCATAGTAGTAATTGCCCTCAGGGAAATAAGAGAGGAGTCATGTTTAGAACTTAAGGTGTATTCTGCCTCTTCTGAGCATGAGCAAAACAGACTCACTGCCTCTCTAGAATGACCTGAATAGCAAGCCAGCTTAAGTGACTCTAGAAGATTTATGACATCAAGCTAGATAAGCCTTCCCGTAGAGACCCCATCCCCTTGTAGGGTTGTTACAGAAAGTAATTGACACTGGTACAAATGAAGTTAAAAAAATTAAATGTAGAATCTGTTTAAAATTATAAATAATACATATTACAATTATTGTTATTAAATATAACCTACTGCTTAGTGATTTTTTTTTTAATTAAAATAACACATATTTAATATCCCTCTAAAACTGTCTGAAAACTTGCTGGGGTAATCAGAATTAAGTTTCTACACATCCCTTTATGTAGTTTAAATGATGCTCTTGTAGGCTTGATATTGGAAGCAAAAAGTGAACTTTTATTTTAAAACTATGGTGTTTATTGAAGTTGCCTAGGGGGATTAATTGTTCCTGTTAAATAATTCCTTACTTTTATATTGCTACAAGATGTTGTGAGACATTCTTCTTGTGTTTTTCATTTTATCATCATAGCTTAATTATTGTGTTCATATTCCAGAATAAATATGATAGAAATAGAAGAGCTCCCTTCTTCTCATATAAGTTGTAAGACTGAAACTGCTAAGATCACACTCTTCTCATTGTGTTATTTCATTATAACTGAAACAAAGTAACAGAAACTCATAATAAAAAAAGACCAATATTAAAAAAGTTTAGAAAAGTTCAAACATGTAGTGAAAACAATGGACTAGATTATCTCTGGGACATATTCACAGCTATACAGGCATACCTCATTTTATTGCGCTTCACTTTATTGGGCTTCATAGATATTGCTCTTTTTACAAATTGAAGGTTTGTGGCAACTCTGTATCGAGCAAGTCTATTAGAGTCAATTTTCCAACATATATATATATATATATATATATATATATATATATATATATATATATATATATATATATATATATATATATATTTATATACAAAACACGGGTGGGGTCAGCACTCTCAGGCCGGACTGGGTACACATCCTATGACCCTGTAATATGCACAGCCCTGGGTGCAAAACAGCACTCTAAGGAAGCTACACTGTCACCAGAGTCACAGGCAGTTAACCCCAGACAGTCCTGGGTGCAATGCCCAAACAGGGAAAATTACAAAAAGTAATACATTAATATAGCACACAGAGAAAGTCCAGCACTCACTCACAAGCTCTCAACTAAGATAAAAAGCAGGAATGGAAGAATTAGTTACTGCATCTGGCCAAATGGGAAAAGCCCAGGTACCTCGTCAAGGTCTCTTCCAAAAACCTGGGTCCCTAAACAGCCACACAATGCAGGTTCACATTCAAACAACTGTGAAAAAATGGATGGTACACAGGCTTATGTAATCTCCCCAAACATATACAAAACACGGGTGGGGTCAGCAATCTCAGGCCGGTCTGGGTACACATCCTATGACCCTGTAACATGCACAGCCCTGGGTGCAAAACAGCACTCTCAGGAAGCTGCACTGTCACCAGAGTCACAGGCAGTTAACCCCAGACAGGCCTGGGTGCAAGGCCCAAACAGGGAAAATTACAAAAAAATAATACATTAATATAGCACACAGAGAAAGTCCAGCACTCACTCACAAGCTCTCAACTAAGATAAAAAGCAGCAATGGAAGAGTTAGTTACCACAACTAGCCAAATGGGAAAAGCCCAGGTACCTCATCAAGGTCTCTTCCAAAAACCTGGGTCCCTAAACAGCCACACAATGCAGGCTCACATTCAAACAACTGTGAAAAAATGGAGGGTGCACAGGCTTTCATTGATGCTTTTTATCATAGTTGATAGCTTGTAAGTGAATGTGCACCCAGGCCTGTCTGGGGTTAACTGCCTGTGACTCTGGTGACAGTGCAGCTTCCTGAGAGTGCTGGTTTGCACCCAGGGTTGTGCATGTTACAGGGTCATAGGATGTGTACCCGGTCCGGCCTTTGAGTGCTGACCCCACCCGTGTTTTGTATATGTTTGGGGAGATTACATAAGCCTGTGCACCCTCTATTTTTTCACAGTTGTTTGAATGTGAGCCTGCATTATGTGGCTGTTTAGGGACCTAGGTTTTTGGAAGAGACCTTGACGAGGTACCAGGGCTTTCCCCCTTTGGCCAGATGTGGTAACTAACTCTTCTATTGCTGCTTTTTATCTTAGTCGAGAGATTGTGCGTGAGTGCTGAACTTTCTCTGTGTGCTATATTAATGTATTATTTTTTTGCAATTTTCCCTGTTTGGGCCTTGCACCCAGGCCTGTCTGGGGTTAACTGCCTGTGACTCTGGTGACAGTGCAGCTTCCTGAGAGTGCTGTTTTGCACCCAGGGCTGTGCATATTACAGGGTCATAGGATGTGTACCCGGTCCGGCCTGAGAGTACTGACCCCACCCGTGTTTTGTATATGTTTGGGGAGAGTACATAAGCCTGTGCAACCTCAATTTTTTCACAGTTGTTTGATTGTGAGCCTGCATTGTGTGACTGTTTAGGGACCCAGGTTTTTGGAAGAGACCTTGACGAGGTACCTGGGCTTTTCCCATTTGGCCGGATGCGGTAACTAACTCTTTCATTGCTGCTTTTTATCTTATTTGAGAGATTGCGAGTGAGTGCTGGACTTTCTCTGTGTGCTATATTAATATATATATATATATATATATATATATATATATATATATATATATATATATATATATATATATATATATATATATATATATATGTGTGTGTATATATATATATATATATATATATATATATATATACACACCGGCTCAAAATTTCAGGTCATAAGCTACTAGTCAGGCCAAAATGTTACTCGCCACTTCTGATTTTACCCACTACCTGCCCACACCACACCCACTACTCCATCCCCTCTTTGCATATGTCATTGTGAAACACCTTATTGTGCAGTAATTTTTCATATTTTTTATTTTATACCATAACAAATTAAATAATGCTACATACAGTAAAAGATTAACATAAATAAGTGTATAACAGGTAGCAACATCAACTTGGTGGTTCTGGGTAAGACAGCAGCTTGATCGGAAGTTGTTAAAGGGAGAGAGTGGAGAAAGAGAGTGCTGACAGTCATGGAAGGTCATAGCAGACTTGGAGATTTTCTTTTACTTATCATTTCTCCCTTCTCTCTCTCAACTATCTTTCTCCCCTACCTCCTCTCTTCAATCTCTCTTTTTACCCTCTCCCTTATCTCTCAGGCCATGGGGCCTATTTTTCAAAGGTCTTGAGGACCTGATCCAACAGGGCGGATCAGGTCCACAAGACCTCGTTGTATGCGGAGAGCAATACGCAGTGGCGTCACTAGGGGGGGGCGGGGGGGGGGCGGGCCGCACCCGGGTGACACCCTCCAGGGGGTGACACCAAAAAAAAAAAAAAAAAAAAAAAATTTTTTTTTTTTTTTTTTTAATTTTATTGAAATTCAAAGAAATACAATGTTGAGATGCATAGATTTTTTTTTTATTAGAGGGGCTGGCATTTGGGAACATTGGTGGGACTGGGGAAGTTGTAGACACACAATTGTTTGCCCCTTGAGCCAGTGCTGCAATTTCAACAAATAGTTTTCCCGGCTGCTTTTGCTTGTTTGTACTTTGCTTCTCCCCTGCCCAATTTCGCTATGAATGTTGTGGGCATGCCATGGGGCTTGCAAAGTTGCACTGCTAGCCTAAACCTGCCTGCCTATCTGTGCTCACTGCTCAGTGACATGTGGAGCAGTGGAGTCACTCACTGCTGTGCTGTCTCTCTAAACGGGAACTGGCAAATCATGAGGGGATGCCTGGCACCTGACCGCATGACTGTTTGACACTGTCTTTAAAGTGAAGGAGCCACGTATGATGCCCACCAGACCATTACGGTTACGGTACACTAAGTGCACACTGAACAGGTAGGAGGGCGGGCGGGCGGGGGTCTGGGGGTGGGCAGAGTGCAGAGGTGATTGGCCATAAGAAGCGGTAGGCACGCGGCCCGGGGCTGTGCACTGACAGGCTTAGAACAGAGTCAGAGAGCAGAATTTTCATAGTTTGCGCCTAAACCTTTTCTTTAGTGATTTATTTTTAGAGTGCTCTGTTTATCTTTCATTTGATGCTCTGCTGAGCCAGGGAGCAGCTCTAGGCATGAGCTTCATAATTAATGCAGTGCAGTTTACATATTTTGTAAGTGTGTGTCTGAGTTTTTGTGTGTGTGTGTCTGAGTGTGTTTCCGAGTGTTTGTGTGTGCATCTGAGTATGTTTTTAAGTGTGTCTGAGTGTTTGTATGTGTGTGTGCCTGTGTTTTTGTGTGTGTCTGCTTTCCGGGGGGGGTGACACCATAACTTACCGCACCGGGTGACACCAACCCTAGTGACGCCACTGGCAATACGCTCTCCGTATTCAGCATTGCACCAGCAGCTCACAAGAGCTGCTGGTGCAACACCGCCCCCTGCAGACTCGCGGCCAATCAGCCGCCAGCAGGGGGTGTCAATCAACCCGATTGTACTCGATCGGGTTGAATTCCGGCGATTCCTGTCCACCTGCTCAGAGAAGGCGGACAGGGTTATGGAGCAGCATTCTTTGTGACTGCTGCTTCATAACTGCTGTTTCTGGCGAGTCTGAATACTAAATTACAGAAAATACACTACACTAAATTACAGAAAATAATAAACAAATTACAGATATTTAAACTAATTACACCTAATCTAATAGCCCTATTAAAATAAAAAAGCCTCCCCAAAATAAAAAAAACCCTAGCCTAAACTATCAATTGCCCATAAAAGGGCCTTTTGCGGGGTATTGCCCCAAAGTAATCAGCTCTTTTACCTGAAAAAGAAATACAAACAACCCCCCCAAAAGTAAAACCCACCACCCACACAACCAACCCCCCAAATAAAATACTATCTAAAAAAACCTAAGCTCCCCATTGCCCTGAAAAGGGCATTTGGATGGGCATTGCCCTTAAAAGGGCAGTTAGCTCTATTGCAGCCCAAAGTCCCTAACCTAAAAATAAAACCCACCCAATAAACCCTTAAAAAAACCTAACACTAACCCCCTGAAGATCGACTTACCGGGAGAAGTCTTCATCCAAGCCGGGCCGAAGTCCTCAATGAAGCCGGGAGAAGTCTTCATCCAAGCCGGGCAAAGTGGTCCTCCAGATGGGCAGAAGTCTTCATCCAGACGGCATCTTTATCCATCCGACGCGGAGCGGGTCCATCTTCAAGACATCCGACGCGGAGCATCCTCTTCATCTGGAGTCTTCTTACTGAATGAAGGTACCTTTAAGTGACGTCATCCAAGATGGCGTCCCTTAGATTCCGATTGGCTAATAGAATTCTATCAGCCAATCAGAATTAAGGTAGAAAAAATCCTATTGGCTGATCCAATCAGCCAATAGCATTGAGCTCGCATTCTATTGGCTGTTCCAATCAGCAAATAGAATGTGAGCTCAATCCTATTGGCTGATTGAAACAGCTAATAGGATTGAACTTCAATCCTATTGGCTGATTGCAACAGCCAATAGGATTTTTTCTACCTTAATTCCGATTGGCTGATAGAATTCTATCAGCCAATCGGAATCTAAGGGACGCCATCTTGGATGACGTCACTTAAAGGAACTGTCATTTAGTAAGAAGACGTCGATTGAAGAGGATGCTCCGCGCCGGATGTCTTGAAGATGTACCCGCTCTGCGCCGAATGGATGAAGATAGAAGATGCCGTCTGGATGAAGACTTCTGCCAGTCTGGAGGACCACTTCGCCCGGCTTGGATGAAGATTTCTCCCGGCTTCGTTGAGGACTTCGGACCGACTTAGATGAAGACTTCTCCCGGTAAGTCGATCTTCAGGGGGTTAGTGTTAGGTTTTTTTAAGGGTGTACTGGGTAGGTTTTATTTTTAGGTTAGGGTTTTGGGACGCAAAAGAGATAACTGCCCTTTTAAGGGCAATGCCCATCCAAATGCCCTTTTCAGAGCAATGGGGAGCTTAGGTTTTTTTAGTTAGTATTTTATTTGGGGGGTTAGTTGTGTGGGTGGTGGGTTTTACTGTTGGGGGGTTGTTTGTATATTTTTTTCAGGTAAAAGAGCTGATTACTTTGGGACAATGCCCCGCAAAAGGCTCTTTTAAGGGCTATTGGTAGTTTAGTTTAGGCTAGGGTTTTTTTTTAATTTTGGGGGGGATATTTTTATTTTGATAGGGATATTAGATTAGGTGTAATTAGTTTAAATATCTTGTAATTTGTTTATTATTTTCTGTAATTTAGTGGTGGGGGTTGTAGTTTAGCTAATTTAATTTATTTAATTGTATTTAATTTAGTTAATTTATTTAATTATAGTGTAGTGTTAGGTGTTAGTGTAACTTAGGTTAGGTTTTATTTTACAGGTACTTTTGTATTTATTTTAGCTAGGTAGTTATTAAATAGTTAATAACTATTTAGTAACTATTCTACCTAGTTAAAATAAATACAAACTTGCCAGTAAAATAAAAATAAACCCTAAGCTAGATGCAATGTAACAATTAGCTATATTGTAGCTAGCTTAGTGTTTATTTTATAGGTAAGTATTTAGTTTTAAATATGAATAATTTAGTTAATGATAGGAATTTTATTTAGACTTATTTAAATTATATTTAAGTTAGGGGGTGTTAGGGTTAGACTTAGATTTAGGAGTTAATAACTTTAATATAGTGGCGGTGACGTTGGGGGCAGCAGATTAGGGGTTAATAAATGTAGGTAGGTGGCGTTGATGTTAGGGATGGCAGATTAGGGGTTAATAATATTTAACTAATGTTTGCGAGGCGGGAGTGCGGCGGTTTAGGGGTTAATATGTTTATTATAGTGGTGGCGACATTGGGGGAGGCAGATTAGGGGTTAATAAGTGTTGGTAGGTGGCAGCGACATTGGGCGTGTCAGATTAGGGATTAATAAATATAATGTAGGTGTCGGCGATGTTGGGGGCAGCAGATTAGGGGTTCATAAATATAATGTAGGTGGCGGCGGTGTCCGGAGCGGCAGATTAGGGGTTAATAATTTTATTTTAGTGTTTTTTGATGCGGGAGGGCCTCGGTTTAGGAGTTAATAGGTAGTTTATGGGTGTTAGTGTACTTTTTAGCACTTTAGTTATGAGTTTTATGTTACAGCGTTGTACCATATAACTCTTAACTACTGACTTTTAAATGCGGAAGTACTCTTGACAGGAGAGGGTGTACCGCTCACTTTTTGGCCTCCCAGGACAGACTCGTAATACCGGCGCTATGGAAGTCGCATAGAAAAAAAGACTTTACGAAGCTTACGTAAGTCGTTTTGCGGTAAGGCGTAAAAAAGCAGCGTTAGGACCTCTTAACGCTGCTTTTTTACCCTAATGCACAACTCGTAATCTAGCCGTATGTCTTTTCAGCTTTGCACAATGTAAAAGGCATACACATGTACAATATACCCACAATACCCACAGCTCCTATAGATTTTTTTATTCTTTTTTTATCAATGTTAATTGCATACATAGTGAATATAAAGGCATACTTGCGAGTTTCTTGGGTATTCCATGGGAGTAACCTGTATATTAATAGGGAAACATTGAGTTTCTTATTTTAAAAGGACTATCCTCCATGTTAAATGCACTTTTTAACCCATACCAGTTTCACCAGTCTTTCAGTGGCGAGATTTTTAATTTTAAGAAATCTACTGAATGTACAGTGAAACTTAGTTTACATATGTAATATTTCAAATAACCATTTTAATTTTTAGTGAATGCACATTAAACCTGCATTGCATACTCTCTCCGTCCCCACTGCCAAGATCTGAGTTCACTGGTGATGTGGGTAGATTTTTGTTCAGGCAGCAATCACTATTGCTTCCTATGGAAGGGACATTGCCACTTGTTGGGAAAGACACAGTCAGCCAATTTTTTTTAATAAAATATCGCTGGGTGCACAGATTGTGAAACTCTTGAGACAAAAAAAAAGGCAATTTCTCCTGATGATTCTTTTAACATCCAGCCAATGGTTCTCATCTACTGAGTTTCTATAGTTAAAGGTTCACTGTACCCAAATTTTTTCTTTCGTGATTCAGATTGAGCATGGAATTTTAAGCAACTTTCTAATTTACTCTTATTATCAAATTTTCTTCATTCTCTTGGTATCTTTATTTGAAATGCACAAATGTAAGTTTAGATGCCGGCTCATTTTTTGTGAACAACCTGGGTTGTCCTTGCTGAATGGTGGATAAATTCATCCACCAATAAAAAAAGTGCTGGCCAGAGTACTGAAACCAAAAAAAGCTTAGATGCCTTCTTTTTCAAATAAAGATAGCAAGAGAATGAAGAAAAATGATAATAGGAGCAAATTAGAAAGTTGCTTAAAATTGCATGCTCTTTGTGAATTACAAAAGAAAAAAATTGGGTTCAGTGTCCCTTTAAATAAGTTAAATACCCAACTTGAATTACAGTAGATAATATCAAATGCACAATGTAAAACTATAAAATCTAAATCCTTAATTAAAAATATATTCCACAAGTTAATAACATGAATTTGTTAGATGAATAATCAGATATAATAGACACAAAATATTCATACAGAAATATTAAAGAACTCCATAAATGATAAACATTTCAAGATACAATTAAAAAATAAACGGGGCTCCGTTTATAAAGCTCCAATTGCAGCTTCAAAACCCAAGTGACGCAGCCTTTCATAAGGCAACGCTAGCTAAGAATCAGTGGTCTTAGTAAGACCTCTGATTCTTAAAGCGACAGGAAACCTCAAAATGTTCTTTCATGATTTGGAAAGGATATACAATTTTAAACAACTTTTCAATTTACTTCTATTATCAGATTTGCTTCATTCTCTTGTTATCCTTAGCTGGAGGAACAGCATTGCACTACTGGCAGTTAGCTAAACACACCTAGTTAGCCAATCACAAGAGACAAATGTGTGCAGGCACCAATCAGCAACTAGCTCCCACTAGTGAAGGATATGTGTATATTCTTTTTTAGTAAAAGAAACTAACAGAATGAAAAACAT
This sequence comes from Bombina bombina, assembly GCF_027579735.1. Taxonomy (NCBI): domain Eukaryota; kingdom Metazoa; phylum Chordata; class Amphibia; order Anura; family Bombinatoridae; genus Bombina; species Bombina bombina. The sequence continues at coordinate 598,517,971 of NC_069503.1, read as the reverse complement.
TAGAAAATAGAAGTGAATGTAAAAGTGTCTTAAAATGTCATGCTCTATCTGAATCATGCAAGTTTTATTTTTACTTTTCTATCCCTTTAACCTCTCCACCACCTCAATGGTTGTGCAAGAACAAGCAGTGAGGCTGCACAATTATTTTCTCACGCAATAACTATGTATGGTGGATGCTGCCTGCTCACTGTGATGCTGGGCCAACAGGTTCCCGGCAGTGATGCAAGTCCAAAAAGCATTTGATAAATGGGGTCCATGGACTAAATTGAACTAAACATGTATTGCCCATCTTTACCCTTAGAATACAATGATTCCAATACAAAGAATACAGTATACTTCCCAAGAATAAACAAATATTGACATTCTTGAGGGTAAGTCAAGGAGGGGAAATCACATGTTACTGGTAGCAAAAAGAGGTATAATGATTTACTTTGTATGTTACTGGCAGACAAGGGATAAAATCACTGCTCAGTTATGAAAAATACGTATACATTGTTGGATCAAGAGTGGGAGCTAAGGTAGAGTGTTTAGGGGGCATTGTGTAACTTCCGTCTACCATTGTGCCCAGCCACGGACAGATTTCCAATATGCGCAGAACAATATTACTTTGTCTTGTTATTATATGTTTGTTAATTATGTAGTGCTACTGTATTTAGGGCTAGATTACAAGTGAAGCAGATCAGATCTCTGGTTAATTTTATAAATGTGCCCCAAATGCCCACAAAATACAGTGTAGTGTATTTAATTAAAAAATAAAAATGTAAGCATTTTTATTTTTTTAATAGAATGACTGCACCAGGCAGTATTTTGGGGGCTAAAGTTGGAGGGTGTGTGGTGTTAGAAAAAAAGGCACTGAAAAGTGCTTTTACATTGCGGTTTATGGGAACTGTGTGTTCCCTGTAAATATATACTGTATGTATATGCTTATATACATATATATTTAAGTGTTAATATGTGTATATACACATATTAACTCATAAATATATATTGATATATATATATATATATCTATATATACATATATATTTAAGTGTTAATATGTGTATATACACATATTAACTCATAAATATATATTGATATATATATATATATATATATATATACATATATATATGTATATAAGCATAATATATATATATATATATATATATATATATATATATATATATATATATATATATATAAAAGCATATACATACTGTATATATTTAGAATTTGCTGCCATTGCTGTGCAGCTTACCCCCTTCGCTGCGCTTTCGTTCTGTGCGGTGTATGACGGCATCAGAACGAGGCTCCCATTGGAGCCTATGGAAGCGCACTCTCATGAGTGCAATGTGTCCCAGCATTGCTGTCAACTTGTAATACCAGCGCACATTAGCATGCACTGGTAATACTCAGTGGAGTGCAAATATCGCTTTCATGAAATCTATATTCAGAGCTCCACTTGTAATCTGGTTCTTAATCAAAGTTTCACTCCCACTCTGTTCAAAATAAGCATATAGACAGTAATTGTATCAAACACATGCATCCCGGCTTCTTATTTTCTCACCAGCCATATCTGGAGTGGTACAGAGCACATCTTGGCATTAACGGATCTGCAGGGCTTATAACATAGGATAACAAAGAAATGGTTTAAAATAATGGGGTAGATCCGATAAAAATCGTCGCCCGCAAAAGCCGGCGACGCCAATATTTGCGCTGGTTTGGTATCCTATATACGGCGTAACCTAGAAGTTACGCGCGTATATTTCTGCCGTCGCCCGTAGTTTTTTGTGCTATAGGCAGGTATACCAAACCAGCGCAGTTTGGTATCCAATATGCAGCGTAAGGACTTACGTGGCGAAAATGGAGAAATCTTACTCCATTTTCACCTCGCCACAAAAAGCAGCCGTAAGAAGCCTTACGCTGACTATTGGAGCCCCGTAACTCCCTAAACTAGCTACAAAATAAACCTAACACCTAACGCATGCGCAATGTCTATCTAGCTGTCACCCGCGATCTGCTAAATAAAACCTAACACCTAACGCATGCGCAATGTCTAGCTACCTGTCAACCGCGATCCCCCGCCGCAATCCCTAATAAAGTTATTAACCCCTAAACCGCCGCTCCCGGACCCCGCCGCCATCTACATAAACTAACCCCCTACTGTGAGCCCCTAAAACCGCCGCCACCTACCTTATCTATCGCCTAATGTGAACCCCTAAAACCGCCGCCATCTACCGTATCTATCCCCTAATGTGAACACCTTACACCGCTGCCATCTACCTTATCTATCCCCGAATCTGACCCCTTACACCGCCGCCACCTATATAAAAATTATTAACCCCTAATCTAATCCCCCTATACCGCCGCCACCTATATAAAAATTATTAACCTCTAATCTAATCCCCCTATACCGCCGCCAGCTATATTAATAGTATTAACCCCTAATGTAAGCCCCTTACACCGCCGCCATCTATATTAAAATGATTAACCCCTAATTTAATCTACCTACCCCGCCGCCAGCTATGTTATCTATATTAACCCTAAGTATATTATAGTTAATATAGTTATTACATTATATATATTAACTATATTAACCCTAATTATATTAGGGTTAATATAGTTAATATAGCTACTATAGTATTTATATTAACTATATTAACTCTATCTAACCCTAACACCCCTAACTAAATTCTTATTAAATTAATCTAATTCATATTATAAACTAAAATATTCCTATTTAAATCTAAATACTTACCTATAAAATAAACCCTAAGATAGCTACAATATAATTAATAATTACATTGTAGCTATGTTAGGGTTTATATTTATTTTACAGGTAAATTGTTAATTATTTTAACTAGGTATAATAGCTATTAAATAGTTATTAACTATTTAATATCTACCTAGTTAAAATAATTACCCAATTACCTGTAAAATAAATCCTAACCTAAGTTACAAATACACCTACACTATCAATAAATTAAATAAACTACAAATATCTATCTAAAAATACAATTAAATAAACTAAACTAAATTACAAAAAAAAACAAACACTAAATTACAAAAAATAAAAAAAAGATTACAAGATTTTTAAGCTAATTACACCTATTCTAAGCCCCCTAATAAAATAATAAAGCCCCCCAAAATAAAAAAAAATTCCCTGCCCTATTCTAAATTAAAAAAAGTTCAAAGCTCTTTACCTTACCAGCCCTTAAAAGGGCCTTTTGTGGGGCATGCCCCAAAGAATTCAGCTCTTTTGCATTTCAATAAACATACAATACCCCCCCCAACATTACAACCCACCACCCACATACCCCTATTCTAAACCCACCCAAACCCCCCTTAAAAAAGCCTAACACTACCCCCCTGAAGATCTCCCTACCTTGTCTTCACCACACCGGGCCGAACTCCTCATCCGATCCGGGCGATGTCTTCCTCCAAGCGACAAAGAAGAATTCTTCATCCCGGCGATGTCTTCCTCCAAGCGGCAAAGAAGAATTCTTCATCCCGGCGATGTCTTCCTCCAAGCGGCAGCAACGTCTTCTTCCTTCCGGCAGCATCTTCCATCAAGCGGCATCTTCAATCTTCTTTCTTCGCTCCGCCGCCGCGGAGCATCCATCCCGGCCGACGACTGAACGACGAATGAGGTATCTTTAAATGACGTCATCCAAGATGGCGTCCGCCGAATTCCGATTGGCTGATAGGATTCTATCAGCCAATCGGAATTAAGGTAGAAAAATCTGATTGGCTGATTGAATCAGCCAATCAGATTCAAGTTCAATCCGATTGGCTTATTGGTTCAGCCAATCGGATTGAACTTGAATCTGATTGGCTGATTCAATCAGCCAATCAGATTTTTCTACCTTAATTCCGATTGGCTGATAGAATCCTATCAGCCAATCGGAATTCGGCGGACGCCATCTTGGATGACGTCATTTAAAGATACCTCATTCGTCGTTCAGTCGTCGGCCGGGATGGATGCTCCGCGGCAGCGGAGCGAAGAAAGAAGATTGAAGATGCCGCTTGATGGAAGATGCTGCCGGAAGGAAGAAGACATTGCTGCCGCTTGGAGGAAGACATCGCCGGGATGAAGAATTCTTCTTTGCCGCTTGGAGGAAGACATCGCCCGGATCGGATGAGGAGTTCGGCCGGTGTGGTGAAGACAAGGTAGGGAGATCTTCAGGGGGGTAGTGTTAGGCTTTTTTAAGGGGGGTTTGGGTGGGTTTAGAATAGGGGTATGTGGGTGGTGGGTTGTAATGTTGGGGGGGGGTATTGTATATTTATTTAAATGCAAAAGAGCTGAATTCTTTGGGGCATGCCCCACAAAAGGCCCTTTTAAGGGCTGGTAAGGTAAAGAGCTTTGAACTTTTTTTAATTTAGAATAGGGCAGGGAATTTTTTTTATTTTGGGGGGCTTTATTATTTTATTAGGGGGCTTAGAATAGGTGTAATTAGCTTAAAAATCTTGTAATCTTTTTTTTATTTTTTGTAATTTAGTGTTTGTTTGTTTTTGTAATTTAGTTTAGTTTATTTAATTGTATTTTTAGATAGATATTTGTAGTTTATTTAATTTATTGATAGTGTAGGTGTATTTGTAACTTAGGTTAGGATTTATTTTACAGGTAATTGGGTAATTATTTTAACTAGGTAAATATGAAATAGTTAATAACTATTTAATAGCTATTATACCTAGTTAAAATAATTAACAATTTACCTGTAAAATAAATATAAACCCTAACATAGCTACAATGTAATTATTAATTATATTGTAGCTATCTTAGAGTTTATTTTATAGGTAAGTATTTAGATTTAAATAGGAATATATTAGTTTATAATATGAATTAGATTAATTTAATAAGAATTTAGTTAGGGGTGTTAGGGTTAGATAGAGTTAATATAGTTAATATAAATACTATAGTAACTATATTAACCCTAATATAATTAGGGTTAATATAGTTAATATATATAATATAATAATTGTATTAACTATATTAACCCTAATATAATTAGGGTTAATATAGTTAATATAGCTGGCGGCGGTGTAGGGGGATTAGATTAGGGGTTAATACATTTATTATAGCTGGCGGCGGTGTAGGGGGATTTAGATTAGATGCAAAAGAGCTGTTTACTTTGTGACAAAGCCCCGCCAAAAGCCCTTTTAAGGGCTGGTAAAAGAGCAGTTTTCTTTGGGGCATGCCCCGCAAAAAGCCCTTTTAAGGGCTGGCAAAAGAGCAGTTTACTTTGGGGTAATGCCACGCAAAAAGCCCTTTTTAGGGCTATTTGTAGGGTTAGACTTAGGTTTAGTGGTAGGGATAGTTTAGTATTTTAGGGGTTAAATAATTTAATATAGATGGCGGCGGGGTAGGGTGATTAAATTAGGGGTTAATAATTCTAAAATAGATGGCGGCGGTGTTAGGGGCTCACTTTAGGGGGTTAGAGATTTAATATAGCTGGCGGCGGGGTACGGGAGCGGCGGTTTAGGGGTTAATAACTTTATTAGGTTGTGGCGGGCTACGGGAGCGGCGGTTTAGGGGTTAATACATTTTTTTATTGTTAGGCTAGTGAGGGGGGATAGCGGATAGAGGGTTAGACGTGTCGGGCTATGTTTAGGAGGCGTGTTAGACAGTGCGGGTGATTTAGACTTTAGTCAGGTTTTGTAGGCGCCGGCAGTTTCTAACGTGGCGCAAGTCACTGGCGACTCCAAAAATCTGTACTTACGCAGATTTCTGGACATCGCTACTTTGTCAGACTTGCGCCACTTTAGCAACTGACGACGCCGCATATTGGATAGCTCGAGTTGCGAGCTGAAACTGCGGGCGACGCGGGTTCCCTCGCTTGCGCCGCAAACTACGCCGTTTATCGGATCGCGCCCAATGTGCTCTAAAAAAAAAATGTTTAGACTAGAATATCCCTTTAACCCAATGTCCAGTCTGCACAGAATTTGCTGAATATAAAGCAAAATTGTTTCTTCTCAAAAAAAAATAAAAAAAAATATTTATGTTCTTTGATACGATTCTTGACTTTTTAAATCATTGCTGGCTCTGTGTCGTTCACAAATTGAGACAAATTGGAAAGAAACAGCAGCACAATCAGACAGTTTTCATTTTAGGGTCAGTGGTATATTTAGGTTTGCACTGCCTTAGGCAAATATAAACTAACCCTCCTCACCTGAAGTTCTGATATCACTCCTTTTTAATTTTTAGTTGTCACAACATTTGGTTTACTCATTACTGTCAATAACACATTCACAAGGGACATTTTCCAACCCCCTTTGCCAGTAAAACAAACAAGGCAGAGACTTTTTTTTTCACATTTCCTCTTTGTTTTCATCAGTAAAACGCAAGGCTGGTGTTTAAACACTTCTCTACCAGTAATTTAGAATGAATGAGTGTAACTGAATTCTACTAGTAATAAAATAATGTAGTTTAACCTCTTTCCTACTAGCAATGCATAGGCCATGCAGGGCACACATTTAAATCCTGCCCATAATATATACACAACAGATATTTACTCTTATTTCACTAGTAATGCACAGAACATTGATTTAATCCTCCCCAACATCACCAACACACTCTGCAGGAGGAATCATGTACCGATTACCCTTACGCCAGGGATCATAATAGGATAAGATGCTACATAATTCCAGGGGACGGTGAATAACACACACACCCACCCACACATATTTTATATATATATAACTTTCAACTTGTAATATGAGCGATATTTAGCCCTGCCACAATATCCATTAAAAATATAGGGTGTGCTAAACATCTCTGGTTATTACATTTTAGCATGGGCTTTTAGTTCCAGATTGCGAGCTAATTCTAGTGCGGTCCAGCAATATTGATAGAGCACTCTGAGCTATCAAAAGTGATCTACTTTTACTCTAGGCAAGAATTTGAATTTTGTCAAACTTTACAAACTCTCAAAAATTTGGGAAATTTGCAAAATGTAAATGTTATTAGAAATAAAAAATGGATGCATTACAATTTGGTTATAACACACATAAACACACACACATACACACACTTACATAAACAGGCATACAAATACACACACATAAACTCACACATACACACACACTCACATACATACACAGGCATACACACACTTACACACACACACACAGCCATACACACATACACACACACTCACATACATACGCAGGCATACACACACACACACATATATACACAGGCATATACACACATTCACACATACACAGACCTACAAATACACACACATACGCACACTCACAAACATACACAGGCATACACACACTCACATACATACACAGTCATACACACACACACATACACATACTCACACATACATACACATACACAGGCATACACACACACAGTCATATACACACACACACTCACACATACACAGTCATACACACACACAGACATACAAACAGTCATACACACTCACACATACACAGACCACACACACACATACACAGACATACACACAGACATACACGCACAATCACACATACACAGATCACACACACAGGCATGCACACACATACACAGACATACACACACACTCACACATAGACAGACATACACACATACACAGACCACACACACACATACACACACATACACAGACCACATACACACATACACAGACATACACACAGTCATACACACACACACTCACACATAGAAAGACCACAGACATACACACAGTCATACACATACACAGACCACACACCCACACACAAACACAGGCATACACATACACAGACATATACACACACACAGGCATACACATACACAGACATATACAACAACACATGCATACACAGGCATACACTCACACTCAAACATACACAGGCATACACATACACAGACACAGACCACACACACACACACACACACACACACACACACAGGCATACTGAGACACATACACAGACCACATACACAGACATACACACAGTCATACACACACACTCACACAAAGACCACAGACATACACACAGTCATACACACACACACAGACCACACAAACACACACAGGCATACACATACACAGACATACACACACACACACACACACACACAGGCATACACACAGTCATACACACACATACACAGACTACACAAACATACACAGACATACACACACACTCACACATACACAGACATACACACACACTCACACATACACAGACCACACACACACAGGCATACACAGACACACACACACACATACACAGGCCACATACACACATACACAGACATACACACAGTCATACACACACACTCACACATACAAAGAACACAGACATACATACAGTCACACACACACACACACATACCCCCCCCCCCCACACACACAGGCATACACATACACAGACATATATACACACACACAGGCATATACAACCACACAGGCATACACATACACAGGCATACACACAAACTCAAACATACACAGACACACACACACAGACCACATACACAGACATACACACACACTCACACATACAAAGACCACAGACATACACACAGTCATACACACACACACATACATACACAGACCACACAAACAGGCATACACATACACACACACACACAGGCATACACATACACAGGCATACACACACACTCAAAGATACACAGGCATACACTTACACAGGCATATACAACCACACAGGCATACACATACACATGCATACACAGACCACACACACACACACACACACAGGCATACACAGACACACACACACACACATACACAGACCACATACACACATACAGACATATACACAGTCATACACACACACACATACAAAGACCACAGACATACACACAGTCATACACATACACATACCACACAAACACACACAGGCATACACATACACAGACATATACACACACACAGGCATACACACAGACATACACACACACTCACACATACACAGACATACAGACAGACACACACACACACTCACACATACACAGAACACACACACACGCATACACAGACACAAATACACAGACCACATACACACATACACAGACATAAACACAGTCATACACACACTCACACATACAAAGACCACAGACATACACACAGTCACACACACACACACACACACATACCACACACACACACAGGCATACACACACAGACATATACACACACACACAGGCATATACATACACAAACATATACAACCACACAGGCATACACACACACTCAAACATACACAGGAATAAACATACAAAGACCACACACACACACACACGCATACACACACACACACACACACAGATCACATACACACATACACAGACATACACACAGTCATACACACACACAGAGACCACACAAACACACACACAGGCATACACAGACACACAAACACATACACACAGGCATACACATACACAGGCATACACACACACTCAAAGATACACAGGCATACACTTACACAAGTGCACATATGCAGACTTAAAACTAAACAGAAAATACATTATGCATTTGTCTAAGATTGTGAAGAAATTTAATACATGTCTAATTTAATTCAGCAGCTAAAGCAGCCAAAGTCCACGTTCATTAATAGTCCTCTCTGATCATTGTTTTACAACTAGTGAGCAGAAAAGGAAAAATGACCTCGTACGAGAAGTTGGATTGTATTCATCAGTGTCTTCTGCAAGAAGCATTAAGTCAATTTGCTTTCCAAGAAACTTTTTCCAAAGTTGTTGTGCTGTTGTAAAATAAATTAATAGTTAATTACTTGAAAAGCATTTAATTAATTTGCCCTTGGGTTTTTATCAGCATTAAATTATAGAGATGTTTTGGTTTATCAGCTTTCCCAGTTTTCAGAAAGCATTCTGCTGTGATGAGAAATCATCAGTTGTAGCATTTGCATGTAGTTGAATAAAACTATAAATAAATACAAATATGCCATGTGTTAGTATTAGATGTAAAAGTACTGCATGTGTATGATTTACATGAGCGTATGTTACAGGTGACCCCCTCTAAGTACTGGAAAGCGTCCTCCCTTCGTGCTGAAATCCCCAGTATCTGTGTGTGATCAGTATGTATAAATCACAATACCGTCTCTCTCCCAGGGAAAAATCACAGATGGATACACTGTAAGGGGGATATCCAAGACATCCAAGTGTCTTAAGGGGTACGTTTAGTAAACGGCATTGCTGTAAAGCCAGCTAAGGAAAAAAACTACTATAAATGAACAAGTGCCACTGTAAACATGTGTGGTTTGATGCGTTTCGCAGGGCTCCTCCCCGCTTTATGAGCCCTTTTAAAACATTTTTTTCAATATTCAACTTTTTTCTATTAAACACTTTACTTCAAGTCTCTCCACGAGCTCATCCATCTAGTTCCTTAAGTAGTCATATTATTAATACAATTCCCATTAACCTCAATTATTTACAACCAGGGTAATCCTGCCATAGGCTACATTTACCATGAAGCGATTGCTGCTTCGGAGGCCCATTGTTTGCAGCTTGCCTGAAACAGTAGTTAAGTAGCCGTGGTCTTAAGACCCCTGCTCCTTAAACTGTCCACCACCTAAAAGGCGGCAGATTTAAATCATCCTGATTGGATTGACAGTCCCTGCTAGCAGCCGATTGGTCACCAGTGAGCAGGGGGCGCCATTGCACAAGCAAAAGTGCAGCGATGTCGGCCCAACATTTTTTTTAATAATTTTTTTATTGAGGTGAAATATGTAAAATAACAGGCATATTAATATATAAAAAATCGTATACATGTATAAAGAAAGAAAACATATCAATCTTGTCGCCATAATATGCAATCAAGTCTGTTACATCACAGTTCTACCAACAAAATATATAAAAATAAAAAAAAATATGGACCTCATATTTTCAGTTTTGTTGTATAGCAAAAAGAGAAAAAAGAAAACTTGTAGTTACGCAAACTATTCTCTGAACATACATATAACTTATTCCATGATACACCAACAATCGGAGAAAGCTTCATAAACATCCAATAAAAGTGTGTGGAAAAAGAAAATTAAAATTTAAAATTATTAGGAAGCAGAAAGAAAAAAAAAGCTAATGAAGAATGAGATATAGGGATATATGTAGTATTTTATGAGATAAAATGTGAAATGTCTCAGAGTCCTTTATCTTCAAACAAAGCCAGAGTAGGGGACAGAAGCAATATCGTTTTCATCGTAGGCCTTCTGAAAAACAATCTGGCCCATTACCCCACACCAGTCATTGGCAACAAGCAAAAAGAGAACAGCAGGTCCGCCTCCACAGGCCAAGGTTTATCCGCCATGTTTAACCACCGGAGCACTACGGCAACCTGTCTCCTCACAACCAGAACAGCGTGGCTAGCAGAGTCTGAATCTTCATGTATATTGAGCATCACTCGAAGGTGCAGGTAAGCTCCCCTGACATATCTGACGGTCATCTTACTGGCCGAAAACAATGATCCCTCAACGTCTGTTCCGGGGCCATTCTGCCACATATCTTGATCGGCCAATGGAACCGGCCCCTCGCCAGCATGGTGCAAAGCAACGTGGGTTAATTGGTCCCCCTCCACATTCAAAGTGTTAGACTCACAAGCTATTGCAGGTAAGGGAGAAACAGACATGAGAATGTCTTGCGTAGGGACAGTAGACTCCTCAACTCCCACCTCAGAGCACTGTATGACGTCCGGGAGACTTAATCCGACTAGGCCCAAGGACTTATAGAGCTGAATCTCCAGTCTAACAATATGTCAATGTAACATGTTGCGCATTTCAGCTTCCCATACTCTGGTTGCAGCATCAGTCCCTAGAGTAGAAGGCATTGTCGGCTGTCGCAGGGACTCAACAGTCACTTTGTAAATATGTAGAGCCTTAAATAAACTGCAGCCACATGGCCCATCTGCAGAGCATAGATAAGATGAAAAAAAACCTTGAAATTACTTCCAAACTATCATGTCTTGCTTTGCGTAGCTTCTTGGTTATATTATAAAACCGGTCTTGAAACTTGTTCTTCGAAAATTTTCACTAAATCTCATATAAATTAAAATAAAGCCAAGAGCTCCTTTGAAACATGACCAGCCACTTCGGCTGCAGGCTCCGCCCCCCGTCGGCCCAACATTTAATAAATGGAGCCCATAGTCTGCACCTTGCAGACTAATTCAAAGATGTGTCATACAAAACTGGCATACTTCTACTTTCCTTTCAGAAATTATTCCACACCTCTAAGTAGCTTTAGTGGAAAAGCTTTCTGAACTACAAGAATATGCTACACTACTATTCCCCTGCACTCAACCACTCATGTTAAATCTTTCATTTAATCAGAAGATGCATTTTCTCTTCCTCTTCACTGGCCAATTCCACATCCCATCACTATTTCTTCTCAGCACAAAATGGTCTTTTTTAGGCAAAAATAGTCTAATACACCATCAATGCCCAAGTATTAATACAATTAATCACAAAAAGCCAAGAACATTCTACCATCACAGCTTCTTTGCAATTGTTTCAGATGATTGGGCATCTGTTTTCATTCTTATTATTTGACTCCTTGATCACATTCCTTCATAAATGCTGCCCTCATCTATCTCTCTAAGAGAAAAAAGGGAAATTTCCATCATAATTTGCACATGCAACAGTCACATTTATCACTGAAGGTGCATTCAAAGTAAAAATTAAATGTCCACGGTTCAGAAAGAGCTTTAAACTTTTCAGTTTACTTCTGTAATAAAATCTCCTTTGTTTTCTTGGTATCCTTTGTGATAGAATAAACCTAGTTCGGCTTATAGGAGCTCAAGAAAGTGCACACATTTTTAGTACCTTATAACGTACTCTATCTAAACTATGATAAATGTTTAATTTTAACTTGACTGTCCCTTTAAATTGACATGTTAATAAAAAAAGTGCTCTAATCTGTTAATTACACCAATATTCTTTGGTAAATAAAGGGTCAATTCCATTCTTGTGGATCGTGTTTCAATCCCGATACTGGCAGACTATACAACAGTTATAAACATAGGTTTAAAGGGACAGTCTACTTGATTTTTTATTTTCCTTTTTGGTTAAAAGATATATAACTTTTACACTACACATTCCCCAAATTTGCACAAACAACATTGCTATATTAATATACTTTATTACCTTTAAACCTCTAAATTTCTGACTGTTTCTAAGCCTCTGCAGGCTGACTTTTATCTCTGTGCATTTTATCAGCCTTTCCTAGCCAAATAGTGCTAGTTCATGTGTAGCCATATAGATAACATTGTGCTCAATCCTTTGGAGTTATTTATGATGCAGCACTAAAATGCAGGTCTGTCAAAAGAACTGAAATAAGGGGTCAGTCTGCAGAGGCTTAAATACAAGGTATTCACAGAGCTAAAAATGTATTAATGTAACAGTGTTGGTTATACAAAACTTGTAAATGGGTAATAAAGGAATTATATATCTTTTTAAACAATAACAATTTTCGGGTAGACTGTCCCTTTAATAAATCTAGACCATATGTTCATATGAACTGTAAATCTAAAATGGCATCTGTTTCCATTTGAGAGTGTTTTGCACATGAACTACATAAAACAAATATTCCTTGGAAGACTCACAAACTTATAGAAATAGACAGTTTTGCACTTTAACAACTTCCTTTAGGTGTAGTATTCAATAAGTGCAAAATAAACGCAAAAAAAAAACTGCTGAAAATGATTGAGAAAATGATTAGTGCTGGTCAGTGCTGTTTACACATCATATGAGTGCCTTTTCCAATATGTGATTCAATATTTATACAGTATGAGAATGGAGGTATGGTTTGCTTTGTTATCTTTCTGATGCCAAAAAAGGAGTACCGGTAACCATAAAAAAAAAGATTGACTAGACGTGATTCAACCACATTTTCTCATGTGTAAAAGGGTGCTGAAAATCAACTTTGAAATGATCTTGGATATAGCACAAAGCTCCTAAATCTAAATATTATACTTCTTTGAATCTATGGCCCAAATTTATCAAAGTCTGGCGGACCGGATCCGACAGTGCGGATCAGGTCCGCCAGACTCGTATTCAGCATTGCACCAGCAGCTCACAAGAGCTGCTGGTGCAACGCCGCCCCCTGCAGACTCGCGGCCAATGGGCCGCCAGCAGGGGGTGTCAATCAACCCGATCGTACTCGATCGGGTTGATTTCCGGCGATGTCTGTCCGCCTGCTCAGAGCAGGCGGACAGGTTATGGAGCAGCGGTCTTTATGACCGTTGCTTCATAACTGCTGTTAGGCTCGCCAGAAACACGGGGCATCAAGCTTAATCCGTAGCTTGATAGATAGGCTCATTTGTATATGGATGGGGCTGTCTGTCTATCATATCCATTAGGAAAAAAAGAAGAAAAAAAAAACAAAAGCAAAAGAGGTATCCTAGAAGAACCTATTTACATTCTTCTACGGCTTATATCAACAGAAACTAAATGTTGTATTTGCTTTAGGCTTTGAAGATATCTAACAAGATCCTAATTGATTTCATTCAAAGGCTGAATCTGCAAAATATCCCAGTCATTAATAATCATCAGTGATCATTGTTTTACGACTATTCAGAAGGCTGAAAATGTACTGTATATACAAGAAAAGTGGAATTTTATTCATTAGCTTCTTTTTCTGCAAGAAGAATAGAGTCTATTTGCTGTCCAAGTAGTTTCTCCATTCTATGTTGTCCTGCTGTTATATTCTAAATTAGACGTATAGTATATGAGCTGCATTTTATTTATTTATTTGCCCTGGGGTTTTATCCACAGTGCATTCATGAAAGAGATAATGCTGATCTGTAAGGTTATCAGCATTGCTCATGTTGGTACAGCATATTGCTTTGATGGGAAAAGTCAGCTGTAGAATTTTAATGATTTTTTTTATAAACATAAATTTATATACTGTATATAACTATCTATTTGAACACACTGCAATATTTTTAGATTTACAAAGGAACATAAATTATTTTTCATGCATATAAAAAGCATTCATTTAATGTATTAAAAAGGAAATTTATGCTTACCTGATAAATTTGTTTCTTTTACGATACAATGAGTCCACGGATTTCATCCTTACTTATGGGATATTGCCTCCTGGTCAACAGGAGGAGGCAAAGAGCACCACAGCAGAGCTGTATATATAGCTCCTCCCTTCTCTCCCACTCCAGTCATTCGACCGAAGTTAGGAAGAGAAAGGAAAAGCCAAGGTGGAGAGGTGACTGAAGTTTAACAAAATAAAAGGGTGGGCCGTGGACTCATCGTATCGTAAAAGAAACAAATTTATCAGGTAAGCATAAATTTCCTTTTTCTTTTACAAGATACGACGAGTCCACAGATTTCATCCTTACTTATGGGATACAATACCAAAGCTATAGGACACGGATGAAAGGGAGGGACAAGACAGGGAACCTAAACGGAAGGCACCACTGCTTGAAGAACTTTTCTCCCAAAAACAGCCTCAGACGAGGCAAAAGTATCAAATTTGTAAAATTTTGAAAAAGTGTGAAGAGAAGACCAAGTTGCAGCTTTGCAAATCTGTTCAACAGAAGCATCATTTTTGAATGCCCATGAGGAAGCCACAGCCCTAGTGGAATGAGCCGTAATTCGATCAGGAGGCTGCTGTCCAGCAGTCTCATACGCCAAACGGATGATACTCTTCAGCCAAAAAGAAAGAGAGGTAGCCGTAGCTTTCTGACCCCTATGCTTCCCAGAAAACACAACAAACAGGGAAGAAGACTGACAAAAATCCTTAGTTGCCTGTAAGTAAAACTTCAAGGCACGGACCACGTCCAAATTATGTAACAGTCGCTCCTTCTTAGAAGAAGGATTAGGACACAAGGAAGGAACAATAATTTCCTGATTAATATTTTTATTTGAAACAACCTTAGGAAGAAACCCAGGTTTGGTACGTAACACTACCTTATCTGAATGAAAAATAAGATAAGGAGAATCACATTGTAATGCCGAAAGCTCAGAAACTCTGCGAGCAGAAGAAATAGCAACCAAAAATAAATTTTTGCAAGATAATAACTTAATATCTATGGAATGCATAGGTTCAAACGGAACCCCTTGAAGAACTTTAAGAACTAAATTCAAAATCCAAGGAGGAGCAATTGGTCTGAACACAGGCCTGATTCTAGTCAGAGCCTGACAAAAAGACTGAACATCTGGAACGTCTGCCAGACGCTTGTACAACAAAATAGATAAAGCAGAAATCTGTCCCTTTAAGGAACTTGCTGACAACCCTTTCTCCAATCCCTCTTGGAGAAAAGACAAAATCCTAGGAATCCTAACCCTACTCCATGAGTAGCCATTGGATTCGCTCCAATAAAGATATTTACGCCATATCTTATGGTAAATTTTCCTAGTAACAGGCTTACGTGCCTGAATCAAAGTATCTATGACCGAATCAGAAAAACCTTGCTTAGATAAAATTAAGCATTCAATCTCCAAGCAGTTAGCTGCAGAGAAACTAGATTTGGATGATGGAAGGGTTCCTGAATGACAAGGTCTTTCCTCAATGGAAGCTTCCACAGAGGCTGGGATGACATGTCCACCAGATCGGCATACCAAGTCCTGGGAGGCCACGCAGGGGCGATGAGTATCACTGATGCCCTCTCCTGTTTGACTTGAGCAATCACCCGGGGGAAGGAGAGCAAATGGAGGGAACACATAAGCTAGGCTGAAGGACCAAGGCACTGCCAAGGCATCTATCAGCTCGGCCTGGGGATCCCTGGACCTGGACCCATATCTCAGAAGCTTGGCATTCTGAAGAGATGCCATGAGATCCAACTCCGGCTTGCACCATCTGAGAATCAGGTCGGCAAATACCTCCAGATGGATTTCCCACTCTCCCGGATGTAATGTCTGTCTGCTCAGAAAATCTGCTTCCCAGTTTTCCACCCCTGGATGTAGATCACGGACAGATGGCAAAAGTGAGACTCCGCCCACTGTATTATCCTGGTTATTTCTGTCATCGCTAAGGAGCTTCTTGTTCCCCCCTGATGATTGATGTAGGCCACCGTCGTTATGTTGTCTGACTGGAATCTGATGAATTGGGCCGAAGCCAACTGAGGCCAAGCCTGAAGCGCATTGAATATTGCTCTCAATTCTAGAATATTGATGGGAAGGAGAGACTCCGCCTGAGTCCAGACCCCCTAAGCTCTTAGGGAATTCCAGACTGCACCCCATCCTAACAGGCTGGCATCCGTTGTCACTATCACCCATGAGGGTCTGCGAAAGCACGTCTCCTGGGATAGATGATCCAGCGACAACCACCATAGAAGAGAGTCCCTTGTCTCCTGATCCAGATGTATTTGAGGAGACAAATTTGTATAATCTCCATTCCACTGTCTGAGCATGTTCAGTTGCAGAGGTCTGAGATGAAACCGAGCAAATGGAATGATGTCCATTGCCGCTACCATCAACCCAATTACCTCCATGCACTGAGCCACTGACGGCCGAGGATTGGTATGAAGGGCTTGGAATGTGTTCAGAATCTTTAATTTTCTGACCTCCATCAAAAATATTTTCATAGATAGAGAGTCAATTAGAGTTCCCAAGAAAGGAATCCTTGTCTGTGAAACTAGAGAACTCTTCTCCAGATTTACCTTCCACCCATGAGTCCTCAGGAAGGACAGAACAATTCGACCAAGCATCGTGGGTGTCATGCAAAATAAACACTCGCACCGGATCCCCATAAGTACCGGAGACCTGCTCCGTTATTAGGGACATCCATTATTAACCCCAGCGTCAGCCCAAAGTCCATAGCGCTCCCACATATAACCTAAATGTGTTCTGAGCGTTCCTGTTATCCTCCCCCACCACATCCACCATAACACCTGAAGGGAGGTCTTGGGAAAAAGTTAGGGGGTCACAGAAGTAAAGGCTGCAGTGGTTCCTGAGTTAAGGCTGTCCCAGAAGTAAGAGCTGCACATACCTGAGTGCTGATCGACAGCATGAATTGTCCCACAGCTATGAAGAAGTCTTCTGTACCTTCTTGCCATTCTGTGGAGACATGTAGGGCCTTAGTTAGAATTGCTAAGACCATATTAAGAAGCGCAGCATACAGTATGGGAGGCAAAGTGAGAAATTAATCCCAACAGTTCCCAATGCTTTAAAGCCACCTGTAGCTCTGCTAACAAGAGGCTGACCAGGTCCTGGCTACACCCTGAAATAAAATAGTACTCACTGGCACCATTTAAAAATAAAAAACTCTTGATTGAAGAAACTAAACTATCACCTCACTTTACCTCTTCCTATTTCTAACACAGGCAAAGAGAATGACTGGAGTGGGAGGGAAGGGAGGAGCTATATATACAGCTCTGCTGTGGTGCTCTTTGCCTCCTCCTGTTGACCAGGAGGCGATATCCCATAAGTAAGGATGAAATCCGTGGACTCATCGTATCTTGTAAAAGGAAATATGTTTGTCTGCTTCAAAAAAAGTTAAAGTAACAATAAACACATTATAATATTCCCCATAAAGGACTACATTACAAAAGGAGCTCAATCGATAGTGCAGGGTGTGTTATCTGGTGCTCTATCTAACTCTAAGAATAATGCACAATCTGGAATTTCAATTATTAAAAATATTAACCAAAGCAACTTAAAGGGACAGTATACACTCATTTTCACATAACTGCATGTAATAGACACTACTATAAAGAATAAGATGCACAGATACTGATATAAAAATCCAGTATAAAACTGTTTAAAAACTTACTTAGAAGCTGTCAGTTTGGCTCTGTTGAAAAGGTAGCTGGAAAGCCCACTGCAAGTGGCAAATAAGACACTCCCGCCCTCCCCCTTCTTTTGCATATGAAAAGACCCTTTACACAAACAGGAGCAAGCTGGAGAAGGTAGCTGACGGTATTCACATAAAACTTTGGGGCTTGGTTAGGAGTCTGAAAATCAGAGCAATGTTATTCAAAAATAAGCAAAACTATACATTTATTTTTAAAAAAAACGTTATGGGCTTTATAAATAGATCATCTACAAAACATTTATGCAAAGAAAAAATGAGTGTATAATGTCCCTTTAATGTGGCCAAAACATTTTTGATGCAACCTATGCTTTTGATGGACAGTGCAGGGAGTGCCATTAATGGGCAAGTGATGAGTTATACCTTTTTTCCAAAGCATGTGCAGACAATACATTTACAACAATCACCTCACTTTATGTCCTGGCACAGGTGCATTTCAGCCTATGTACAATTAAAGACGTGCAGTCCATTGAATGGAAACTTTGATTATGAAAGACAGAATGATAGGCACAATACCTCTTCAGTAGCTAATTTCAGTTCAAATGCTACTGCAGCGTTTTTGATAATGTTGTAATTTTATTTTACTAGATGTCAATGTTGAAAGTGCATTCTTGTGTTTATATGGTCTTCGATGTCTGAATGTCCACCATGTATGCAGGCCCAAAAATGTAGAGGATAGGCTTAGCAGCTAGGCGTAGGGTATAGAAATATTGAGGAGAAACATTACAATACTAATGCAAATAGGTATTTGTATACGTATATCTGGCCCAGGCCAAAGGCAACACAAGGACTTAGTCGATTATTATTTTCATGCCCTTCTTTTCCTCAGTAAACTGGTTTTAGTTATGTCGGGCCTAGGCTGTTATTTTCATTCCCTTGTCCAGCAAAACAGGCTCCATTGTGACTGATCGCCATTTTTGTGAGTCTGACTCCTACTTTAACTTACACAATGTCAGTAACACACTCCAGTGTCACTGAACTGAATACATGTTTTTAAATAATACTTTAGCCCCCAAAGTTTAACAACTGATGTATATAACTGAGGGAACTGTCAAGTGGCAGTAGCCACCCTGGCTCTCCACTCTGACTGTCCACGTGTTTGACCAGAGACTGTATCATACTGAGAATGTCTCAAAAACTGAATATGTATATTTTTAAAGTAATATTTTAACAGAGCCACCACACAGCCTAAGAGCTGAGGTATTTTTAACTGTGTAAATTATCCAGTGACAGTGGCCACTCTCTACTTGCTTGCTTGCCTCCTACCCTGAGTTACACTGACAGTGTCACAAGCAATTGAAGAATAAAATAATTTTTAAACCTTTACAACCACAGCCTACGACTTGAAGACTGTAAAAGGTGCAAGCATCTAAGAAGGGCCCCCCAACCCCCAAAAAAGTGAATTTGATATATATCTTTTTTTTTTTTTTAACATTTAACACAGAAAGAAACCTTAATCAGATTACATGTCTGCAAAAGGAGGTACCCTGTGCCCACAGTCTGTGAGATGGTCTGACTCCCTATTACTGTATATAGTGACACTGTTTAACCCACCAGTACTGTATATAGTGAGTTAGTGACACAGTCTGTAATCTGCCTGTGAGATGGCTAGCCTGAACCTACCCACCCCAGTACTTTCTAAAGTGACCACAGTAGTCTGTGACATGGTCCAGCCCCCCCATACTGTATATAGTGGAACTGTATAGTGACACTGTTTACACCCCCCCCCCCCCATGCTGTAGTAACAAGGTCTGTAATTTGCTGGTTCCACAAAAATACACACACACACATACATGCATAAATGCACACACAGTCAAATACATAGATACATACACACACATAAACACCAATGGGTTAAACAGAAACACTAACCCCTGTAGTCAGAGAGAGAGACACTAGTGAAGCATCACATCACACTCACAATATATCAGTGCATGCAATGGCAGGTGGGTTTTTTTAAGCTGAGCCCCCACCCTCTGGGCCCCGGTCACAGTTGCTACCCCTGCACCCCTGTAGTTCTGCACCTAGTCCAATCTTTCGCTCTACTCTCTGAGAGACTAACAACTTGCTTGCCAGCATCTATCCCTCTCACACACAAAAAAGATGATTGCCTGAAGAAATGATAGCTTTCAAGAACTCTATGTCAGTGTCTAACACAACCATACTCTTTCTGCCCCTTTCTGTTGCCTACCAAGTGTAACAAAGTGAGGGTATGGAGTTACCACCAGTACTCCAGTCTAATCTCCTGGGTTCTTACTCACTGAAGGGTGAGTGTAATTATGAGAAAGTGTAATGTCACAATGATTGATTGACATTATTTTTGTATTTGAGAATGAGTCAAGTTGTGGTCCTCGCTTGCAGATATAAAACCAGAACCACCCTCAAAACCACTCCACTATGCTATTGAAACTGGGATGTTGGGCCTATGGGGGATGGATTCACCACCAGCAATACCAAACATGTGATGTCACACTGTGCTCTGTCCATGACTGCTCTCCACACTGCAGTTAGTCTGCAGGAAAAGCAGCATATGATTATTAATGATAAAAATCCATTTAAAAATAATAATCAGAAAATAAAGATTTTTATTTATGGTTATTATTTTATTACAATTAGGATTCCACATAATTAATAATGAACCTCATGTGGTCAAACTAGGACAACTTGCCTGTTTTTTTTTTTTTTTTTAAATCTCAGAACACAGGGACGTGGCTATAAAACAGTCTGGTAACCCTGGCTTTTATTATATTTGTTTCTCTAAAATATCTCTGAAAATTGTATTTGTCCCATGATCTATAGAGCAGAGAATGTACACTATTGTAAATTGCTAAATTCTTTTAAAACATTTACTTTGTATGTACATCTTTTACAAAGATGTCCTTTTTTGTGGATATGAACTGTGCAGATGGAAAAGTTAGGATTTCAACAGTTACTTCCAACTAATGTAATATGTGTTTCATACTAATATACTTTGAATAAAATAGTACTTCCTGCTAACAATTGCAGGCTGGCAGACATTTCTGATACCACTCATTATCTTATAGGTACAAAAAGGATTACCCAACTGATAATGCTCTTTTAATTTCCATTTAAATTCAAACAGCTTTTATTTCACATTTTCAAGCAACAAACTAACACCCCATACACCATACTTGTGTTATCCCATAACTCACATAACCCCTTGATCCAATATATTTACTCAATAAACCATTGAGAAAACCGTCCCTTTCCTGATTTGATGGGGATGAAACAAAATGCTTGATGCATAAATTACTATTTTCATTGGCAAATAACCCCCCCCCCACCTATTTATAATTGTTGCCTATATTTTGCATGGCGAATAAAAGTGAATTAATAGATGGTATTGGGTGTAGTGTTTCTATAGCTGGATTTGGTGGTTGAATTTGCAGGCGACAGAATTTAGTGCAGAAGGTAACCAGTCTGTAGGATGCATGTTGGGTGGTTTTAAGATAATTTCTTTGGAAGTGTAGTTGGGAGCTTTAATATCAGTTGTATCAGAGGTCAGGTATAGGTTCCAAATGTTCACTGTTTGAAAGCAAAGCTTGGGTAAGAGTGTGCTTCTTAGATATATTGATCTCACTTATTGCAGGGATGAGGCCTACTAGAGCTTGGGAAAAAATGCTGCCCTTCCATTTCTTTTTTTATATATGAAATGGTCCTACTAAATAAACAAGGTACGAAGCGCAACCATGATTTAAAGAAGAGTACAGCTTTTATTCTTCATAAGACACAATACAAATCCGCTTACTAGATATATAAAAGCGTTTGCGTGTAACAAAACCATTTAGTCAATGGAGTTTGTAGAATGCGGTCATCTACCATTTCCCCTCTGCCTCTCTGTTGTTCATTACTGCACTAGTCTTGGTGTGTATGTACGACCTCTGTTAATCGCCTTCTCTACACATTTTGTCTGCGCTCTAAGCACTTTGTCAAGAGCGATGGAGTTCTAATATCATTATGCTCTCATGTCCTATTTATTTAAAAAGGGTTCCTCCAAAAGGGTTCCTCCTCTTTTTCAAATGGAGCTTCATATGCCCGCCCCTTGTTTGTAATAATATCACCTCAGGAGAAAAAATCTCCTTTTTATTTGTCAAAAATGGGTTTACCAGCATTTATGTATATATATATTTCTTTCTGAAACATTTCAGTTACTTTCATTTTTCTTTCCATCATGTCATTATGTATCATGTGACAGCCATCAAGCCAATTGCAAAATGTCTATATGTACATACTGTGGGAGATAATGCCTCAGTAAATTGTGCATTTAAAAAGACTGTACAATTTGACAATGGAAGTAAATTGAGAAGGTTTTTTTTTTGTTATGCTCTATCTGAATCATTAAAGTTTAAATTTCACTTTATTGTCTCATGCAGCTCTCTATTGCTTTTATATGGTCACCCTACTGTCCCTTCCTTTACCAAAGTTCTGCCTCTCTTTATTTGCCACACCCACAGGGAGCAACTCTATTCTGCACTTGACTAATTTCCCTCTGCTCTGTATTTTTAGCACACACATGTTTAGAATATTTATCTTGCAAAGAATTGCTCACCTGAAGTTTGTCTGTTTAAAAGCATGTCATTTTGTGTCAAACATAACATTTCTAAAGCTTCTTCAATGATCCGTTTAGGGTAAAAAATCCATTATACAACTGATCTGAAATGATTGGATACACCTGTTCTATAATAACTATTTGTGTTCAAATCACTTTATGTAAATTATGATTTATTAACATGGATATATTTCTACATTGTTGAAAAAGCAAAATCATCTAGAATGTAAACACAATAAATGCACTTGTTAGATATGAATGGAATACATTTTTGAGCAAAGACTATAATCTGAATATGCTCAAACAAAAGAAAGATTAAATGTAGTTGATTCCTGTCATGTCATATCTTTAAATTCTGCTGATATGGAAATACTTTGCACTTTATGGTCTTTAAAAAAAAAAAATATATATATATATTGCATGCCTCAATATGCACAGTACTTGTATATGATGGTAATTATTAATATTAATGGATAATCTAATTCCTGCTGTGAGAAAGTAGGCAGACATATTTTGCCATGGACCATGTGGTTTTATCTGAATCAATAGGAAATTAGATGACAGATTAAACTTGTTTTGCTGTGTTGGTGGGTGGTAGGAGGACTGATAATTGAAAATGCAATAAAAAAACAATATTAACAGGAAGAAACACTAAACAATAAAACTGAGAATAACATAGTAATGTTTCCCAAAATGAATTTATCTTTAGCCTAAAAGCAAATGTTGTGCTTTTAAAATAAGGGAGTTGTTTACAAAAAACAAAACGGAAAATAAAGAAAAAACTCAGCTTATAATGGGCCAGATTACAAGTTGAGATCACTTTATCGCTTCAGCGAAAGCATTATTTGCGCTTAACTGAGTAATACCAGCACACATTTGCATATTACAACCTCGTATTCGCATTGCATGGAAACATTACGCTTACGAGAGTGTGCTTGCATAGGCTCCAATGGGAGCCTCGTTCTCATGCCGTGAGACATGGCCTGAGAACTAGCGTGGTGAAGGGGATAAGTCGCACAGCGATGGACAGCAAATATAAATATATATTTATATGCTTATATAAATATATATTTATGTGTTAATATGTGTATATATACATATTAACACATAAATATATAGTATGTACATAAGCACATACATATATATTTACAGAAAATAACACAGTCCCCATAGACCACAATGTAAAGGCCCTTTTCAGTGCTAATTTTAAGCCCTTATAACTGCTTTTAGCAGTTATTTTAAAAAAAAATGCTTATTTTTTATTTATTTAACCAAAACACACCACTTTATTTTTGGGGAAATTGGGGGACATTTAGAAAATTAACCAGAGATCTGATCTCCGGTTAATTTTCAGAGCGTTAACTGCTACCCCATTTTGCAGGCTCGCGATAAATTAGCGCTCCACTTGTAATCTAGCCCAATATAATTGTATGTAGTATTTTTTTATTTAGTCTACATAAGCATACATGTTCCCTTGAATAATTTAGATCTCGATTACAAACTATCGGCTGAGGCATTTTTATTTTCTTCTCGCAGGAAAGACCAGTTTTTGATTTGCGATAGTATGACTTTTTAAAACTCAGTTATAAAGATGCCACTACTGTTAGTGATAAACATAAGAGTGTGAGTGTTACTGAGAATCAGATAAAATTAAAAACACAATTGTAGATGTTGGGGTCCTGAAGGGATTTTTGAAGTATGCCCATCAGTGGTGCGGATGGATTTGAATTGCAATAAATTAATGTCACATATGTAAATCAGTATTCCCCTTAAAAAATGAACAAAGGGGTTGATTGAATAGAATTTTACTGCAACCTTAAGAGGTGTGCATTGGCTATTGTAGCAGTCAGTTTCAGGTAACCTCCCAGTTTCTATTTAGAAAACAAGTACTTAACACATCTAAAGGCCTTTTTGTTGAAAAGGCTTGAGTGGCTGCAGGATTATAACAAACAAACTGTTTTTGCATTGTGATCACCCAAGAAACACGATGACCAATTCAGTCAGAAAGACAAAAGCCATTTTTGGAGCTAATCGCCGATAGATTGTGATCGACCAATAGATAATTCCAATACATATTTTTGATAAGCAATGCTAAAAGCGGTTTAAGAAATATATAAGAGTAAGGATAATGGCAGTGACAGAAGATGACAGATATTAAGTACATACAATGAGCTAGGACAAATGCATTTCGGGTTGCCATGCAGATCTCATCATGCAGGGGGATTACCGATCCAATGCTGTTGTTGGTAATCCCCCTCACTGCAGGCAATGACCTGTGGTGATATAGTGGGCAGCAATCCCAAGGCTACATGAGAGTATGGTGATCCAACCACAAACATGTGTGGTGATATTGCAGAGGGGACAAGACCAAAAAGTGACAGGCAGTAAAGGGATCTGGATGGGGGAGGCTGTTCAACTCCTCAAGCTCATCTCCCTTACTAGCCTCTAAGACCCCTAATTTGAAAAAATAATTGCCCACTCTTTCAAATTGCACCAGCAGTCCAAACATTTTTTTAAATGTAAAAACACAAAACATGGAGTTTTACTGGGAAATGGGACTTTATAGGCTCAATAAAAAATATTTTAAGTCTAGATACCCCTACTAACATTTCTTTTATAATAAGTCCCTCTCTTAAATAAATATATTAATTGTTTCCATATAGTCAAGTGATCATTGTGGTAACAGTGATCGCCTTGCAAGAAAAAATATGTTTTTATATCTGTACCGGCACAAAGGGGTTACTCTAGTTTATGTTATATCCCCCAAAAACCCATATGGGACCCTATTTCACATTTGGCTAACCATGATGACAATTTAGTAAAGTGATCACAATAACAACAGTGGTCACCTGTCAATTTTCTAAATTACTTACTTAAAATTTAACATAAATATAAATGTTTCTACATTTTTTTTGTTTCATTTGCCATAAAATAATAAATATAATAATGATATATTCTGAATCTGCTAGGCCTGTTGAACAAACAAAAAAAAACACCCAATATAATTTGAGTGGATCACTGACTGAAATA
Organism: Bombina bombina; assembly: GCF_027579735.1. Taxonomy (NCBI): domain Eukaryota; kingdom Metazoa; phylum Chordata; class Amphibia; order Anura; family Bombinatoridae; genus Bombina; species Bombina bombina. Next base: position 598,491,650 of record NC_069503.1, on the reverse strand, counting down.
TGACTTAGAAAGCTTAAATTGGTTTAGCAAATAAGTTTGAAAAAGCCTTAGCAGAGAAAAGGTTAAATAAGTCCCCCATCCTTCCTACCAAAATACGTTCCTGCATAACCTATCTTCATATTTTGGCTAGGAGCAACAAGGTTCATTGCTGAACTCAGTGTCAAAATAGCTCTTATTGTAAATAATAGTATAATTTCAATAGTATGGCCATCTTAGTAGTGACTTTTTGCAAGTGGCATTTCTTGCAGGTTTCGGGTGGTTATACGCACTCCCTTTATTACTGTAGCACCTCAACAGTCAAGGGTGACTCTGAAACTCTAAATCATATAAAGTGTTGTGGGGATTTAAAAAAATAAATAAAAATAAAGGACAGATCAATTTGTAGAAGATGAAGTCTACCGCCTTTAACAACCCAAAACCTGAACATTTACACAGAGTAGCTGCAGATTTGTAGCTTCAAAATACTCTAAACACAAAGCTATTTATACAAATACAAATGGGGAAAAAAATGAAAAATGTGTAGTACTGTAAGTGGAAAATTTAATTAAAAATCTTTGAAACCCTCTTTGATTCCTAAAATATTTTAAAATATTATTTTGTTTTCATATCTATGATATATATTTTTTGAATTCAATGTTTTTTTTTTAAATATTAAACACTAATACTAATGTGATTGTGCACATTACCTAGCTAGGCTGACCATAGAAAATACGGGAAGCATAAAATTACTGTAAATTTGTGCAAATTAATTTACGGTAATTTAAACAGCTCGCCACTTGTAATATGGATTTGAGAGGAAAAAACACTGTAATCTTGCGATTGCGTTTATGCTACCTGCGCTACCGATATCCGTCCACTAAGTGCTTTATATTATATTGAACAGTATGCAACACATTTTACAGTAGATTCCATTTTCTTAGAATTTCCCACTGGCAATGTCACACTGAGCTTGGTTATTTTTTAGGCGTTGCAATAAATGTCATTGAAATCTTTTGAAGCTATTCTATCTATTCTATTGGGTTCTTGTAAAGCGCGGCTATTCACCCGTAAGGGTCTCAAGGTGCTGAGGGTTGCAGTTCAGTCGAAGAGCCAGGTCTTGAGGTCCTTTCTGAACTTAGTTAGGGCGGTAACTTGTCTAAGGTGCAGCGGGAGGGTTTTCCAAGTCTTGGCAGCCAGGTGAGAGAAGGATCTGCCTCCCGCTGTGGTTTTCCTGATGCGGGGGATGACAGCGAGGGCTTGGTCGGCCGATCGAAGTTGTCTGGCAGGGGTGTAGAAGGTAACGCGGTGGTTCAAGTATTCGGGATCGATGTTGTGGAGGGCCTTGAATGTGTGGGTGAGAAGCTTGAAGGTTATTCTTTTGTTGATGGGGATCTAGCTGATCTATTTGTGTTTTCCAATTGATAAATCCAGTCTGGATTTCGAATAGCCAGGCTACGTAACAACCTTTATAAAAACTGGAATTTTCAGAAATATTATTTAGTCCAACACAGACATAAAAATAAGCAACCAAAAGGAATAGTGAACTGGCTCATTATTGGCAATGATTACCTCTTGTGTTTGATTTCTCAAATATTCCTAAGAACCTCAATTCATACTGTTTGTGCAATAAATTGTTTCCTATCATTTTGAGTTCATTTTTAATTCACTGTAAATCTCGGCACTTCATTGCAATTATGAACAAACATTGTAATTACCATATTTTATTTCTGAACATGTCTCATAATTAAAAGTGTGATCTGGACAGTATTTAGAATTTTAATAAATAAGAAGATACTTGATTGTTCAAATATATGAACAAGAACAAATATGAACCAAGAAAAAGAATAGTCATAAAAAGCAAAGAGAATGTGGGTCTTTAAGTGGAGCTCGGGAAAGTGCACATCTTTAGCATTGTATGGCAGAAGTGTTTGCAACAATGTATAACATTCGTACAAACATTGTTGCAAACACAGTTGACATGAGTGATAAAAACACTGAGCTCCTGTGAACCTACCTAGTTTTACTTTTTAACAATGAATACAAAGAGAACAAAGTAAATCTAATAACAGAAGTAAATAGCAGTTTGTTGTTTTTTTCCCCAAAATGGCATGCTCTATTTAACCCATAAAGGTTTAATTTTTATTATATTTTCCCTTTAAATTGACGTTACTACAAAAAAATACATTTAATAGACCATTTAGAATTTGTTTTTAGAATTTGTTTCTATCCCGCCCACCACCAACAGACTATACAATAGTCAACTATACAATAGAATATATATCTTTATATATACATTTAAAATGGCATATGTGACCATTTTTATAGTGTATTATACATGTGCTACATAATAGAATTATCCCAAATTATCTTGGAATACTCACTTTAAAAAAGGGCAGTTTTGCACTTTATCAAGTCTCTTTAGGTGAGCAATTCAATAAGTGCAAAATGGTCCTGAAAAGCTTTTGAAAAATATAAAGAAAATGTATTTTGATTGCCAAAGTTGATGGTGTCCATACATTATATGGGTGACTTTTCTGATTTCTGATCAAACATTTTTCCAGTACACGAATGGTGTTATATTTTGCAATCTGACCATTCCCATGTCAAAAAAAGTTGGATTGGAAACCAAAGAAATAAGAAAAACATGATCAACTGGATTGGAATCAACACCACTAACTGATATGTTGACCACATTATCTGATATGGAGAAGAATATTGAAAATCGTCTGTTAATTTATGTGCCTAAATCTTTATATCCTACTTCCTTTATATATTTCTTGAATGATAAAACTCTCTTTTATAATTGGGAAGGGGTGTGGAATTGAAACGCGTCATGTTAAATGAAGTCTTTTACTGACTACGCTACAGCCAAGCTGTTTCTGTTTAAAGGGACACTGAACCCAAAAATGATTCAGATAGAGCATGCAATTTTAAGCAACTTCCTAATTTACTCCCATTATCAAATTTTCTTCATTCTCTTGGTATGTTTATTTGAAAAGCAAGAATGTAAGTTTAGATGCCGGCCTATTTTTGGTGAACAACCTGGGTTGTCCTTGCTGATTGGACAGCACCAATAAATAAGTGCTGTCTATGGTACTGAACCAAAAATGTGCTGGCTCCTTAGCTGAGATGCCTTCTTTTTCAAATAAAGATAGCAAGATTATGAAGAAAAATGATAATAGAAGTAAATTAGAAAGTTCCTTAAAATTACATGCTCTATCTGAATCATGAAAGAAAAATATGGGTTCAGTGTCCCTTTAAGTATCATTTGAAATTTTTGTAAATACATTTTATATGTTTTATTAAACATAAAACTCAATTGTTATTACTATATGCATACCAATAATTTCTCTTCTTTTTTTGTGGGATTTAGAATTTCTTTTAATTTAGAAAGCAGCACTTCTTATATATAATTTATTGGCTTAGCAGATGTGTTGATCTGTTTGTTTTTAATTCAGTGCGTTCTCTTTTCTGTGGCAAGATATCTAAATTCTTACAACACAAGGGCAACGCTTAAAAATATTGTCTCTCTCTAAACCATCCTTCAGGATATTAGCACCAATGTTATTGCATCACCATGACATCATAAAGGAGATTACATCATGAATAATTTTATTATAAAAAAAAACCAGTTAATATCATGCATTCCACAATATACCAATTATACCAAAGATTACATCTCAAAGCCTGCTGTGTAACAGTCACCTATATTATGTAACTACAATACCATTTTTGCATATTAGATGCAGCATACCTTTAAAAACAAAATATAAAAAAAACGCATTATTGTAAACACAACTTCCAAACTGCAGAGGCATATTTCTTGAATTAGGCTATCATTCTCACAGTAGTCTTTCATCCATTAAAAAAAAAAACAACACACTTCTAGGGGCCGATTTATTAAAGCATATTTATCGATTTCCGTCGCACATCGATAAATATTTATCATTGCTATAACAGTTCTTGTGAATCATATAGGATCGGGCGAATTGAAGACCACGGCCTCAGTGGCAGTGGACAAGTTATGGAGCTGTTTCCATAACTACTGTTTCCGGTAAGCCTGAAGGCTTGAAAATACGGCCCCTTAGAGTGTTTGCTTAGCAACAAAGAAACTATACCTTTTTACAAATGTAAAATGTAATCACCTAAAAAGCTTTGGATCAACCTCATTCTTCTCATTCCTTCATTGCTTCCTTCCTCCTTTTCTCACTCTATCCTTAAAGGGACACTGAACTCATTTTTTTTCTTTCTTGATTCAGATAGAGCATGCAATTTTAAGCAACTTTATAATTTACTCCTATTATTAATTTTTCTTCTGTCTTTTCTTGCGGTACTTTGCGGTACTTTGCCTATCATACTGTATGACGTATATATACGTCCAAGCTGCAGGAAACTCCAGCAGTCTCGGCTGTTAAGTTCCTAAACTCCCTGATCGGTGTTCTGGTTCTTTATAAAGGCAGATGCATGATCATTACAGACGGTGACACTGTGCCCCCCCTCCCCTCTGTAATGATCATCTGCTTGTGCCGGCCATATGCATCAGGTGGCTGCATTCTTCAGCATTCAGCAGCTAGCAAAACTACCAAATGCACATTCTTAGTTAAAAATTTACTTCAACATTTAAAATGTATTTCTTTCTTTAATAAAAAGTTACTGTCATTACTTGTGATATGTGTTTTATTTGTCAGATGTATTTTTCATAACCACTTTAGCAAACCAGGCAACATTTTCTTTCAATATTTCTTTATATAACAAAAACACATTAATACGTCTAAAAAAAAAACTTTCAAAATAAAAGCAAATCGGCACCAGCTGCAGTCTACTGTCAGAATACAAGACCCTTACATTTCAGCTGTTTTGTTTTTCTATTTTTTCTATTTTTAAAACCCATTTTTTTTTTCTTTCATGATTCAGATAGAGCATGCAATTTTAAGCAACTTTCTAATTTACTTCTATTATCAATTTGTCTTCATTCTCTTGCTATGTTTATTTAAAAAACAGGAATGTGATGCATAGGAGCCGGCCCATTTTTGGTTGAGAACCTGGGTTATGCTTGCGTATTGGTGGGTAAATGTAAGCCTCCAATAAGCAAGCGCTATCCATGGTGATGAACCTAAAATGGGCTGGCTGCTAAGATTTACATTCCTGCTTTAAAAATAAAGATAGCAAGAGAACGAAGAAAAATTGATAATAGGAATAAATTAGGAAGTTGATTAAAAATTCATGCTCTATTTGAATCACAAAAGAAAAAAAAATAGATTCAGTGTCCCTTAAAAGTAATAAGACAGTGCATACAATTTAAAAAAAGTATTTACTTCTCTTACCCAGTTTGCTTTGTTCTCATGGTATTCTTTCTTGAAGAGGTACCTAGGTAGGTGTCTGGTGCACTACAGTGCTGACATCTAACGCTGTTGCAAATGGATAACATTCTTGCAAACTGCTGCCATATAGTGCTCCAGACACATGCGCACTCCTGAGCTTATGTCCATGCTTTTCAACAAAAGATACCAAGAGAGCGAATAAAATTTGATGATAGAAGTAAATTATAAAGATGTGAAAAACCACATGCTTTATCTGAATCATGAAAGAACAATTTAAGCTTTCATGGCCCTTTAAAGATATACAGAAATATAAAGCACAAAGCATGATCCTAATTTGCTAATGGTCCTTAGAACTTTCAAACCATAATCAGAATTTATAAAATCACAACCCTTAAAGAGACACTAAACTCAAAAATGTTTCTTTTATGATTCAGGTAGATAATACAATTTTAAACAACACTCCAATTTACTTCTATTATTTAATTTGTTTCATTCTTTAGATATCCCTTGTTGAAGAAATAGCAATGCACATGGGTGAGCCAATCACACAAGGCATCTATGTACAGCCACCAATCAGTAGCTACTGAGCCTATCTAGATATTCTTTTCAGCAAAGCAAATCAAGATAATGAAGCAAATTAGATAATAGAAGAACATTTGAAAATTGTTTAAAAGTGTATGCTCTTTCTAAAATATGAAAGAAAGAAAAATGGGTTTCATGTCCCTTTAAATTCACTGTTGTAAAAGTTAAATGCATTAAAATACAATATAGGAAAACATAATTGCAATAAAGGACAAAATCTGGAGTAATATAAAATACAAAGCACAAAGTAAATGTAACAAAACTCTCATGTCATGCAGTGCTATATTGCACTGGGCTCGTCTCCCTTTCATATCTAGAAATGCAGGGAAATGCCCCTTAGCGAAGTATAGCACAATTTGCCTTTCTATAATCTAGTTTAGGATCTCGCAGTGTTGGAGAATCACTTTAGATCATCTAAACTGAGTGGAGAGCTTTAGATCATCGGGCTCTTGGAACCAAAACACTTCACTCTAGCAACTTGGTAGAAGGTCAGTGCAGCAATCAGAAAGGGAATACATTCTTGCTGGAGCACGGTAGAGGAGGAGCAAGCAGGTCAATATATTGAAGAAAACAGTATCTGGGTAGATTTGTCAATCAGATTAACACCTTAAAGGTATTGCTGGAGCAGTCTGGATATACTTGGCATGCAAGTTAACACTTCAAAGGCACAGATTAGCAAACAGTTAATGAATGGTATTGGAAGGAATGTTAACAATTTTAAGTAAGAGATAAAAGAAACAGCCTCTAGATAAACCTGGTAGAAAATAAAAACATAATTTATGCTTACCTGATAAATTCCTTTCTTCTGTAGTGTGATCAGTCCACGGGTCATCATTACTTCTGGGATATTAATCCTCCCCAACAGGAAGTGCAAGAGGATTCACCCAGCAGAGCTGCATATAGCTCCTCCCCTCTACGTCACTCCCAGTCATTCGACCAAGGACCAACGAGAAAGGAAAAGCCAAGGGTGAAGTGGTGACTGGAGTATAAATTAAAAAATATTTACCTGCCTTAAAAACAGGGCGGGCTGTGGACTGATCACACTACAGAAGAAAGGAATTTATCAGGTAAGCATAAATTATGTTTTCTTCTGTTAAGTGTGATCAGTCCACGGGTCATCATTACTTCTGGGATACCAATACCAAAGCAAAAGTACACGGATGATGGGAGGGATAGGCAGGCTCTTTATACAGAAGGAACCACTGCTTGAAGAACCTTTCTCCCAAAAATAGCCTCCGATGAAGCAAAAGTGTCAAATTTGTAAAATTTGGAAAAAGTATGAAGCGAAGACCAAGTTGCAGCCTTGCAAATCTGTTCAACAGAGGCCTCATTCTTGAAGGCCCAAGTGGAAGCCACAGCTCTAGTAGAATGAGCTGTAATTCTTTCAGGAGGCTGCTGTCCAGCAGTCTCATAGGCTAAACGAATTATGCTACGAAGCCAAAAAGAAAGAGAGGTAGCGGAAGCTTTTTGACCTCTCCTCTGCCCAGAGTAAATGACAAACAGAGAAGACGTTTGTCGAAATTCCTTAGTTGCCTGTAAGTAAAATTTTAGAGCACGGACTACATCCAGGTTGTGCAGTAGACGTTCCTTCTTTGAAGAAGGATTTGGGCATAAAGAAGGAACAACAATCTCTTGATTGATATTCCTGTTAGTAACTACCTTAGGTAAGAACCCAGGTTTAGTACGCAGGACTACCTTATCCGAATGAAAAATCAAATAAGGAGAATCACAATGTAAGGCTGATAATTCAGAGACTCTTCGAGCCGAGGAAATAGCCATTAAAAATAGAACTTTCCAAGATAACAACTTTATATCAATGGAATGAAGGGGTTCAAACGGAACGCCCTGTAAAACATTAAGAACAAGGTTTAAACTCCATGGTGGAGCAACAGTTTTAAACACAGGCTTAATCCTGGCCAAAGCCTGACAAAAAGCCTGGACGTCAGGAACTTCTGACAGACGTTTGTGTAACAGAATGGACAGAGCTGAGATCTGTCCCTTTAATGAACTAGCAGATAAACCCTTTTCTAAACCTTCTTGTAGAAAAGACAATATCCTTGGAATCCTAACCTTACTCCAAGAGTAACCTTTGGATTCACACCAATATAGGTATTTACGCCATATCTTACTGTAAATCTTTCTGGTAACAGGTTTCCTAGCCTGTATTAAGGTATCAATAACTGACTCAGAAAACCCACGTCTTGATAAAATCAAGCGTTCAATTTCCAAGCAGTCAGCTTCAGAGAAGTTAGATTTTGATGTTTGAAGGGACCCTGTATCAGAAGGTCCTGTTTCAGAGGTAGAGACCAAGGTGGACAGGATGACATGTCCACCAGGTCTGCATACCAAGTCCTGCGTGGCCACGCAGGTGCTATTAGAATCACTGATGCTCTCTCTTGTTTGATTCTGGCAATCAATCGAGGAAGTAACGGGAAGGGTGGAAACACGTAAGCCATCCTGAAGTCCCAAGGTGCTGTCAGAGCATCTATCAGGACTGCTCCTGGATCCCTGGATCTGGACCCGTAACGAGGAAGCTTGGCGTTCTGTCGAGACGCCATGAGATCTATCTCTGGTTTGCCCCAACGTCGAAGTATTTGGGCAAAGACCTCCGGATGAAGTTCCCACTCCCCCGGATGAAAAGTCTGACGACTTAAGAAATCCGCCTCCCAGTTCTCCACTCCCGGGATGTGGATTGCTGACAGGTGGCAAGAGTGAGACTCTGCCCAGCGAATTATCTTTGATACTTCCATCATAGCTAGGGAGCTTCTTGTCCCTCCCTGATGGTTGATGTAAGCTACAGTCGTGATGTTGTCCGACTGAAACCTGATGAACCCCCGAGTTGTCAACTGGGGCCAAGCCAGGAGGGCATTGAGAACTGCTCTCAATTCCAGAATGTTTATTGGCAGGAGACTCTCCTCCTGACTCCATTGTCCCTGAGCCTTCAGAGAATTCCAGACGGCACCCCAACCTAGAAGGCTGGCGTCTGTTGTTACAATTGTCCAGTCTGGTCTGCTGAATGGCATCCCCCTGGACAGATGTGGCCGAGAAAGCCACCATAGAAGAGAATTTCTGGTCTCTTGATCCAGATTCAGAGAAGGGGATAAGTCTGAGTAATCCCCATTCCACTGACTTAGCATGCACAGTTGCAGTGGTCTGAGGTGTAAGCGTGCAAAGGGTACTATGTCCATTGCCGCTACCATTAAGCCGATTACCTCCATGCATTGAGCCACTGACGGGTGTTGAATGGAATGAAGGGTGCGGCAAGCACTTTGAAGTCTTGTTAGCCTGTCCTCTGTCAGGTAAATCTTCATTTCTACAGAATCTATAAGAGTCCCCAGGAAGGGAACTCTTGTGAGTGGAACGAGTGAACTTTTCTTTTCGTTCACCTTCCATCCATGTGACCTTAGAAATGCCAGCACTAACTCTGTATGAGACTTGGCAGTTTGAAAGCTTGAAGCTTGTATCAGAATGTCGTCTAGGTATGGAGCTACCGAGATTCCCCGCGGTCTTAGTACCGCCAGAAGAGCACCCAGAACCTTTGTGAAGATTCTTGGAGCTGTAGCCAATCCGAATGGAAGAGCCACAAACTGGTAATGCCTGTCTAGGAAGGCAAACCTTAGGTACCGATAATGATCTTTGTGAATCGGTATGTGAAGGTAAGCATCTTTTAAATCTACAGTGGTCATGTACTGACCCTCTTGGATCATAGGTAAAATTGTCCGAATAGTCTCCATCTTGAACGATGGAACTCTTAGGAATTTGTTTAGGATCTTTAAGTCCAGGATTGGTCTGAAAGTTCCCTCTTTTTTGGGAACCACAAACAGATTTGAGTAAAACCCCTGTCCCTGTTCCGATCGTGGAACTGGATGGATTACTCCCATTAACAAGAGCTCTTGTACGCAGCGTAGAAATGCCTCTTTCTTTGTCTGGATTGTTGACAATCTTGACAGATGAAATCTCTCTCTTGGAGGAGAGTATTTGAAGTCCAGAAGGTATCCCTGAGATATTATCTCTAGCGCCCAGGGATCCTGAACATCTCTTGCCCAAGCCTGGGCGAAGAGAGAAAGTCTGCCCCCCACTAGCTCCGATCCCGGATCGGGGGCCCTCAATTCATGCTGTTTTAGGGGCAGCAGCAGGTTTCCTAGTCTGCTTGCCCTTGTTCCAGGACTGGTTAGGTTTCCAGCCTTGTCTGTAGCGAGCAACAGCTCCTTCCTGTTTTGGTGCAGAGGAAGTTGATGCTGCTCCTGCTTTGAAATTACGAAAGGAACGAAAATTAGACTGTCTAGTCTTGGCTTTGGCTTTGTCCTGAGGCAGGGCATGGCCTTTACCTCCTGTAATGTCAGCGATAATCTCTTTCAACCCGGGCCCGAATAAGGTCTGCCCTTTGAAAGGTATATTAAGCAATTTAGACTTAGAAGTAACATCAGCTGACCAGGATTTTAGCCACAGCTCCCTGCGTGCCTGAATGGCGAATCCTGAATTCTTCGCCGTAAGTTTAGTAAGATGTACTACGGCCTCCGAAATGAATGAATTAGCTAGTTTAAGGACTCTAAGCCTGTCCGTAATGTCGTCCAGAGTAGCTGAACCAATGTTCTCTTCCAGAGACTCAATCCAGAATGCCGCTGCAGCCGTGATCGGCGCAATGCATGCAAGGGGTTGCAATATAAAACCTTGTTGAACAAACATTTTCTTAAGGTAACCCTCTAATTTTTTATCCATTGGATCTGAAAAAGCACAGCTATCCTCCACCGGGATAGTGGTACGCTTAGCTAAGGTAGAAACTGCTCCCTCCACCTTAGGGACCGTTTGCCATAAGTCCCTTGTGGTGGCGTCTATTGGAAACATTTTTCTAAATATCGGAGGGGGTGAGAACGGCACACCGGGTCTATCCCACTCCTTAGTAACAATTTCAGTAAGTGTCTTAGGTATAGGAAAAACCTCAGTACTCGTCGGTACCGCAAAATATTTATCCAACCTACACATTTTCTCTGGTATTGCAACTGTGTTACAATCATTCAGAGCCGCTAACACCTCCCCTAGTAATACACGGAGGTTTTCCAGTTTAAATTTAAAATTTGAAATATCTGAATCCAGTCTGTTTGGATCAGAACCGTCACCCACAGAATGAAGCTCTCCGTCCTCATGTTCTGCCACCTGTGACGCAGTGTCTGACATGGCCCTAATATTATCAGCGCACTCTGTTCTCACCCCAGAGTGATCACGCTTACCTCTTAGCTCTGGTAATTTAGCCAAAACCTCAGTCATAACAGTAGCCATATCCTGTAATGTGATTTGTAATGGCCGCCCAGATGTACTCGGCGCTACAATATCACGCACCTCCCTCTGAGCGGGAGATGTAGGTACTGACACGTGAGGCGAGTTAGTCGGCATAACTCTCCCCTCGTTGTTTGGTGAAATTTGTTCAATTTGTACAGATTGACTTTTATTTAAAGTAGCATCAATACAGTTAGTACATAAATTTCTATTGGGCTCCACTTTGGCATTGCAACAAATGACACAGGTATCATCCTCTGAATCAGACATGTTTAACACACTAGAAAATAAACTTGTAACTTGGAAATACAATTCAATTAGAATAATATTAAAACGTACTGTGCCTTTAAGAAGCACAGAAGATCTATGACAGTTGAAAATTAATAAATTGAAACAGTTATAGCCTCAATCCTTGTAAATAACCCAACTTTAGCAAAGGTTTAATCCCATTAGCAAAGATAACAAATTCTGAAAGCAGGAAACAAATTACAGAATAAACGTTTTTTATCTCAGTCAAACTATAATTCTCACAGCTCTGCTGAGAGAAATTACCTCCCTCAAAATAAGTTTTGAAGACCCCTGAGCTCTGTAGAGATGAACCGGATCATGCAGGGAATACAATGAGTTGCTGACTGAAATATTTGATGCGTAGTAAAAGCGCCAAAAAAACGGCCCCTCCCCCTCACACACAGCAGTGAGGGAGAACAGAAACTGTCAGAAAACAGATTAAGCAACTGCCAAGTGGAAAAATAGTGCCCAAACATTTATTCACTCAGTACCTCAGTAAATGAAAACGATTTTACATTCCAGCAAAAACGTTAAACATAATCTCTAGTTATTAAACAGCTTTATGTATTTCTTACAGTGTAATTCTAGTGAAGTACCATTCCCCAGAATACTGAAGTGTAAAGTATACATACATGACATTATATCGGTATGGCAGGATTTTCTCATCAATTCCATTGTCAGAAAATAAAAACTGCTACATACCTCTATGCAGATTCATCTGCCCGCTGTCCCCTGATCTGAAGTTTACCTCTCCTCAGATGGCCGAGAAACAGCAATATGATCTTAACTACTCCGGCTAAAATCATAACAAAAACTCTGGTAGATTCTTCTTCAAACTCTGCCAGAGAGATAATAACACACTCCGGTGCTATTTTAAAATAACAAACTTTTGATTGAAGATATAAAACTAAGTATAATCACCATAGTCCTCTCACACATCCTATCTAGTCGTTGGGTGCAAGAGAATGACTGGGAGTGACGTAGAGGGGAGGAGCTATATGCAGCTCTGCTGGGTGAATCCTCTTGCACTTCCTGTTGGGGAGGAGTAATATCCCAGAAGTAATGATGACCCGTGGACTGATCACACTTAACAGAAGAAAAGATATTTGCCAGTAGTGAATACTCCACAGGCCAGGTGAAAACCAGCACCACAATGATCACAATACTTGCAGATTAATGGAACCAAAAGTTAAACTCAACAAAGAGGGGGCACCTCAATGATCCTCCAGAAGAAACAGGAACCCACAGGATGGCTGAGATATACATCGGATCCTATAGCAAGTAAACAGTCAGCTACATTTGCCCTTTAACTAGTATAGCTGTGCTATTGGTGCATACCTCTAGGAACTGCAGACATGTGCTTCTGAAAATAGCATGATCACAGTTCAGAGAGAGACCACAGTGGTGGCAGCATGGGACATGCCAACCAGCAACTCCGACTGCCAACAGTGAAAGTTAAATATATTGAGCACTGTATGTGATCTGTACAGTTTGAAGAAAAAATGTTTGCTTAATAATAACTCATATGCTATAGCTATATACTATATAAGGTAATGAAGGAATAGGAAACTATACCATGAACTATGTTCAAGTATATTGAACTATGTAACCAAGATGTTAATTGTATCCATCATGAAGGACCTTCCTTTGAACATTTGTAATACAATTGTATCATTCATCTTGCTAGTCCTCCTCATCACAAGCCAGGCAAGAAAACACACTGTCTGAATTTAAAAACAGCTTATTACACTGTGCAAATTCATATGTAGGGAAGTTCTTATTTCAGACTAGCATACACACAATAGGTGCATTGTTATTACGGATAATATGCCTGTACTTATTGTACCATTAAAGGTTTGGCACAATGATTGACACACTTGTATGCCTGAAAAAATTACACAAAGGCAATAATGATGATGGGAAATAACTGATCATTGCCACTGTAATGTAGAGACCATGGTTTATTGGGCCAAATATGCATCTGCCACCCAAATCTATACCTATATTTACTTTTTACATTCTTTTGTAGACAGTAGCATGCTGTTTTCTATTCCTCCCACAAAATGACTGTTTCTAAAATATGATGGGCTATAAAAAAAAGCAATTGCACAAGGCTCTGATAAAACATAGCAATTAGATTTCACAGCAGCATACAGAAAAAAAGCAGTATATGTTCTATAAAAGTATAGATTTGTGCCTTTAAGGTAAAGGGAATTTCGGGTTATTGATGGCACTCAGTACAGTAGTGAACACAGAACTAAAGGCTGCCTATTTGAAACCCTGTGGATTCTACTAAAATGACCATCATACATCTTCAAATGTTTGAATTTGTTGTTTTCTGTTTATCCACATTGAAGTAAAAAAACGAAATAACCTGAAGCAATGAATAGTTATTGTTTTCAAGTTATTGCAGGAAGATTCTAAAAAATAATAGCAACGTCACATATTTACGCCAAGTACAGTACTTCATAGAACCTCACCGTTAAGCTCAGCATTCTGCATCCACTTTGCAGCTGTTTGCATAAACTACAACTGGCTTTTTCCCCAGAATGAACAAATTTATAGTCTGAATTTTATTTCCCTCAAGATTACTGGGACACAGTGAGGCAGGGAGGTTGAACCAGTTCTTATCACGTTGCCAAGAATTGTTGTAGCTGTGAAATGTCTGTTAATGTACCTTGAATGATAAACAGTAATCTGCATTACTTTTAAATACCTCTGGAAAGAGGCAAACTGTGGAACTGTGGATCTTCTTTGCATGCATTAATTTTACTTAAAAGATAACGAATACCAGGTTATATTTTATTATTAGAAACATGTAGAATATTTAGTGTTTCTTACAATGTGTACAACTGTATCTCTTAAAATATAATGTTTATGAATTGATGTATATTTTTTTACAGAGCTCACTAACATATTGCTTACAAAAAGACACACAATATTTTAGTTGGTAGGAAACTCATTCAATTTTAAAGCCACATTATTTCTAAACTGCTTTAGGCTTAAACTGTACATATTCCTTCTGATGTATATGTTATATATGTTTATGTTAAGAAAATGCCTAAAAAAAAATAACCAAAGAACTTAACTCTCACTTGTCAGTTTAACAGTGCATTAGCAAACATTAAATTCTGCTAATGAAGTTCATATGCAGAACACATTTCTACTGTATTTACACACTTTCTTCTTTGCTCAAATGAAGTCTATTTATATATATATATATATATGTATATATATATATATATATATATATATATATATATATATATATATATATATATATATATATATATATATAAAAATCAGCCAAATATACAAATTTTTACATCAAATTAACATTGTTTTGCTTCAATTGTTTTTCAGTATCTAAACTGCACTCACCCCTTGCCTCAATTAGAGGAGCCAATCTGGGCTTTATTTTGTAGCCCTGCTAGTATAAAGGGCATTGTTTGCAGTTGTTATCAGCCAAAGCCAATTAGAAGAAGATATTTTGGATGGTTAACCTTGAGAAGTCTGTAGTGTGCTTTTTCACTTCCGAGAATTAGAAAATCCACAATTTTAGAGTTAAAGGGACGGTCAACACCAGAATTATTGTTATTTAAAAAGAAAGATAATCCCTTTATTACCCATTCCCCAGTTTTGCATAACCAACACTGTTATAGAAATACACTTTTTACCTCTGTGATTACCTTGTATCTAAGCCTCTGCAGACTGCCCCCTTATTTCAGTTCTTTTGACAGACATGCATTTTAGCAAATCAGTGCTGGCTCCAGGGTAACTTCACGTGCATGATCTCAATGTTATCTATATGAAACACATGAACTAATGCCCTCTAGTGGTCAAAATGCATTCAGATTAGAGGCAGTGTTCAATGTCTAAGAAATTAGCATATGAACCTCCTAGAATTAGCTTTCAACTAAGAATATGAACAGAACAAGGCTAAATTGGTGATACAAGTAAATTGGAAAGTTGTTTAAAATTACATTCCCTATTTAAATCCTGAAAGTTTTTTTTGGACTTGACTCTCCCTTTAAAGGGACAGTTTACAATAGAATTTTTATTGTTTTAAAAGATAGATAATACCTTTATTAACCATTCCCCAGTTTTGCATAACCAACACAGTTATATTAATACACTTTTTACCTCTGTAATTACCTTGTATCTAAGCATCTTCTGACAGCCCCCTGATCACATGACTGTGACTATTTCAAATCTATTGACCATCATTTAGTACTGGTTTTGCTAAATCTTAAATAATTTCCCGGGCGTAAACACATTGTTATCTATACGGCCCACATGAACTAGCAGTCTCCTGTTGTGAAAAGCAAATACAAAAAAATGTGATTAAGAGGCTTTCAATAGAGCCTTTGAAACAGGCAGAAATTTAGAGGTTTAAAATGTTATATAGTATATTAATCTAACAATGTTGGTTGTGCAAAGCTGGGAAATGGGTAGTAAAGGTATTATCTATCTTTTTAAACAATAAAACATTTTGTGTAGACTGTCCCTTTAAATAAAATAAAATAAAAAAAAATGGGGGAAATAAGTAATGAACTTATAGTGCAATTTTTTTTTCTTCTTTTGCATAAGTAAACAATATAATACCAAGGTGTTTTTCCCCTTTAAAGAACTGAGAGACAAATGGTGGCAAGGGATGAAAAAGATAAAAAGAATTCCAATAAAATATAAACTAAGCAAGTACCTACAGAAAAAACAGTGTTGAAGTAATTACCTCAGAGATTTGTTATATTTTTATAAATGTCATCATTGGATGTACCATATTTTATTAAGATGAAACAGAAGGTTCAAATCCTTATTATTATTGATGCAAACAGGGTGCCAGATTACATGAGGTAAGCTAAATAAATAGATTCGCTCAAAGTAAAAAATTATCGTGGAAGGTTAAAAACTTATGGCAAGATTACAAGTGGAGTGGTATTTATTTCTGAATAAATAGAACATATTCTGTGCAGAACATTGGAATGTGAAATATTCATATTTTCATGTTGGGTTAGCACATATGAGAATATGCGATCGGGTTAGCGGGCGAGTTGGGTGTTTTTGTGCACTTTTTTTTCCCTACATTGACTTTTATGGGGGAATATGTGAATGCGCACAGGGTATTCTAACTTTTTCACTTTTTTCTTTTTTTGACTTATGTTGGGGAAGAGGTTATCTTTTGCGGGACAGTCTAATTACGCTAGAAATAATGATTTTTTATGCACGCGTCTGGTTGCAGTGGTATTATGAGTTGAAAGTAAAAAGTTACGCGCAAACAGGTTATTTCTAGTGCAATTAGACTGTGTTTGAATGGGAAGGGCTCAAAAGTGTAAATAGAGCGAAGTCAGTCTAGTTAACCCTTCTTCTCTGGTTAACATACGCTAATAGAAGTGCGATCAAGCGATATTGGTTATAGCGCCAGTGCTATCATTAGCGGGCCACTTGTAATATGGCCCAAGGTCGGATAAAGTTAAAAGGTACATATTTAAGAGGTAATGAGTAGAACAGTGTTCAAAAAGGACACAAAACCCTTTGGAATTGAAATATAAAATAAAATATAAAGTATTTAATTATGTATTGTAAAACATCTTTATATTTGTTATTTAACTTGTTTGTTTAAAACTCTTTACTTTTGTGTATAAATTGTTCTTGTTCAACACTCCCTAGAAAGGCCAAAATGCAAAAAATATTTTTTTACCAGCATACACATATTACAGCGTAATTTAAATTGACAGTTTACATTTTACTTTAAGTGCAATTCTAATGGATGCATATACTATTGTTGTTAAGGCTCATTTAAAGGGACATTGTAGTTGAAAAATTAAATTTTTTAATCCGTTGAAACATGTAATTTTTTCTCAATTTACACCTTTATGTGGGGGTAAAACACATAAGTAAAGTTCATCTCTTGTCCTACAAGCACTGCAGCTCTTAAAGGGACATTAAACCCCAAATTTTTCGTTCATGATTCAGATAGGGAATGCAAATTTAAACAACATTCCAATTTACTTCTATTATAAAATTTGCTTCATTCTTTAGATATCCTTTGTTGAAGAAATAGCAATGCACAAAGGTGAGCCAATCACACGACAGATCTATGTGCAGCCACCAATCAGCAGCTACTGAGTCTATCTAGATATGCTTTTAAGCAAAGGATATCAAGAGAATTAAGCAAATTAGATAACAAAAGTAAATAAGAAAGTTGTTTATAATTGCTTGTTCTATCTGAACCATGAAAGAAAAAAATTGGGTTTCATGTCCCTTTAAGTTAAACACAGCTCATGATTGACAGGGTTCTGAAACTGCCACTAATTGGTCAACAGTTGTTCCCTGCTTGGATTTAAAAATGCTTTTTTTTTTTTTAACCATCTGTTTGCCATTAATCCAGAATGAGTTTACTAAACCACACAATGAGGCCCATTTATCAAACTCCGAATGGAGCTTGAGGGCCCGTGTTTCTGGCGAGCCTGCAGACTCGCCAAAAACAGCAGTTATGAAGCAGAGGTCTAAAGACCGCTGCTCCATAACCCTGTCCGCCTGCTCTGAGCAGGCAGACAGAGATCGCCGGAATTCAAACCGATAGAGTACGGTCGGGTTGATTGACACCTCACTGCAATTGGCCGCGAATCTGCAGGGGGCAGCGTACTCAATGCTGAATACGGAGAGCGTATTGCTCTCCGCATTCAGCGAGGTCTGTCGGATCAGGTCAGACCTTTAATAAATTGGCCTCATAGACACTATTGGTTTGGTGTTTGAGACACCTGGGTTCAACACCTTTGAGGATCTTTTGGAAGAACTTATTTTTCTGTGCACCAGATACTGTGACAACCCTTGGTTTGTTTTTCAAAAGAAGCAGTACTATCAGTTTGATTCTTTGGTTCAGGTGGTCAGTGGAAGAACCTGTATCTGTGAACAAACTTTGATTGGATTATTCCAAAGTGATTTTTTTGACTGATTAACAGGTTTTCCTTAAAGGTATACACACTTTATTGATGATGTACAGGGAGTGCAGAATTATTAGGCAAGTTGTATTTTTGAGGATTAATTTTATTATTGAACAACAACCATGTTCTCAATGAACCCAAAAACTCATTAATATCAAAGCTGAATAGTTTTGGAAGTAGTTTTTAGTTTGTTTTTAGTTATAGCTATTTTAGGGGGCTATCTGTGTGTGCAGGTGACTATTACTGTGCATAATTATTAGGCAACTTAACAAAAAACAAATATATACCCATTTCAATTATTTATTTTTACCAATGAAACCAATATAACATCTCAACATTCACAAATATACATTTCTGACATTCAAAAACAAAACAAAAACAAATCAGTGACCAATATAGCCACCTTTCTTTGCAAGGACACTCAAAAGCCTGCCATCCATGGATTCTGTCAGTGTTTTGATCTGTTCACCATCAACATTGCGTGCAGCAGCAACCACAGCCTCCCAGACACTGTTCAGAGAGGTGTACTGTTTTCCCTCCTTGTAAATCTCACATTTGATGATGGACCACAGGTTCTCAATGGGGTTCAGATCAGGTGAACAAGGAGGCCATGTCATTAGATTTTCTTCTTTTTTACCTTTTCTTGCCTGCCACGCTGTGGAGTATTTGGACGCGTGTGATGGAGCATTGTCCTGCATGAAAATCATGTTTTTCTTGAAGGATGCAGACTTCTTCCTGTTCCACTGCTTGAAGAAGGTGTCTTCCAGAAACTGGCAGTAGGACTGGGAGTTGAGCTTGACTCCATCCTCAACCTGAAAAGGCCCCACAAGCTCATCTTTGATGATACCAGCCCAAACCAGTACTCCACCTCCACCTTGCTGGCGTCTGAGTCGGACTGGAGCTCTCTGCCCTTTACCAATCCAGCCACGGGCCCATCCATCTGGCCCATCAAGACTCACTCTCATTTCATCAGTCCATAAAACCTTAGAAAAATCAGTCTTGAGATATTTCTTGGCCCAGTCTTGACGTTTCAGCTTGTGTGTCTTGTTCAGTGGTGGTCGTCTTTCAGCCTTTCTTACCTTGGCCATGTCTCTGAGTATTGCACACCTTGTGCTTTTGGGCACTCCAGTGATGTTGCAGCTCTGAAATATGGCCAAACTGGTGGCAAGTGGCATCTTGGCAGCTGCACGCTTGACTTTTCTCAGTTCATGGGCAGTTATTGTGCGCCTTGGTTTTTCCACACGCTTCTTGCGACCCTGTTGACTATTTTGAATGAAACGCTTGATTGTTCGATGATCACGCTTCAGAAGCTTTGCAATTTTAAGAGTGCTGCATCCCTCTGCAAGATATCTCACTATTTTTGACTTTTCTGAGCCTGTCAAGTCCTTCTTTTGACCCATTTTGCCAAAGGAAAGGAAGTTGCCTAATAATTATGAACACCTGATATAGGGTGTTGATGTCATTAGACCACACCCCTTCTCATTACAGAGATGCACATCACCTAATATGCTTAATTGGAAGTAGGCTTTCGAGCCTATACAGCTTGGAGTAAGACAACATGCATAAAGAGGATGATGTGGTCAAAATACTCATTTGCCTAATAATTCTGCACTCCCTGTATTGTACATTGATATTTTTGTTACATTTTTTTGTGGTTTTTTTTATATCTGTTTGTGGTCATAAGTGCCAACAGATTCTGCAGCCCTAATCATTATATTTATATATTCAAAACATTATTATATTCTTAAAAAAAAACAATGTGCCTTTAATTAAATTTACTTTTTACTTTCAATACGTTTTTTTAAAATGCTCATTTGGAACCCAGTACTGTTGTATGTGTCTTTCATATAAAGAAATGGAGGCAACACCCTTTAGTCAGATAGAGTGCTCTAAAGATACAATTTGCCATTAGAGATAAGAGTCCTATGAAGTACCTTTTAGTACTAACAAATCACTTTTAGATAGACTTGTGCAGAAGCAAATCATTTTTTATTCAAAATCATTCCTAACATTTATTCTAAAAAATTAATTAAAACAAAATAAATACTGAATATTTGGTAACATTTACATTAGTTTTTATTAAAACAAATGTAACTTTTACTTTATTGCAGGTTTTATATTTTACCTATAGTCCACTGGGGGAGCTGTTCTAATTCTGGCCCTTTTTCACAGAGCCAAGGGCTGCACCAATAGGAGGCATAGTACGTCAGATCGCAGAGCCTGGGATCCACGGCGCTAAACCTCCTATTAGCGCTGCCCTGGCTCTGTAAAGAAGGGACAGGATTAGCACAGCTCCCCAGCAGGCTATAGGTAAGTATTTTAACTTTTAAAGTTAATTTAAAGGAAACAAATATATACTAATTCATTTCGTTAGTATATCTTAGTTGTCTTTAAATTAGTTTGTGCATCTGTACGGATATATATGAAAAATGAAACAGATATTCATATTTTTGTTACGAATATACATTCATAACCAAACAAATGCACACCTGGTCTTAGAAAATGTCAGCTGAGTGGAGATCTTTAGCAGATCAAGCCCTAAATCTTATATTTTAATAGGCCTAATATTAAAAAAATAAATAAACAAAAACAATGTTATTTTGTATTCTTCCTTCTTTGGCTCTGATTAACGATTAAAAACACAAACTAACTTTTTTTTCACAGATTTAAAAATGAGGGATAAAGGGTTCATTTTGTTATGAGGTGTAAACACTAACAATTGTGTTTAAAACATGTTTTTTTTTTTACAAAACTATATATAAGATATACAAATTGTGTGAATATTAATCACTTATCCCTTTTTTCATAAAACTATATGAATGATAAAAAGAAGGTGTGAACACCACTCACATTTCACTCTATTAGAAATTATGATTAAAGAGATAAATTACTCAGGCAAGCAGCTGAATCTAATCAATAGCATTTAAAGCAGCTACAGGAACAATATTTCAAATGGTGTATAATCTCTCTCTCCCACAGTCTCTAGGTCATTGATTTATGCCACTGCCTTTTGTTTACATAGTTTTTCTAAAGTATTGAAATGTTTTGAATAGGTGGCAGTTTCAACATGTGAAAGCAGCTATTTCAAATGACAAAGTAAAATTGACCACTGAGAAAAAATGAAAGGGGAGAAAAGTGTACAGCACAATTTCCATTACAGTACACTATATACCCACTAGATGGGTGTTTAGCTTCACCAATATTAGACTATTCAAGCTCAACAGGATTGATAGTGTTAAACATTTTAAACATTTATACCGTTCTCAGACATTAAGGGGATTAAATTGCACTACTATGATATTGTTTCCAGAATGCTGGTGCCAACAATATAGAGAAATTTGATATATGAGAAAAGTATCTAGCACCAACAATATAGCAGTGAGAAACTCTATCAATAAGAAAATTAGCTTGCTCCCCCCATATAGCAATGTAAACTTATATCCAAATAATATCAAAACATTATCTTGCATCAATTATATAGTAGTGTTACAAATTTCTATATATGATAAATATATTTGTAATGGTATTTTTTAAAACTTTTCTATATTTTTCTTGTAACTTTTATAAAAATAATATTGTGCCAGACCCATAATTTTACTCAATATTTGCCCCATTACGATTTTCTACCTAGGTAGACACATCGTGGTGACCCACATGTGCATTACAACTATTTGCTGGCTTATGCGAGAACAGATTCAGGCTCCTAGTACTCTCTCCTGTGGCACGTCATGATCCAAGTGTCGGGTACAGTACAGACAAGTGGATCATGATGTTGATGTCGGAGTTCGAAGGAAAGCAGATATTGAAGATGAAGAAGCGGTATTGGAAGGAGGTAAGTATGAAAGTGCGCCTAGACCAACGAGCAAGTCGAGTAGTAATTACAGAATATAAACCTTAGACAAACAAGCAATGTAAGCTATTTGTAGACCCGATTTGGGCATGCAATGCCAAGATAAAACAAAGATGTTGGCTGTGCGGTTATACAAATCCTGCACATAAGAATACCTTGCATAACAAGTGTGCCTACGATGTAGACATTAAATACATTGTATACATATTTAAATTAATTGGTGCAGTGGCTTTGCCATTGGATGGGATGATCTAGCCAATTTAGCATAAATTCTGCTTCTTTTTGTGAGTGGTCATTACCCCTCATTTCATTCAAATTTAAAGGGACAGTTAACACTCGAGGTAACATAATGCGATATTGAAAAATAAAAAACGAAGATCCGCCTGCACCATACCCCTTTTGCCTTGCCTACTTGCTTCTTGTAGTAATCACCGTCAATAACTTCTCTAATATGAGGTAAATATGGCAGCCGAACTCCCCCCACCCTTACGTAGCGACCTTCTTCTTCAAATGATCAGCCAATCAGAATCCAATCCTCGGTCAGAAATCGCAAGCGCGTGCAATTTCTGACAGAGGATTGGATTCTGATTGGCTGATCATTTGAAGAAGAAGGTCGCTACGTATTTACCTCATATTAGAGAAGTTATCGACGGTGATTACTACAAGAAGCAAGTAGGCAAGGCAAAAGGGGTATGGTGCAGGCGGATCTTCGTTTTTTATTTTTCAATATTGCATAATGTTACCTCGAGTGTTGACTGTCCCTTTAAAATGTATAGTAAAGGTATGTAGTAGTTTTGTTATTTAAAAAAATGCTTTTATTTGATTACATACATAATACAATGTGTTTTAATTAAGTAGAAACGTGCAACAATTTCTAAGCCTTTAAGTGAAAAGGTGTTTTGGACAAACAGTATAGCTAATGATGTAGCAATCTGAGATGTTTTCCAAAATGTTGTTGCTGTGTGCTATAAGCTTTGGAACAGTCACTCCTTTTGTGCTTATGGTGCTTGTGACTTCAGGGGTGCTGAATGTGAAATACTGCCTGACACATTGTAGTTATCAAAACTATCTAAGCTTTAAACCCACCCATTATATGCAATTAGTTAAGTCAAAAGAATAAACCATAATAAATAAAGACACAATGCAGAGCTGGGGTGAAGACCATACGTGGTCACATTTCTTTTCTAACAAATAACGGCATGCAACAACAAAACTTTTATTGCAGATAACGTTTTCAAATGGGAGGCGGTGCAAGAGTTCCTAGAACTAATACCCAAGCACTAGCAGGTCAGGGCCCACAAACAGTGAAGTTCTCTGCGGAGCCCCTGCCAAGCTCTGCTCTACAACCACTGCAACCAGACACCCTCAGGAGCTCTGGGCCTATGAAGAAAGACACAACAGTCTCTGACCTGCTGCATCCTGCCCCTCCCATTAGCTCGACCCTTGCTCCAACAACCTCTGAACAATAATTTGGGCCCTGACACCACTTGCTAGAATGAAATAATTGGACTCCAAATCCAGTAGGTTAGCTGTACTATATGCAACTACCTGGAGGAGTAAAACATTAAAACCATGAGAAGGGCTAGAATGACTGAACCATACTACAGCCACGGCAACTACAGCAAACCTAAGGAATCTGGTTATCTCTGAGCCACAACCTTAATGTTGCTGCTTTAAAGCAAAAACAATTAGGGCTAGATTATGAGTGGAGCGCAATATTGCGACTTTGCAAGCACAATATTGCCGCTCCACTCAGTAATACCAGGGCACATAAGTGATAAGTAGCATCTCTAGAAAAGTGTTGTTAAGCAAGATAGGAGTTTTAATGGAGCCCCTATTCCCCAAGCTTGTACCATCAAGAGGGACATGGGATCCCACATTAAAGAGGGGCCATGCCATTATCAAATGAGTGGTCTCATTTCCCCTCTGAGAGAATAATAATATCTTCCACAACCAGACACTATGGTTGTGTTTCATGTGGTAAATAGGAACTATATTGGGCCTAACTTCCTTATGAAATTGGGTATAAGACCCCTCATTTTAAAGAGTGACATGTGCACTTTTAAATGAAGGCTCTTATTCCCATCTATTATGCAGGTGTTCTTCTATGCCAATAGTAGCCAGGTATATTGGCACCTAGGTCTCTCCATAAACCTCAAAAGGAGATATGTTAGCCTATTATGGAAAAAGAAGCTTTTAATTAGATAGATCACCTTATATCAACCAGTAGCTGAATTGTGTTTTGTTGTTAATGTCATAAATCGTGGTTTGTATAAAAAAAACACAAATTTTTGTCACAAGACTAATAAGTCAAAAGAATGTTTATAAGCGATATTAAGGGAGATTGTTTCTTTATCTTTTTTTTCCTAAGCAAATTTAAATTGGGGCTGATCATACATAAATTAGTAAAAATGAGTTGCACCCGTCTTTAAAATCATGATTTGATGTAAATATGGTTTGACATTTAAATGTCAATCTAGTTTTCAAACACCTTGTTTATTGGAAACAAATGTATAAAATGAGGTATTTGAATATATTGGAAATGAAAATAATAAATACATTTTAACCATAAACAGTGTTGTCTGATGGTAAAAAAAAATCTTTTTTTAATTTCCTGCTTTTTGCCATTTATCTTTATTATTTAACAAAATGTAAGTTATATTTTGAAAGTAATAAACTCATTCAATTATTTACATTGCAAGGAACTCACACACAGAAAAATAAATAAAATAAAGGATTTTTAAATAGTAAGAGCTTAAAAGTCTAAAAAAATCACTTCATCATAAGAATGTAGGAATGAGAAATAGATACTTAAAGAAGCAGTTAATGTTAGAAGCCTAAATACACAAATATAAACATTTGTCATTAGGGAACATTGAATAATTCCTGCAAGCACGGAGAAGGCCTAGATTAAATACAACATTCATGAAAGTAATATCTCACTAAAAAAGTAATGGTTGCAATATAACTGCTGTAAAATTGAGACACAAGATCAGGCCCATTAAAATCAGAGGAGCTGCTATTATCTCACGAACATTAATAGAACCACTTCTACTGTCAAGGATTCTGGAATCAGAAAGATGTTTTAAAAAAAAAACAAAAAAAACAACTTAAGTAAATGAATAAAAATGAAAAAAAAAAACTAAATAAATGAATTAAAAAAAGCAACCTCTATGAAACAAAAATGTTACACAAATTCAAGAAAATAAAAGCAAAAATTGAAGGCTGACCATAAGTCAAGTTTTTTATTACACGCAATCATGTCTTTTTAAATCCTGCATGTTGTTGTTTATGTGAAAAAACAGAATTTATGCTTACCTGATAAATTACTTTCTCCAACGGTGTGTCCGGTCCACGGCGTCATCCATAACTTGTGGGAATATTCTCTTCCCCAAAAGGAAATGGCAAAGAGCACAGCAAAAGCTGTCCATATAGTCCCTCCTAGGCTCCGCCCACCCCAGTCATTCGACCGACGGACAGGAGAAAAAACAGGAGAAACCATAAGGTGCCGTGGTGACTGTAGTTAAAGAAAGAAATTCATCAAACCTGATTAAAAAACCAGGGCGGGCCGTGGACCGGACACACCGTTGGAGAAAGTAATTTATCAGGTAAGCATAAATTCTGTTTTCTCCAACATTGGTGTGTCCGGTCCACGGCGTCATCCATAACTTGTGGGAGCCAATACCAAAGCTTTAGGACACTAATGAAGGGAGGGAGCCAATCAGGTTACCTAAACAGAAGGCACCACGGCTTGCAAAACCTTTCTCCCAAAAATAGCCTCCGAAGAAGCAAAAGTATCAAATTTGTAGAATTTGGCAAAAGTGTGCAGGGAAGACCAAGTCGCTGCCTTACATATCTGATCAACAGAAGCCTCGTTCTTGAAGGCCCATGTGGAAGCCACAGCCCTAGTAGAGTGAGCTGTGATGCGTTCAGGAGGCTGCCGTCCGGCAGTCTCGTAAGCCAATCGGATGATGCTTTTAGCCAAAAGGAAAGAGAGGTAGCAGTAGCTTTTTGACCTCTCCTCTTGCCAGAATAAACGACAAACAGAGAAGATGTTTGTCTGAAATCCTTTGTTGCTTCTAAATAGAACTTTAAAGCACGAACTACATCTAAATTGTGTAACAAACGTTCCTTCTTTGAAACTGGATTCAGACACAAAGAAGGCACAACTATTTCCTGGTTAATATTCTTGTTGGAAACAACCTTTGGAAGGAAACCAGGTTTAGTACGCAAAACAACCTTATCTGAATGGAACACCAGATAGGGCGGATTACACTGCAAAGCAGATAACTCAGAAACTCTTCTAGCAGAAGAAATAGCAACCAAAAACAGAACTTTCCAAGATAACATCTTGATATCTATGGAATGTAGAGGTTCAAACGGAACCCCTTGAAGAACTGAAAGAACTAAATTCAGACTCCAGGGAGGAGTCAAAGGTCTGTAAACAGGCTTGATCCTGACCAAAGCCTGAACAAAAGCTTGAACATCAGGCAAAGCTGCCAGTCTTTTGTGTAACAAGACAGATAAAGCAGAAATCTGTCCCTTTAGAGAACTCACTGATAATCCCTTATCCAAACCTTCTTGTAGAAAGGAAAGGATCCTAGGAATTTTGATCTTACTCCATGAGAATCCCTTGGATTCACACCAACCGATATATCTTTTCCATATTTTATGGTAAATTTTTCTAGTTACAGGTTTTCTGGCTTGTACCAGAGTATCTATTACAGAATCCGAAAACCCACGCTTAGATAAAATCAAGCGTTCAATTTCCAAGCCGTTAGCTGGAGGGAAACCAGATTTGGATGTTCGAATGGACCTTGTACTAGAAGATCCTGTCTCAAAGGTAGCTTCCATGGTGGAGCCAATGACATATTCACCAGGTCTGCATACCAAGTCCTGCGTGGCCATGCAGGAGCTATCAAGATCACCGAGGCCCTCTCCTGCTTGATCCTGGCTACAAGCCTGGGAATGAGAGGAAACGGTGGAAGCACATAAGCTAGGTTGAAGGTCCAAGGCGCTACTAATGCATCCACTAGAGTCGCCTTGGGATCCCTGGATCTGGACCCGTAGCAAGGAACCTTGAAATTCTGACGAGACGCCATCAGATCCATGTCTGGAATGCCCCATAATTGAGTCAACTGGGCAAATATCTCCGGGTGGAGTTCCCACTCCCCCGGATGGAATGTCTGACGACTCAGATAATCCGCCTCCCAGTTTTCCACTCCTGGGATGTGGATCGCAGATAGGTGGCAGGAGTGATCCTCCGCCCATTTTATGATTTTGGTCACTTCTCTCATCGCCAGGGAACTCCTTGTTCCCCCCTGATGGTTGATGTAAGCAACAGTCGTCATGTTGTCTGATTGGAATCTTATGAATCTGGCCTTTGCTAGTTGAGGCCAAGCCCTGAGAGTATTGAATATCGCTCTCAGTTCCAGAATGTTTATCGGGAGAAGAGACTCTTCCCGAGACCATAGCCCCTGAGCTTTCAGGGAGTCCCAGACCGCGCCCCAGCCCACTAGACTGGCATCGGTCGTGACGATGACCCACTCTGGTCTGCGGAAGCTCATTCCCTGGGACAGGTGATCCTGGGTTAGCCACCAACGGAGTGAGTCTCTGGTCTTCTGATCTACTTGAATCACTGGAGACAAGTCTGTATAGTCCCCATTCCACTGTTTCAGCATGCACAGTTGTAAGGGTCTTAGATGAATTCGCGCAAAAGGAACTATGTCCATTGCTGCAACCATCAACCCTACTACTTCCATGCACTGAGCTATGGAAGGTCGTGGAACAGAGTGAAGAACTTGACAAGCGTTTAGAAGTTTTGACTTTCTGACATCTGTCAGGAAAATCTTCATTTCTAAAGAATCTATTATTGTCCCCAAGAAAGGAACTCTTGTCGACGGAGACAGGGAACTTTTTTCTATGTTCACTTTCCATCCGTGAGATCTGAAAAAGGCCAGAACGATGTCTGTGTGAGCCTTTGCCTTTGAAAGAGACGACGCTTGTATCAGAATGTCATCCAAGTAAGGTGCCACTGCAATGCCCCTTGGTCTTAGAACCGCTAGAAGGGACCCGAGTACCTTCGTGAAAATCCTTGGAGCAGTGGCTAGCCCGAATGGGAGAGCCACAAACTGGTAATGTTTGTCCAGAAAGGCGAAACTTAGGAACTGATGATGATCTTTGTGGATAGGAATATGTAGATACGCATCCTTTAGATCCACAGTAGTCATAAATTGACCCTCCTGGATTGTAGGTAAAATCGTTCGAATAGTTTCCATTTTGAACGATGGCACTCTGAGAAATTTGTTTAGGATCTTTAAATCCAGAATTGGTCTGAAAGTTCCCTCTTTTTTGGGAACTACAAACAGATTTGAGTAAAAACCCATTCCTTGTTCCACGGTTGGAACTGGGTGTTTCACTCCCATTTTTAACAGGTCTTCTACACAATGTAAGAATGCCTGTCTCTTTATTTGGTTTGAAGATAAGTGATACATGTGGAACCTTCCCCTTGGGGGTAGTTCCTTGAATTCCAGAAGATAACCCTGAGAAACTATTTCTAGTGCCCAGGGGTCCTGAACATCTCTTGCTCAAGCCTGAGCAAAGAGAGAGAGTCTGCCCCTACTAGATCCGGTCCCGGATCGGGGGCTACTCCTTCATGCTGTTTTGGTAGCAGCAGCAGGCTTCCTGGCCTGCTTACCCTTGTTCCAGCCTTGCATCGGTTTCCAAGCTGGTTTGGTTTGTGAAGCATTACCCTCTTGTCTAGAGGCTGCAGAGTTGGAGGCCGGTCCGTTCCTGAAATTGCGAAAGGAACGAAAATTAGACTTATTCTTGGCCTTGAAAGGCCTATCTTGTGGAAGGGCGTGGCCCTTACCCCCAGTGATGTCTGAGATAATCTCTTTCAATTCTGGCCCAAAAAGGGTTTTACCCTTGAAAGGGATATTAAGCAATATTGTCTTGGAAGATACATCCGCTGACCAAGACTTTAGCCAGAGCGCTCTGCGCGCCACAATTGCAAACCCTGAATTTTTCGCCGCTAATCTTGCTAACTGTATAGCG
The DNA here is from genome assembly GCF_027579735.1 of Bombina bombina. Classification (NCBI taxonomy): domain Eukaryota; kingdom Metazoa; phylum Chordata; class Amphibia; order Anura; family Bombinatoridae; genus Bombina; species Bombina bombina. Next base: position 598,462,356 of record NC_069503.1, on the reverse strand, counting down.
GCATCTAAAATAAAGGAATTAGCTAACTTAAGTGCATGAATTCTGTCCATAACCTCCTCATACGGAGTCTCTCTACTGAGCGACTTTTCTAGTTCCTCGAACCAGAACCACGCTGCTGTAGTGACAGGAATAATGCACAAAATAGGTTGCAGGAGGTAACCTTGCTGTACAAAAATATTTTTAAGCAAACCCTCCAATTTTTTATCCATAGGATCTTTGAAAGCGCAATTATCCTCGATAGGAATAGTAGTGCGCTTGGCTAGTGTAGAAACTGCCCCCTCGACCTTAGGGACTGTCTGCCATAAGTCCTTTCTGGGGTCAACCATAGGAAATAATTTCTTAAATATAGGAGGGGGGACAAAAGGTATGCCGGGCTTCTCCCACTCCTTATTCACTATGTCCGCCACCCGCTTGGGTATAGGAAAAGCGTCGGGGTGTACCGGAACCTCTAGGAACTTGTCCATCTTGCACAATTTTTCTGGAATGACCAGGTTGTCACAATCATCCAGAGTAGATAGCACCTCCTTAAGTAGTGCGCGGAGATGCTCTAATTTAAATTTAAATGTCACAACAACAGGTTCTGCCTGTTGAGAAATTCTACCTGAATCAGAAATTTCCCCATCTGACAAAACCTCCCTCATGGCCACTTCAGATTGGTGTGAGGGTATGACAGAGCAATTATCATCAGCGCCCTCCTGCTCTACAGTGTTTAAAACAGAGCAATCGCGCTTTCTCTGAAATGCAGGCATTTTGGATAAAATATTTGCTATGGAGTTATCCATTACTGCCGTCAATTGTTGCATAGTAACAAGCATTGGCGCGCTAGAAGTACTAGGGGTCTCCTGCGTGGGCAAAACTGGTGTAGACACAGAAGGAGATGATGTAGAACTATGTCTTCTCCCTTCATCTGATGAATCATCTTGGGCAACTTTATTATCTGTGGCAGTACTGTCCTTACTTTGTTTGGACGCTATGGCACAATTATCACACAATTTTGAAGGGGGAGACGCATTGGCTTCCATACATACAGAACATAGTTTATCTGAAGGCACAGTCATGTTAAACAGGCTTAAACTTGTCAATAAAGTACAAAAACCGTTTTAAAACAAAACCATTACTGTCTCTTTAAATTTTAAACAGGGCACACTTTATTACTGAATATGTGAAAAACTATGAAGGAATTGTTCAAATTTAACCAAATTTTCACCACAGTGTCTTAAAGCATTCAAAGCATTGCACCCCAAATTTCAGACCTTTAACCCTTAAAATGAGGAAACCGGAGCCGTTTACAGTTTTAACCCCTCTACAGTCCCAGCTCCAGCCTTTGCTGCGACTTTACCAAACCCAGGGGGGTATACGATACCAAATGAAGCCTTCTAGGAACCTTTTCAACTACTTTCAGACCCACACACATGCAGCTGCATGTCCTGCTCTCAAAAGTAACTGCGCAGTAATGGCGCGAAAATGAGGCTCTGCCTACTACAGAGAAGGCCCTTCCTGACTGGGAAGGTGTCTAAACCAGTGCCTGACGTAAAAAAATGTTCCCCAAAGTTTATAAAGTGTGAATTTCAACATAAAGCTGTATAAAATGCCCAAATAAAGCAATCGATCTTGCCCATAAAAGTGTCTACCAGTTTTATAGCCCATATTAAGCCCTTTATTCTGTTTGAGACTAAGAAAATGGCTTACCGGTCCCCATGAGGGGAAATGACAGCCTTCCAGCATTACACAGTCTTGTTAGAAATATGGCTAGTCATACCTTAAGCAGAAAAGTCTGCAAACTGTTTCCCCCAACTGAAGTTATCTCATCTCAACAGTCCTATGTGGAAACAGCAAACGATTTTAGTTACTGCTGCTAAAATCATATTCCTCTCACAAACAGAACTCTTCATCTTTTTCTGTTTCAGAGTAAATAGTACATACCAGCACTATTTTAAAATAACAAACTCTTGATAGTAGAATAAAAAACTACAACTAATCACCACATACTCTTCACCATCTCCGTGGAGATGCTGCTTGTTCAGCGGCAAAGAGAATGACTGGGGTGGGCGGAGCCTAGGAGGGACTATATGGACAGCTTTTGCTGTGCTCTTTGCCATTTCCTGTTGGGGAAGAGAATATTCCCACAAGTTATGGATGACGCTGTGGACCGGACACACCAATGTTGGAGAAATTCCACCACACCTTGAAAACTCATCGGGACACCCCACAAAGCCTGATACCCTTTTACTCATCTGCAAGATTACCAATACAAATACCATTCTAGACAACAAGGCTGCTGTAACAGACATACAAATATTTAACATTTAAAGATTCATTTTGGAAAAGACAGGGGAATTAAAGGGATAGGAGAGTCAAAATGAAACTCGCATGATTCAGATAGAGCATGTAATTGTAAGATACATTTAAATTCACTTCTATTTTCAAATGTGCTTTTACCTCTTGGTATCCCTTGTTGAAAAAAAAATACACACATATCCTATACTAATGGGAGCTAGCTGCTGATTGGTGCCTGCATACATTTGTCTCTGGTGATTGGCTGACTAGTTTTCAGCTAGCTGCCATTAGTGCAATGTTGTTCCTTTGATAAATCATGAAAGAAAATGTTGGGGTTTCCTGCCCCTTTAAGCCTCAATTACTTTGAAATATGATCTTTTTTAAACAACTAGATGGTGACCCCTCACAGTTATTGAGCATCTATAAATCTAGCCCACTGTCCCTTGGGTAGATGATTAGTTATGAGCAGAAATGCTGATGTAACTAGGTAAAAAAAAAAGGATGTAAAATGTTAATTGTATACTGTAGCATATCTAAAGCTTATGATATAATACATTCTTTCATTTAAGCTTTCTGTCTGCTTTTCTTCAGTAAAATGCAACAGAATACCAGACAGTTTTTTTTTTAAAAGCACGCTTCATTCATGATCTTTGATCTTTAGATTACCGAAAGCTACATTTGCAATTCCAGAAATGCCGTTCTAATAGCTGATCACATTTTCATTTCTCCAGTGTGTGCATAAAAGCCTCTCTGTGCCTATCTACCATAAACAGCATTAAGCATTACTGTTTTGTACAAGAAAGGAATTTTAATGTGTTTGGAACAATGAACTCCACCTTCTTGACATATGCTGCAAACCTGCATCTTATGGTTTTATTAGTATTCATTAATCAAGTTAAATAATCACAGGGCTGCAAATAACAGACAGGAGAACTAAAGAGTGAAGTCAAATTACGAAAAATGCACATCAATACATTTATTATCGGTTTTAGTCAGGAACTTTTTAACAGAATAAACTTGGTAATTGTTGAATTTCTATTAACCATTTTTTTTTTATATGTAATGGGTATATGTATTAAATAAACATTTAACCCAACATTAATATGTCATTTAATTACTAGATTTAACTTTGTAAATGTTTTGTGCAAAAAAAAATGATTGGCAGTCTGCTCATGTATGTGCACAAACATAGATAGAGTGCACAAGCAAACCTCGCCCAATGGACAGGGAAAATGTGGCAGTCCAGAGACATTGCAAAGATCAGGATGACTCTCCAAAGTTGATGAGAGGATGAGGAGAAAACATATCAGGGAAGCTACCAAGAGGCTAACAACAGCACTCAGCACTGAAGGAGCTACAGGAATTTCTGGCATGTACCAGTCACTGCTTGTATGTGACCACCATCGCTTGTATTCTGCACATGTCTGGGCTATGGGGTAGGGTGCCAATACAGAAAACCCTTTCTTACAAAAAGGAACATCCAAGCCCTTCTAAATTATACCAAAATATTAATTCAATCATTCCAAACCACGTGGCAAAATTTGCTATAGTGTGACCAGACAAAGGTTGAACTTTCCAGCCTAAATTGTAAAAGATATGTTTAGCGCAAAGCCACTAAGCTCATCATCCAAGGAACACCATACCATGGTGGTGTAAGCATCAAGCTTTGGGCCTGCTTCTCTTTAGCTATGTCAGGGGCTCTTATCAAGATAGATGGGATAATAAATAGCTAAAAAAATAAAAGATATTTTGATACAAAATCTGCAATCCTCTGTCAGAAAGCTAAAGGTGAAGCGGAATTTTACATTCCAACATGGCAATGACCCAAAGCACAAATCCAATTTTACCAAGGCATGGCTTCAGAAAAAGAAAATCAAAATGTTGAAATTGCCCAATCAGAGCACAAACCTCAATACCATTGAAAACCTGCGGAATGAGCTAAAAAGAACTGCATACAGAAGCAATTTGAAGGAACTTGAATTTGTTTTACAACAGTGCAATAATGAAATGCTTTAACACAGAGCTTTGTTTTGCACTTTTACATCCCTTTAACTATGCTTTTTTTCATCAGACTTCTATTTTCTAACCAGCTCTGAGCTAGCAAATTTAAATAACAAGTTACTAGTCAAACCAGCAGCCCCTGCTAATGCGTGACAGGTACTAGGGAACCTGTATTGTGCCAGATTACATGTGGCGTACTAATGATAGCATGGGCGGGATAACCAAAATCGCTGGGCAATGGATATCACAACTGTGCTAATTTGCCCTGGTAGTACAACTTGAAAGTTAACATTTGAGCAGAAGCCGAAACTGTGCTAGAATATTTAGCGCAACTTTAGACCTGAAGTTAACTGTAAAGGTTAAAAAAAGTTGAACACAAAACACTTTTAAATAAAGTATTACAAACATATATACACTTTTTAATAAAATAATTTCATAGTAATATAAAGAAAAAAGGTTTTAAAAGGGAAATGGTATATGGCATAGTGTTTGACTGAGAAGGACTCCAATGTATGTGTGAGTGTGTGTATGTATGTATGTATGAATGTATGTATATATATATATATATATATATATATATATATATATATATATATACAAACACACAGTATATGTGTGCATACATGTGCATCTGTGTGTATAAATATGTATATGTTTTAATGGGTAATTTTTTTTTTTATAGACTGCCCCATAGAATTCTTTCGGTCGCTAACTTTTTACTTTCATCTTGTAATACATGTGCTAACTTTGCGATCAGAAATTATTACTTTGAGCGCAGTAAGCACGTGAGGAAAAAAGTTATTTTTAGCGAGCTACATGTAATCTGGCTTCTTGTCTGCTGGGTAATTAATAAATGGGGCCCTATATGTTACTATATGTTATGTTCATGTTTTGTAACGCTAAGAATTGTTTTATTTCTCCGGTAGAAAACTTTATTGAAACTTATAAAAACAAATATTGTATTTTATTCATAAATGCTAGACCGAAACAATAAAAGGGATAAGTTCAATCTTAAATGTTGATCATTTTTATGCAGTTAAACACAAAATGCATATAATTGTATATTTAAAATGACAGCTGAAAAAAAATACATATTAAATACAAAGCCATTTAAATGTAAGTAAAATCTTTCCCTTAACAATCTACATGAAATGTTTCTGGTTACTTTTTCAAAACTGTCAAGGGTCTATAAGCTACATTTCTGGGATACAATGAAGATATAATGCATTCTCTAGTTTGATATATTCAGTATGCTAAAACTCAGTAGGTTGTGTGTGGCAGAATAAATGTTCCTATGTGACTGAAAAATAATATAAAAAACAAAATGATAACATTTGAACCCATCAATAAAATTATTTTATAGACTTGTGCAGCACCAAAAAAATCAGTTTATCCAAATCTTTTAGAATATCCGTCAGCTGCACTATTCGGTATTAGTTTTGTTGTAAATGAAACAAATACTGAATTTTTTTTAGAACATTTACATTTGTTTTTGTTAAACGCATATAAATGTTCCAAAGCTACAGGTGAAAAAAAAGTTCACCTGTAGCTTTATACTTACTTTTAGTGAGCTGGAGAGCCGGGCTAACCCTAATCGCTAATCACGGCAACTCCCAGGGCCTACACTAAAGGACTTGGTTAGCGCAGCTCTCCAGCGTGCTAGAGATAAGTATTTAACCCCCCTTAAAGGTAATTTAAAGACTATGGGGCCGATTTATCAAGCTCTGTACGGAAACTGCAGTTATGAAGCAGTGGTCTAAAGACTGCTGCTCCATAACTTGCCCGCCTACTCTGAGGCCGGGGACAGAAATAAACCCGATCGAATATGATCGGGTTGATTGACACCCCCTGCTAGCGGCCGATTGGCCATGAAACTGCAGGGGACGGCATTGCATCAGCAGTTCACAAGAACTGCTGGTGCAATGATAAATGCCGACAGCGTATTCTGTCGGCATTTATCGATGTGCAGCAGACATAATTTTCTACATCAAATCAAGTCCGCTCGCACTATGATAAATCTACCCCAATGAATGAACACTGACTAAATTTCATCAGTATTTTTTTTGTTTTGTTTTCTTTCAGTTTCGTTGGTGCATTAATTCAGATATTGGTTTTGTGAAAACGGATACACATCCCTGTTATTTTATATATTTCTCTACAACCATAGTATGCCCAAACACACATAAAATAAGCTAAAAGGACATATAATTTCAATAAGAAAATGGAGGGTACAATTTGTTAAGCCTTAATTTCCCCTCCTATTAAACACAGAAGGCCGTATTATGAGTGGATAAGTAGTTTACACTTGATTTGAGTGTTAAAACTGCTATAAAGTTTGAGAAGTCATAAACTAAAAATCGCATTCCCACTATAGATTTAATGGAAGTTGAAAAAAGCCTTACAATCACAAAGCGCACAAACACGACTGCAGTCACAAAAAAGAACATAAGAAGATAATATTGCATATTTCATATTCCAATGTTTATTCTTAAAGAGATATTTAAATATCTATCTGATGGATTTCTGCACAAATATATGATTATATAAAGAAAAGAAAAAGGTAGTAGAATATCTTAGAGTAGGGAGACATTCTAAACCTTTGAAACATATAAGGGATCATTTTTGTTTAAGAACTTTTCAGTGCTTTACAGATGGTTTTTAGTTTTTGTATTTATATTGGACCTTGAGTGACACTACGAACTATACAGCAATAGAGGACCTTCTTTACCAATCTTTATATAAGGAAATGGTTCCTTTTGGGCTAATACATACCTCATTTGTTTGAGGGTACTATATGTGAGTGTAAACTTCATGTTTTGTGTTTTAACTCTTAATAAATGGAATTACACAATTTTTGTCTACTTTGATATGCTTTTCTACATATTTACAGTATCCTGGTTAAGAGGGGATCCAGGGATTCAGTACTTTCATGTCATTTTTAGTCATGATTGTATATAGGTATACATATAAACATATATATATATATATATATATATATATAAACAATCCCCAATGAAGGATAAGCACAGTCTTACAGGATTATCTCAGGATTATGTATATTTAAAAATACTTAAAGGCTGGTGAGGTAGCTCAGTTGGTAAATGCCCTGACTACAAAAAATTCTTGTTTAAAAGATTCAAGGTCACAGGTTCAAATCCCGGCAGGGCCGACTCAGCCCTTCATCCTTCCGAGGTCGATAAAATGAGTACCATTAAATTGGGTAATAATGACAACTATTACTATTCAGCGGCCGATTTGGTTAATTCCGAGAGCGAGCGCTGAAAAAGTGCCTTGAGTCCCACTGGTAGAAAGGCGCTATATAAATACTAGTTATTATTATTATTATATTCCCCTATGTGCAGCATATTGGAATAAGAAATATTTACAGTAAATACACAGTATAACACATTATTAAATATGAATATTGCATAAATATGATTTTTCATCTTTTGATCGAGTTGACTGCAAAGGGCACCAAAGCACTTTTATATATTTGTCTATATATGTATACATATGTATGTGTTTATATGTGTATATATGTCTAAAATACATATGTACACACATATAAACACACACACACACACATATATATATATATATAAACAAAAATAATTATTATTTTTTTGTCTCAAAACTAACAGTTCAAATATGTAAATAATAGTCTTATTTTGTGAAACCCCTAGTAGCAATCGCCCAAGCACTTCCAAAAAATCCACATACACAAAAGCATAAATCGACAATCCCAAAATGAGGTATATCAGGCGTTCACAGGTTGCCTCCTATTGATCAGTTAAACTCTTATAGCAGTTATGGGTCTTATAGACTTTACGCTTACATAGTGTGCGGTTATGCCCACTTACCACTGCTACAGAGGAGGTACTCCAGTTATCACGAATCCGTCCAGATACTCGCAGACTGAAGGCCCGCTCATGATTACGGCTGTGTCAGCAACCTATTTTGTGCTCATTTTTGTTGCTTAATTTGTTCTTTAGTATTACCCCCATGTTTTAATTGTGTGACTACACAAATAAAATGTATTTTTTACCGCTATTGGCACCATTTGCTTCAACTTCGTTTTTTGACATTTATATATATATATATATATATATATATATATATTGCATATCCATATACATAGATATACATATTTAGATATGTATATGTATGTAATTCTATGTTGAAGCCCTTTACAGTTCTTTTATTCTAATACCTGAGACCTCATATCTTTGAGCCCCTTTTTAATATTTTTTATTAGACAGTGTTATTATGACTGTAACTGTAATTTTAAATGTATTTTGATGTGTTTTGTAATTTTTTTTTTTTGAGGGTCACAGTTAGCCAGAGCTCTGCGGTTGTGGTAATTAATCTAGTGTAAATCGCGATTGTGCTGATGCATTCGAATTTACTTCGAAATTGTAATATGAGCAGAATTTAACTTGCATGCAAACAGCTGTGAAAATCCAATATCCCTTGTGCACAAACTATAGCAATCCACTCGTAATCTAGAGTGGGATGAGAACCTGTCTTAAAAAGAGGGGATCTTTCTCTATCTAATGTGGGGTCTTATAGTCCTGTCATTTGGTGATTGCTATACAATGACAATCACCAACCTAATGTATTTATTCTTTGTGGTCTTGTGAATTTAAAAGCTCTATATTACCCATTCACCATATAATTACATCATAAGGGTTAGGGATGGGCGAATGTTTCGCAACATTCGAAAAACGGCACGAATTTTAACACATTCGTTCGTTCGAATCGAATTTCGAATGTTTACATAACATTCTAACATTCGATTTTCGAATATTCGGTTTCGAATTTTACAATTACATTCGAAAAAATTCGAATTCGAAAAATTCGAATTTAGATTGTAATAGTATTTCTAATGCTTTTTCTTTAAATGTAATATTCGAATTATGCAATATTCGAATTCGAAAAATTCGAATTTAGATTGTAATAGTATTTCTAATGCTTTTTCTTTAAATGTAATATTCGAATTATGCAATATTCGAATTCGAAAAATTCGAATTTAGATTGTAATAGTATTTCTAATGCTCTTTCTTTAAATATAATATTCGAATTATGCAATATTCGAATTCGAAAAATTCGAATTTAGATTGTAATAGTATTTCTAATGCTTTTTCTTTAAATGTAATATTCAAATTATGCAATACGTGTATTCGAATTCGAAAAATTCGAATTTAGATTGTAATAGTATTTTTAATGCTTTTTCTTTAAATGTAATATTCGAATTATGCGATAAGTGTATTCGAATTTGAAAAATTCGAATTTAGATTGTAATAGTATTTCTAATGCTTTTTCTTTAAATGTAATATTCGAATTATGCAATATTCGAATTCGAAAAATTCGAATTTAGATTGTAATAGTATTTCTAATGCTTTTTCTTTAAATGTATTATTCGAATTATGCAATATTCGAATTCGAAAAATTCGAATTTAGATTGTAATAGTATTTCTAATGCTTTTCTTTAAATGTAATATTCGAATTATGCAATACGTGTATTCGAATTCGAAAAATTCGAATTTAGATTGTAATAGTATTTCTAATGCTTTTTCTTTAAATGTAATATTCGAATTATGCAATATTCGAATTCGAAAAATTCGAATTTAGATTGTAATAGTATTTCTAATGCTTTTTCTTTAAATGTAATATTCGAATTATGCAATACGTGTATTCGAATTCGAAAAATTCGTATTTATATTGTAATAGTATTTCTAATACTTTTTCTTTAAATGTAATATTCGAATTATGCAATATTCGAATTTGAAAAATTCGAATTTAGATTGTAATAGTATTTCTAATGCTTTTTCTTTAAATGTAATATTCGAATTATGCAATACGTGTATTCGAATTCGAAAAATTCGAATTTAGATTGTAATAGTATTTCTAATGCTTTTAAATGTAATATTCAAATTATGCAATACGTGTATTCGAATTCGAAAAATTCGAATTTAGATTGTAATAGTATTTCTAATACTTTTTCTTTAAATGTAATATTCGAATTATGCAATATTCGAATTCGAAAAATTCGAATTTAGATTGTAATAGTATTTCTAATGCTTTTTCTTTAAATGTAATATTCGAATTATGCAATACGTGTATTCGAATTCGAAAAATTCAAATTTAGATTGTAATAGTATTTCTAATGCTTTTAAATGTAATATTCGAATTATGCAATATTCGAATTCGAAAAATTCGAATTTATATTCGAATTCGAAAAATTCGAATTTATATTCAAATTCGAAAAATTCGAATTTCGAATGTAGACATTCGATATAATTATAAACATTCGAATTCGAAAGTGACATTCGAAAACTGTAAATAACATTCGATTTTCGAATTTTTAAGAATATTCGTTCTTATCGACATTCGAATTTAGAATTCGAATTTCGGTAATAACATTCGTTCTACATTCGAAATTCGAAAATTTGCACATTCGCCCATCCCTAAGGGTCCCTCATTTAAAATTGTTTGGTTTAACTATTTAAATATGTGGTTTAAGGTCTGTAACTTTTAGAGTGATTGTCATAGTAAATAATAATTATTTTGGGCTAGTGGCGCTGTTCGCTAGCCTGCGTTAACTTACAAGTTTAAAGTAAACACAACCACACAAGCGCAAACTTAAGAGTTAGGGCTAAAATAAATTGCATTAAACACAACATAAAGGCATTACAATTGACAGTTACATTCTTATATACACTATCTAATAAATAATTTCATATAAATATTAAAAATTAAAAGTTTTAAGGGTTAAAATGTATATAGTATATGACAAGGTATTTGAATGGAAGGGGCTATAATGTATATATACATACATATACATGTGTATGTATTAATACTCATGCATATATGTGTATACACACCTGTAAACAAATATTTACACATGTGTATACATATATACATGTGTATATATACTTTGGAGCCCTTTCCACTTAAATAAATAAAAACAAGAAAAATTATTTTTATTCAATTTTAATATTTAATAACTGTGTACTGTAAATATTTTACATTGCAATGTTCTGGATATAGGGGAAACTATTCTATGTATTTTTAAATCAATATTCCTATTTATAATAAGTTTACTTCTGGTGTTGTTTGCACGCAACGTGAAAGAGCTAAATAGCACGCCACTTGTAATCTGGCCTGTTGCTAGGTTGCTGATGTTAGGGCCCATTGATGATTATTTCTATTAAGAAATAAAAATTACAGGAATAAAAAAAAATGAAAATCTGGGTGAGCAGAAAAATGGATGATATTTTGTGAAATACTATTGGTGCAACTTTTATTATTTTTATGGACATTGTATTGCTACAAATAAGGAGAGCATGCATATATTGTCAAAATGAGTACAAAAACCAGAGAGGGCATAGACACCAACGATCAAAATTATGATATTTATATTAGTGGGAAAAAAGGACTCATAAAAGAGTTGCAACTACCCTTATGGTGCTAAATCCAACATGCTGAGAAATGAGTAGCCTTCAAATTTTAGTTTTAAGGAGGTGAAATTAATCTAAATGTGGCACTACAAAATGTGCGTTTAAAATATTTATGAAACAGTGACTCCTGAAGTGCTATTTAACATTAAGGGGCATATTTAACATAGTGCGAGCGGACATAATACGATGTAGCGTATCATGTCCACTGCACATCGATAAATGCCGACAGCATACGCTGTCTGCATTTATCATTGCACCAGCAGTTCTTTATAACTTCTGTTTCCGGCGAGCCTTCATACAGAGCTTGATAAATTGGGCCCTAAGCCATAGAAAATTAATGTCACTGTGTTTATTTTTTTTCATTTAATATAGTGGCATTGATCCATATTGGGGTATGTCACTTTGGAAACTAGTCATTTTTTAGATTTTCTAAAAAAATATTGATATTGGTAAAACACAAAACTAATAGTTAAAATTTATTTTGAAATGCATGAAGTACTAAGCAAGTAAAAACAGCTCCCTTATGCGGATTCATTTATGAAGCTGTGATAGCGTGAGCGAGCCTGAAACGCTAGTCAAGTAGCAGCAGTGTTAATACCGCTGCTACTTAACCTCTCCACTAGCTGAATTGTGGCGGATTTCAATCATCCCGATTGTATCCAATTGCTATAATTGACAGCCTACTCTTGCGTGCGATTGGTTGCGCATTATCACGGGGCGGCATTGCACAAGCAGTAGCCTGTTCAATGTTAAATGCGGGCAACGTATTGCTGCCTGCTCGTTGCGAGGTTGGGCGGACAAGGTTTATGATAGCAAACCTCGTCCATCCATCTAATGATAAATTGAGCCCATGATCTGGAAAGCTTAGCACTGCTTTTAAATGTGTAGGTCTCATTTAATATCTGTGCAATTGCATTAATATTTAAAATTGTGTGTTCCTGAAATGCCTGTTTCAAGAATAATATATACATTCTAACTGGTATCTATTCAAGAATATATTGCTTTTAACTGAAATGTTGTATTTGAATTAAATATATAATTACAGCAACTGAACTTTTCTTTAGTGCAGTGACTCAACAAATTGGAAAACATAAAAACAAAATTATTAAACAATTCTTGCTTGTTCCCATTTAGAAAAGAAATCATAAATGTAATAAAAATAATAAGATTCTCGCAAGAAAGGTAAATCCAATTTATAATGAATATACTGTCAGATATGATTGTGTAATATACTGCCAATGTAAAATTCTATTTGCAACATATCATTTCTGAGTACAGTGATTTTCTTGATGATTTGATTTTTTTTGTATACTTTAGCTTCTGATAATTTTTGTTTGGCTAAATGCAGATTAATCTTTTTTGTCAAGACTAAAAAGTATAATATTTAAATTTCTTTTTGCCTAAATAGACTAAAACTTTGACTCTTTCTATCTCTCCTCCTCTCTATTTCTAAACTGTTTAAGTATATATACACTGTCAGAAAAAATTTGCAAAAATTGTACCTTTAAAGGTTCAACAGCTTGTCATCAGGGCAGTACCCATAAAGGTACCCCACTGTACCCTTTAACATGGGTACATATTGGTACCCTTGCAGATTGTACCTTTCAAATGCAAATATGTTCCTTTGGTGACTAAATTGGACCTCAATGCTATAGTACCATAATGTACCCTTAAAAATGGTGCAAATTTGGCCTTTCAATGGTACAGCCCCAGTGGCAAGCCCCTTGTACCTCATGATGGCATGTGTTGTCGGGGGCCTCTCTTGATAGAAAAAAGCCCACCAGATCTACGTGTACTAATGTGAAAAAGATTATGGAGATACGATTTGCCAAGATTTTTAAAATACATTTTTATATCAACATTGATTAAAGAAATAGGTCTATAGTTTGCACACAGCGCAGGGTCTTTGTCAGATTTAGGTATTGCAATAATATAGGCCTCTAAAAATTCCCTTTAAAAGGAACCATCTTCATTAGCTAACCAAACAAAATCTCAGTAGAATAGGGGAGAGCTCAGATATGAATGTTTTATAAAAGAGTGCAGGATAACCATTCGGGCCTGGTGCTTTGAAGGATTTGAGGCTTTTTATAACCTGCTTAATCTCTTCAAGTGCTATAGGTGTGGCTAATAACTTTTTTTGTTCAATGGTAAGCTTTGATAACTGTAGTGACTATAGAAACAATTTTACAACTGAGATAAGGGCTGGCATTATATTTTCTGACTTATTAATATTGTATAAGGGAAAACGCAAGATCTGATCATCGTGTTTAATTTGGTGTATATGTGTGACCCTGGTTCGACACCTTAATTTGTTTGCAAGCATAGTGTCCACTTTATTTCTGTTATAATAAAAGAGCTGTTTGAGTTTCAAGAGATGTTGTTGAGTTCTACATAACTTAATTGTACATATATGGATTTTAATGTCCACAATTTGGACTGTGAGTTGCGGAGTAGGGGAAATACGGTGTTGTTGTTCCAAGGTTCAGAGTTTACAGTGAGATTGGGATAGTGTTAGTCTTAAGGAGTTTCTAATCAAGGCTTTGTTCATAATACTATAACATCTCACAGTTGCCTTGAGAGCACCTCACAGAGTATCATCAGGAAACAAATGATTATCATTTAATCATATAAACTGTACTATATCTTACCCAAGTTCCTCTCGGAAAGGGAGGTTAGAAAGAACATTATAGGGAATACAACATGACACCTTGAATCTCTTTTGTCAGACACAAAAGGTTCAGGGGTCACTTGATTTTGATCTTACCAGGGACATGTATGAATTTTGGCTGAATCTACTAAATTTAATATATTGGCTTAAAAAAATAGGTAATCAAGTCTGGAGTTTTGAGGATGGGAAAAGTGAAAAGTCCTTATCAAGGGAATTTAGAGATCACCACATATCATAGAAGCCAAATTGTGACATTAAGGTTCTGAATTTAGATGAAAGTTGCTCAGGGAAAACATAATTTGTATCTTGTTTGGCTGTTTTCCTTTCTAACTTAAAATCCCACACCATGTTGGAATCACCTCCAAGAATAACCTTGCCCTGATGCAGTTTATCAACAACTTGTAGGATTCTTTAAAGATATTTGGGTTGGTTAGTATTCGGTATATACACTGAAACTAAAGTATGTAGAATGTGATTTATGATACAAACTAATATGATATACCTGGCTTGTGGGTCTCTCTCTACGTGAATAGATTCAAAGATGACTCGTTTAGGAATGGCTTTTTTTATTAAAGGAGCATATTCTATAACTGGATTATTTTTAGTTGATAGCCTATAAGGGTCATCTATTTTCCAATGGGTTTCCTGAAGGAATACAACATAAGGATCCTGTCATGTCAAAGATCGCTGCAGGAGACTCAGTTTTTTTCGGCGTATTTAAATCTCTAACATTGTGAGTTATCAATTTAAAGGAAGCCATGGTATAAATATAAGTGAGATCAACGTGACCAACCAGTGAAAAGACCCAAGCAGTAGAAGGGAGAAGGAGAAGAAAGAAAAGAAGATTATGACAGAGAGGACAGAAATAGAAGAAATAGCACAAGGAGAGTAGTGAAAGGTATGTGGTGGAAATAGTCCACCTATGTGGAGCCCTTGTGTGGGCTTCATATTGGGGGGAGATGCATGCAAAGTTTTAAGCTAAGGTGCACAACCCATTATAACTAAACAGTAAATAGTTTCCAATGACCTGCAAACTGCAGATCCGTAAAAAATATCCTTAACAGGTCAGGTGTATTACAATTCCTATAAGCCTTATAAGTCCCGGAAGACAAAAGCCTATACTTAATTTGCTACAAATGATACCCATACACTTACACAGAAGTTCATCTATAGCAGCTTAGGCAGGATATGTGATGTTCTCTGAGAAAGGCAGTTCCTTTGACACTTTACAAATATACAACATTAGAAACATGTAATAACTATTAAGGCATAAATTAAATTCATGACTACAGGAAGCACTCTCATCTACTAAAATATGGTAAAACACAGATGAACTAAACTGATTTTTGTAGGTAGAAGAAGAAAACAGGGAAGAAAAAACAAATACAGACTATTGAGAACATCTAATAACCGTTCAAGTATAATGGCAGAGCAACCATACGTAAAGGATATATTATGAAGTGTAACCTAGTGCAGATGGGCTAAACCACCTATATAGGCACCTCCGAAGTATGTACATTTCCTAGGATGATTGGTTCCTCTGGCTTTTAGCTTTTTGCTCCCTGGAGGTTCATTCAGATGCCAAAGCTCTCAAATTGGGGTTTGAGATAGGGGTTGGAGGAGAGTTTGAACTCTGTAAACCCCAAAATGTTAAGACAGCCGTTCCTTGAGAAAGAGAAGTGACTATGTGAGTCTTATTGCCCTTTGCCCTTTGTGGGGTAGCCTCAGCGGTACTTAATGTTGGCATTTCTTAAAACTCAAGTCATTGGAGAGTAAAGTTTTCTCTGCTTTAATGTGTGTGAAGAAAGGTCCGGCAACAGTTGGATATATTGGGATCTCTCTGATAGTGTTAGCTTTCGGAAGACTGCTTTCAACAATCTATCCTTATAGGTAAAGTGGTGAAAGCAAACAATTAGATCTCTGGACTTGTCAGAGGAAACATGTCTAGGTCGCAAAGTTCTATAGACACGTTCCATATTGTTAGGTGAACTCTCATACTGGTCAACCAGCTCTTTAAAAAGATTGAAAAGGAAATCATGTAATTCTGAGGCTGTTACTGACTCAGGGATACCTTAGAAACTGAAAAAGGGTAGATCCTGAAAGTATCAGGACAAGGAGTGGTAATATACCTACTACCTAATCCATCCTAAGGTGAAGCTATACACCTATGGGGCCTATTGCCAAGGAAATGACACATACAAATAAGAGAAGAAAAGAAACACTATATGGCACACTAAAGTACTATTAGGGTAGTCAGTGATATACAATTAACAAGGGGACGGAATGTGAAGGGCTAAAAAGAAATATTACTTTTAATAATACATTAAAAAATAATAAACACTTAAAAACAATTATAAAACATATAACATATGTAATGCTCCCAAAGTGTAAGGACGTCAATTAAATCAATAAAGGTAACGAAATAGAGCAATAGTTAGACTTGCACAAAACTGAGTAATTAACCCCATTACACAGTGCACTGCGACATAAAACAATCCCTATTATAATTATGTTTAGCAACAAGGGCATTATCTATACTGTCACAGTGCTCCTGGGTAATTATTAACAAATACTAGGTATTGCTGTGCTCCGTCTACTAGTAAAGATGGTGTAACCACACCTAGTATCACTGAATTATAAAGTCTGGTATTATGTAACAATAAGTTACATCAACTTCTATTTTAGGCTCATATTTTAATATGAGTGCACTTTAGGGAGCAGTGCGAAGCCATCTGACAAGGGAGGGAATATAGTGATCTGGCCTGTGGATATGTACACTATAGAAGCACTAAGACAACTGGGCGATCAAAAATGCTATAAAAAGCTATGGAGTAACCCGACAGGGGACTTTTTCAACAAGTATAGAAAGATCATAAGTAATGCATAAAAAAGATCGTCTGATATCAGATAGAGTTGAAAAATTTTACAGGTTGACAATCCAAAAACTACAACTTTGTATTTATTACAGAAAATACACAAAAGCTAGACTATCCCCTCTGGAATACCAATTGCCTCTGGGATGGGTAGCCTGTGTGAACAGGCATCTAGATATCTGGATACTAGATTGCGTGACATTGTTCTCACACTTCCATCGTACATTTGGGATACGATAGATCTGTTGAGCAAAATTGAAGAAATTGTACTGGATGACAAAACATATTTGGCCACCTGCAGTGTTGAATCTCTGTACACGTCAATAGAGCATGATTGGGGTTATCATGCAGTCAAATATTTTTTGAAAATGGAACAAATTGTGTGCCCATGGAAAAATGAATTTATCATCAAACTTTTGAGATTTGTCTTAAGACATAACTATTTTGTGTTCAATGACAGTTTTTACTTGCAGACCAGAGGCACCGCTATGGGCACGGTTTGTGCGCCAACATACGCAAACATATACTTAGGGGGGTGGGAGCGAGAATTAGTCTGATATGAATGAACCTTTTACAGAGCATGTATTACTCTGGCTGAGATACATTGACAATATTTTTATCCTGTGGAGAGGTGACAAAACACTTTTTGATCAGTTCATTAAGAGATTGAACAATAATGATATCAACCTGAGACTCAATCAAGAGATTGATTATAAGAAAATTAACTTCCTAGACCTAACCATCACTAGAGATATGTTTGTAAAGTACAGACTGATCTTTTCCACAAGGAAACAGCAACAAATTCCATTTTAAGCTATGAAAGTGCACATCATATGGCCACAAAAAATGGTATAACTTTTGGTGAATCTTTACGCCTACGGAGGAACTGCTCTGATGTGCAAACTTTTAAAGAACAAGCAAAGCTTCTAAAATGCCGATTTAGAGAGAGACAATATCCGAATAGGATTCTTAAAAGTGCATATCATAGGGCTTTACATACATCTAGGAGTAAACCTATTACAACCTAAACAGAAATTGGAAATCGATACATGAGTATGGTTTATTACAACTTTTAATGATGCCCATCAACAGATTACCCATATTCTGAATAAACATCTGTATATCCTACGTATTGAAGAAGATATGACTAAAAGTGTAGGAGAAAATGTGGCTATTAGCTAGAAATGAGCACCTACGATTAGGGATAAGACTGTTAAGAGTCGCTTTGTCAAACAAGTGACAAAGAGGAAAGGGGCACATACCCATGTGCACATGTAAATTCTGTGTGTACATGAGAAATGTCAAAGAAATGGAGATTTTCCCAAAGGGGAGAAAGTGTATAATGAAAGTACATAACTCTTGGACAAATAAGATAATTTATTTTCTAGAGTTCAGATATTTTCATTTTTCTGAGAGGAGAAAAAATTCTATTTGAATCTTTTTTTGAGAAAATGAATGACAATGATGCAAATTTAAAATTTACATATGACATTAATAAAGAGAAAATAATATTTTTAGATTTAGAAATTTTTAGTGAAGACAACCATTTAAATACAAAAGCACATTTTAAACCCGTTGACAGCAACAACTACATACACCCTGAGAGTTGCCATTTACAACAATGGAAAAGAAACATACTGAAGGGTCAAATATTACGTATAAGAAAAAATTGTATCAAAGAGAAGGATTTTATAAACTAATCTGCTGTTCTTAAAGAGAAATTTATTGAAAGAGGATATAAGGGTGATAATATAGATAAAGAAATAGAAAGGGTAAGAGAGAAAAATAGGAATGAAATTGTACATGGATTAGAAAAGAAAACAAAGAAAGAAAAAAGGCCCATTGTACCCCTGATTACTCAGTAGAATAAGAATTATAAGAATATGGAGAAAATTATAAAAAAACATTGGAATATTCTAAAATTAGATGAAAAATTAAAAGGAAAAATAGGTGATAAACCAGATATAGTTTATAGAAAGGCTAATAATTTAAAAAATCGATTAGCATCAACAGATCTAAAAAGATATAAGAATAAAAAGAAAGACAAGGATCTTTTTGGAGAGGAAATAAAAGGCTTATATTCATGTCTGGCATGTATGGCATGCAGACACTCAGAAAAAAATAAAAAAATTAATTCAAATATAACTGGGAAGGAATATGAAATAAAATCTCTAATACGGTGCACTGACAGAAATATAATTTATTTAATTAACTATAAATGTGGCAAACAATATGTAGGAGAGTCCACGAGACCCATAAGAGAAAGGATTAGGGAACATATCCTATCAATTGAAAATGCAACAGAAGATAGAAATCTAGACCTCCCAGTGCCAAAACATGTTTTAACCTGCAACAACTGCAATTTTTAAAAAAAAAAAAATACATGGCCATTGATAAATTAAATCCGGATTGGAGAAGTGGGGATATTATTGAAAATGAGTTACTTAAACTAGAGTATAAATGGATATATGAATTAGAGACAAAGCCCCCTAAGGGTCTTAATTTAGATTTTCATCTAACTCCTTTTTTACATTAAACATTAAAAATTAAATTTTAAGTACCTCAATCAATTAGTCCGCCAAGACATTATATATTTTATTCTCATATCTTTATAATCATATTTTTATATGGCTAATATTATTACCACTTGCATTTTTTGTTATAGAATATCCTTTTTAGAAAATAGATTTTAGGTCTCTTTTCCATTTTAATCAATTAATGTTATTTGACCTTTTATATTCATATTAAATATAGGACACATATTTTTTATAATTTTTTATACCATCTTTTATATTAACATTTTTAGATTATCTATTTATTTATTTATATATTGTTCCCTGTAATGGTTTCTAAAGATCACTCTTAACCATGTAGTATACAGATATACGTATGTATGCTACACATGTAGAATACTATTTACTCTAATAGAGGTCTTAGGATTGTAATATAACCAATATGTGGATCAATCCATGAAAGATAAAAGTTGTGTGGTTCCCTCGTAGTCACAGCTATGGTAAACAAAAGTATTCTGACTGTAATATGTTTACGCTATTTTTAGACAATGCATTAATTTAACATCATAGTCTTTATACATTGTAATTAGTCTAAATGGATACATTATATGCTTGCATAACTTCCAATGACTGTATAATCAGAATTGTGTTTATTAAATTTGCATTTTAGGTATATGTTTTTCAACCAATCAGGACTCCCTGGAGGAAAGAAGTTGACGGAGGGGAATGTGACCCCTATTCTGGCAAATGGAGCCGTCTACTGATGGGGGCGGAGCCAAGTAACGGTTACTTGGTGCTTGGGCGGGAATATTCCAGTCCTCTGTAGCTTATACAAACGCAAGGGAAAATTTTGTACCTTGCGTTTGAATAGGCCTTAGAGAATGGAATTAATATTGGAAGAGGTGAGCAGGATGGCGGCAGCACGCGGGACAGCATGGCTCCGGGATTATTTGGCGGCGGCCAATCTCCCGGGAGCCACTTCAGAAGGGAGCAGTGACGGCAGGTCCCGGAGGCGGTCCAGGCCTCCGGTTCGCTTGTCACCAGAAATCGGGACCAGCGGTGTCGGAGCCCCCCGGCGGGGGGGAGGGTCCAAAGCTGTGGCGGGTTAGCAGAGGAGCAGTCGAGAAAGGCCGGTACGGAGGTCGTTGGAAGCAGTGCAATCTGAGGAGGCGGCTAACCGGACCGGTTCTATGGCAGGTAGGATAATTGAAGGGAGTGGGCTGGGCCTTGATCATATGGGAGAAATGTCGTTGTCAGGACAGATTTCAGGAACATCTGGGGTATTTGATACGGTTAGGGATGGGGATCCCTTAACCATTCACAGTTGTCAGGAGATGTCTGCGGCAAAGGATGTAAATCCTGTTACCTCACAGGAAACGCGGGAGCTGGTTGAAGGGGATAGTGAAGGCACAATATTTTTTTGAAGAGGGATAAAGTGGGGGCTGCAAAAAAGGCTGTTTTTAAAGGTTTGGAAGTTAATGAAGGGGTTATAGGGAGTATTAAGGAGAGTCAGTCTGTACAGGGAGTTTCTAGGAGGGGGTTGAAGAGTGTGAGGAAATTAGTAAAAGGTAATAGATCAGGTAAGGTTCAAATTGAAGTGGGCTGTGGGGTGGGGAGAGGTAGTGTGGGGCAATTAAACAGTGAAGGAAAAAGTTATAATGTAAAAGGGGTTTGCATGAGGGGAAAGGGTAAAAGCAATTTGAGGGGTGGGAAGCAATCTGGTAAAGGTAAGGGAAAAAAGGAAAGAAGGGGAATTGATGTATTGTGTTTATCTCCTGCAGGTTTAGTTCAGGAAGGAAGGGCCCAGGTGGGCGGTGGGACAGATATTTCTGTTGTTCCGTCAGGGCATGACATGGAGGGAGATGCATTGTGTTTTGATTATACATACAGTGATTTGGATATGGAAGATCCCGGGGAAGGCACCTCAGCGGGACCGGTGGTACAACGGCAGGTAGGGGACCTTGCCACTTTGGAACAGTTAATAAGGGCTTTATCACCAGGTTTGATGGGGAAACAAGGTGTGGGAGACTCAGTGGCTAGGTCTGGGGTAGCGAGTGTTAGGAGTGATAGGGAGGGATGTCATAATAGGCCTTTCACTGTCTCCTCTCCACAGATACGGCCTCACGGTAGGGATACCCGTGAGCGCCACAGTCCTAGGAGGTCTGGTGAAGTACGGCGTCGTGGTAGATCCCGGTCGCCTAAAGAGAGAGTGCGGCATCGTCAGGAAAGGCATTCTCCTACATGGGGAAGGTTGGAAAGAACAGCAGAAAGGAATGGGAGGAGGAGAAGGTCTAGGTCATCTTCGCACAGACAGGGGGCGCAGAGGACTCGGGAACAAGTAATTAGGCCTCAACCAGCGGTGATTGGAGCAGAACAGGCGAGGGAATCCGGAGCAGCTCAGCCAGCTACGGCGCCCAGGCCCACAGGTGAGGGTGCTACAAGAATTGAGAGTGTGCATGGTAGTGAGCATGTTGGAGGAAATGCGCAGCAGGCTTTGGTGAGCGGTTTAAAGGAGTTATTGGCAAAATTTGAGAAGCAACCGGAAGCTCAGGGAGGGAATGTTGCGTTAGCCTGGAGTGGGGGTTCGGGAAGTGGGGCTCCTGTACCAGGAGTGGTTGCAGAGACGGGAAGTGTGGCTCTTGCTGCAGTAGGGGTGTCGGGTTCGGGTGACAGCAGTCAAGTAACTGGGGGGACCAAAGGGCAGAAAAAAGACGTGGCTTCTTCGGGGGACATTGTGAAAGTTCCAGAGAGCGCGATGAGAAGACCATGTTTATGCTCAATCGGTCCGCTGGGGATTCATTTGACGCAAGATATAAAAGAAAAAATATGGAAACGGGAATTTTTGGAGCTGTTTTCATTATTACCGCTTGAACAGATGATGGAGATCAAGGAGGATACAAAGGATAAGGAGAAGAAAGAAGAGGATGAACGCAAGAAACGTTACCGTAAGCTACCCAAAACACTTTCAAACTGGTCGAGAGCATTTTGTATTTTAGCGGCTGTAATTGGTGAGAAGTTTCCGGATCAGTGTTCAGCTCTTTTTTGCTATTATGACGAGATAGCAGGGGCTTACCGCACATACGGGGGATTGACGTGGTGGCGTTATGATGAACAATTTCGTCAGCGCCTGGCTGTAAGGCCGGAGATGCGTTGGGATGACCGAGATATGGGGATATGGTTGGAGTTGATGACTCCGATGCGTGGGTCCTTTCGTGGTTTCGGGGGAGGAAATGCTGGGGGTAACAGCCCATCTGGGGGAGTCTCTGGAGGAGGTGCGGCAGTGGCCATTAGGAAAGGATTGTGCTTTCAGTACAATGAAGGAGTGTGTAAGTTCGGTAACGGATGCAAATACAAGCATGCATGTTCCGGTTGTGAAGGAACCCACCCTTGGACCAAATGTTTCAAGAAAGGTGGCAGTGGAAAGGCAGGAGAGGTTGCTTTTAAGGGCCAAGACCCCAGTGAGGGTAAGAAGGATGGTTCCTTGGCTAGAGCGATACGCTAAGGTGAGGGGGAAAGAGAGGGATGCGGAGTTGTTATTAACGGGGTTCAGTTCTGGTTTTTGGATTCCTTTTGAGGAAGGAAAGGCTTGTCAAATTTCGGGGAATTTAAAGTCTGCTAAAGAATTTCCGGAGGTTGTTCGAGGTAAATTGGTCAAGGAAGTTGCATTGGGTAGAATGGCAGGGCCTTTCAGTCACCCGCCATTTAAGAATTTGAGGGTTTCTCCATTGGGGGTGGTCCCCAAAAAAGTGGCTGGTCAGTTTCGTCTGATCCACCATCTGTCTTTCCCGAAAGGTTCGTCGGTAAATGACGGTATAGATCCTGATGTGTCTGCGGTGAGGTATGCGTCATTTGATCAGGCTGTTAGGTTGGTGTCGGCAGCGGGTGTGGGTGCTTTGTTGGGGAAGGTGGACGTGGAAGCAGCCTTTCGGCTTTTACATGTACATCCGATGTGTCATCACTTATTGGGCTGTTATTTTGATGGGGCCTTTTACGTGGATTTGTGTCTGCCAATGGGTTGTTCCATATCATGTGCGTATTTTGAAAAATTTAGCACTTTTGTGGAATGGGTCGTCAGGCAAGTATCAGGTTTGAAGTCAATGGTGCATTACCTTGACGATTTCCTTTTTGTTGGTAAGGCAGGGGTTGAAGATTGTGCGCAGCTGATGGAACACTTCTTTAATGTGGCATCTGATTTTGGCATTCCTATAGCTCATGAAAAGACTGAAGGCCCTCAGACAGTTTTGAGTTTTTTGGGCATTGAAATTGATTCTGTGAGTATGGAATGCCGTTTGCCTTTGGACAAGGTGGTTGACTTAAAAAATTGCATTCAGAGCTGTTTAAAAAAGAAAAAACTCATGCTTAAAGAAGTTCAATCGCTAGTAGGCAAGCTAAATTTTGCCTGCAGGATTATTCCGGTTGTGAGAGTTTTCTGTAGGAAGTTGTCTTTAGCGACAGTGGGTGTGAAGAACCCGTCCCATTGGATTCGGTTGGGTAAGGAACTAAAAGAGGATTTAAACATTTGGATGGTTTTCCTGGAGGATTTTAATGGCTGCGAGATAATGCAAGGTTTGGCAGTCTCGAATTATGATCTTCATTTGTATACTGATGCAGCTGGTTCCGTGGGGTATGGTGCGTTTTTTCAGGGGCATTGGTCTGCAGGTTTATGGCCGGTGGATTGGAAACAAGCTGGTCTCAATAAGAATTTGATCTTTCTTGAATTGTTCCCATTGGTGGTTGCAGTAAAAGTGTGGAAAGATCTGCTTAGGAACAAAAAGGTGGTTTTCCACACAGATAACTTGGGAGTTGTATTCGCAATTAATAGTCTTACATCTAGCTCGTTGCCAGTGGTGCGACTTTTGAGGTTGTTTGTGTTGGACTGTATGCAAATGAATGTTTTATTTCGTGCTGTTCATGTTCCAGGTTACCAGAATGTCATTGCTGATGCTCTTTCTCGCTTTCAGTGGGAAAGGTTCTGGGAAGTGGCTCCAGATGCGGAGAAGGAGGGTGTTGGATGTCCACCAGAGCTGTGGAATCTGAAATCCTGGATCTAATCCGTTTTGCCAGGGGAGCACTAGCTCAAGGTACCTGGGTGGCATATGTATCTGTGTGGAGGCATTGGTTTCAATATGTGTCTGGAAGAAGAATGGGGTCTGCCAATGAGGGGTGGGATAGTGATTTCTTAGCATGGGTGGGTGAATGGGGAAGTTTGGGATGGTCTAAGTCAAAAGTTCAAAAGTCTATTGCAGCTATGAGTTTCCTTTTTAAGTTGTTGGGATTGCAGGATTTGACAAAGATGTTTGTCATACGGTTGGCTGTAAGAGGTTTATGTAAAGGTCAGGTGTGTAATGACAGGAGACGTCCGGTGGTATTTGATACCTTGAGACAGATATTAGGTTCTTTGAGAGTTGAATGTTCGTCTAAGTTTGAATTTCTTTTATTTCGGGCTGCTTTTGTGTTGGCCTTTTTTGGTGCTTTTCGTATATCCGAATTAGTTGGAGCAAATAGGCATGATTCAGGAGGTTTGTGGGCCCGAGATGTATCTATCAAGGATAAGGTGTTGTGGGTGTGGTTGAGGAAATCGAAGACGGATCAAAAAGGGTTGGGAAGGTGGATACAGATTAAAGAGACTAAAGGGAGTTGTTGTCCAGTGTTGGTATTGGAGGCCTTTTTGGAGGTGCGCCCAGTTGGTTTTTTGCCTTTATTTGTGCATCAAGATGGTTCAAGTCTCTCGCGTTTTCAGTTTTTGGCTGTGTTTAGAAAGGTGTTGACAAGTTTGGGCTATGTGGCTGAGGAGTTTGGCACTCATTCTTTTCGGATTGGGGCGGCGACAGAGGCGGCCAATTTAGGTTTGGGTGAGAGTGTGATTAAGAGAATTGGTGGCTGGAAGTCTGGTTGTTTTAAGTCTTATGTCAGGCCTGATATGAGAGTTTAGGTTGTATTTTTTGTCTTGACAGGTCCAGTACATTGTTGGATTGTGGGGCATTCTTACATTTATTGGGCCCGGAAGGCAGCGGCAAGTACAGATCAGGGAACACAGCTGAAGATGAATGAGGAGACAGTGAGGTTGAGGTGGTTTGGGACTAGAGGATTGAGGTGGGATCAATTGTTAAAAAAGATTGTTGACTATGCTAGGCTATTTCGGCCTCCAGCGATTCTAATTGTACATGCGGGTGGGAATGATTTAGGTTTTCTATCCCAGAGGGATTTGCTGGACAGAATTAAGAGGGATTTGGTTAGGTTGCGAGAGTTGTTCCCTGATATGGTAATAGTATGGTCTGACATTGAACCCAGGTGAAGAAGCTGGGATGTGAAGAAGCTGGAGGCCTCTAGAAAAAAGGTGAATAGATCAATTAGTAGTTTTGTTTGTAGGATTGGGGGGTTTGGCATTCGCCATGTTGAATTCGAAGGGGAGACTGGGCGTTGTTTCTTTTTAAAGGATGGTGTGCATTTAAATGAGGTGGGGCTCCACCTCTTTAACTTTAACATCAAAGAAGCAGTGTTAAAGGCCTTAGCCCGGGTGGGGTAGGCACGCGGTGGCGTGCTGTGGCGGGGTGATTTAGATCTGGAGGTTAAGTAAGCTGGTACCTCCCTAAAGAGGCGGGAGAGTTTTGGGGGGATGTATCTGGTTGTAAACCGGGGGAAGGTACATCTCGGTGCTCTTGCACCTTATGTTTTAAAGTTAGAAGTTTATGATTAATATAATAGTTGAATTTATGAATGTTATTTAAAATTATTTAAATAAATGCGGGCTGCGGCCTTTACACCCATCCTTGTGTTGTATTGAATTATTTATTTAGATAAGGCATAATGTATAGCCTATATAGGGGTCAGGACTCCCTGGAGGAAAGAAGTTGACGGAGGGGAATGTGACCCCTATTCTGGCAAATGGAGCCGTCTACTGATGGGGGCGGAGCCAAGTAACGGTTACTTGGTGCTTGGGCGGGAATATTCCAGTCCTCTGTAGCTTATACAAACGCAAGGGAAAATTTCCCTCCCTCCCTCCCTGTTTGTTGAGTTTGTCGCAGTAGGCTGGTGTTTTGTTGGTATGTCGGGGTGATTTAGATCTGGAGGTTAAGTAAGCTGGTACCTCCCTAAAGAGGCGGGAGAGTTTTGGGGGGATGTATCTGGTTGTAAACCGGGGGAAGGTACATCTCGGTGCTCTTGCACCTTATGTTTTAAAGTTAGAAGTTTATGATTAATATAATTGTTGAATTTATGAATGTTATTTAAAATTATTTAAATAAATGCGGGCTGCGGCCTTTACACCCATCCTTGTGTTGTATTGAATTATTTATTTAGATAAGGCATAATGTATAGCCTATATAGGGGTCATATATGTGGACAAGGTACATAAGGAGATCTCAGGAGTAACAGGTCAGATCGCTTGAGAAAGGCTGTAGCGGTACAGCTGAAACGAGTAGCATATTTTCTAAATAACTAACAGAGCCGTTTTTTGGGGAAGGAGTTTCCAGTACACACACCGAAAAGATTGGTGAAAGGAATTGCCTGAGGTCAGAGTGAACTTCCGCTAGCGTTCTAAGGGACGCTGGAAATACAGAGAGCAAAGGTGTCGCAAGGAGACAGCTTATAGGACTTTACCAAATCAAAGTAAGACTGTGTAAAACACTGGGAGCTGATATAGCCAAACAACAGAACGAGAAACTGAATTAAGCATTTACCGGTATTTGCCAACGGATACTATTATTTTCTTACACATCATATGGAGAGACTTGTTTTTTTTTCCTGAAGAAAATACTTTTTTGTACCTTATATACATAAAAGGATCTAATGTACAAATATTCTAAAGCAATATCAGATATTATTGCCTGAAAGTTTTTTTTATTTTTTTATTAATACCTATAGTCCACAATAGGTTTTTTATGCAAATAGGAATATTTTATATATTTTAATTTGTTTCATTTAGTTGTATTTTATAATAGTATATTTTTGAGACACAAACAATATATTTAACTGCTATAAATACTAGGGTGTATATAATATTTACACAAATTTGACTGGCCAGTCACATACTAAATATATAATTTGATTGCACTTCATAACATAGATTATATGCTTTTTGTTTTTTGTTTTATGTTTTATGATTGCATGAAATTTCATTCTCTATTCTCTCTTTAGCAGAAATGATGTTTCCCTTTATTATCAAAATCTTCATCATCTATAGGGCTCTGACTTTTGGAAGTTTAAGTAACTCTCATGCCTTCTTTTCTCAGGAATTGAAGGAAGGCTTTTCTTGGTACTTATTTTATATGGAAATGGAAAGCTATTGTAGGGAAATCTACTGATAAGCATAAAATGGATTTTAATCCTTGTGCCCGGGGTAGAAATGCAGACTTTCCTTAAAGAAGATGGTTTAAAAAAATGAGATGAAAAAAAATTAAACAGTTCATATACAACTTCTAGCTGGATTCAGTTCCTTCACAAAATTTCTATTTAAACCAACTTGTGTATCCTTTCATGATGGACAGCATCAGGGTGGTTGTTTCAGTTTCTAAACCATCAAGTGGTACCAGTTCCAAAAGACTCTCAGTCATTGTAAAAGTCTTAATTTACTACTGCACTGGGATATTACTTTATTAACTGAACTAGTCCTAAAGCCCATTCACACGGGCCATTTTTTGCAGTACAGTGGCTCCACCCCTTGCGTTCTCTCCCTCCCACTCTCTTTTGCTTTCTCTCTCTCCCCCCTCTCTTTTGCGGTCTCTCTCCCCCTCTCTTTTGAGCTCTCTCTCTCCCCCCTCTCTTTTACGCTCTCTCTTTCCCCCTCTCTTTTGCACTCTCTCTCTCCCCCCCTCTTTTGCGCTCTCTCTCTCTCCCTCTCTCTCTCTCCCTCTCTATCTCCCATCTCTCTCCATCTCCCCTCTCTCTCTCTCTCTCTCTCTCCCCCCTCTCTCTCTCCCCCCCCCCTCTCTCTCTCTCTCTCTCTCTCCCCATCTTCCCTCTCTCTCTATCTCCCCTCTCTATCTCCCCTCTCTATCTCCCCTCTCTATCTCCCCTCTCTATCTCCCCTCTCTCTCTCCCCTCTCTCTCTCCCCTCTCTCTCACCCCTCTCTCTCTCCCCTCTCTCTCTCCCCTCTCTCTCTCTTCCCTCTCTCTCTCTTCCCTCTCTCTCTCTTCCCTCTCTCTCTCTTCCCTCTCTCTCCTCTCTCTCTCTCTCTCTCTCTCTCTCTCTCTTTCCCTCTCTCTATCTCCCCACTCTCTCTCCCCTCTCTCTCTCCCCTCTCTTCCCTCTCTCTCTCCCCTCTCTCTCGCTCCCCTCTCTCTCCCCCTCTCTCCCTCCCCCTCTCTCTCTCCCCTCTCTCTCGCTCCCCTCTCTCTCTCCCCTCTCTATCTATCTCCCCCCTCTCTCTCTCCCCCCCTCTCTCTCTACTTCCCTCCTCTCTCTCTCTCTCTCTCTCTCTCTCTCACTCTCCCCTCTCTCTTTCTTTCTCTCTATCTCACCTCTCTCTCTCTCTCTCTCTCTCTCTCTCTCTCTCTCTCTCTCTCTCTCTCTCTCTCTCTCTCTCTCTCTCTTTCTCTCCCCTCTCTATCTCCCCTCTCTCTTTCTCTCTCTCTCTCTCTCTCTCTCTCTCTCTCTCTCTCTCTCTCTCTCTCTCTCTCTCTCTCTCTCTCTCTCTCTCTCTCTCTCTCTCTCTCTCTCTCTCTCTCTCTCTCTCTCTTTCTCTCCCCTCTCTATCGCCCCTCTCTCTTTCTCTCTCTCTCTCTCTCTCTCTCTCTCCCCTCTCTCTCCCCCTCTCTCTCTCCCCTCTCTCAACCTCTCTCTCTCTCCATCCCCCCCTCTCTTTCCTCTCTCTCCCCCTCTCTCTCTCTATCTCCCCCTCTGTCTGTCTCTCTCCCCTCTCTCTTTCCCCTCTTTCTCTCCCCTCTCTCTCTCCACATCTCCCCCCCCCCTCTCTCTCTCTCTCTCTCCCCTCTCTCTCTCTCTCCTCTCTCCCCTCTCTCTCTCTCTCCTCTCCTCATCTAATAATTTGCTTGTAACAAACAAGTATCAATCAAATTAGATACCATTGTATGACTAATTTTCTTTTGATGAGATTTTGAGTTATCAGGATTCCAATATGCAAACCCCTCAGGGAGTCGTTTATCTCTTTAGACCACTGGTTTTCAAACCTGTCCTCAGGACTCCCCAATAGGCCAGACTTTCAGGATTAACTAACACGAGAGCAGGTAAAATAACCATGTTTACTAATCAACTGATTATTTCACCTGTGCTCCAGTTCAAAATGTGACCTGTTAGGGAGGCCTGCAGAGAGGTTTGACACCAAGTGCTTTATACATACTGTAATTTCTGCTCTTACTTTCCACATCACATACATACATATGGTTACATTATGAATTACGAATTAAAAACCCCCAAAAAAACCCTCTTCTAAACCACTTTGTTTTATTCCGACTCAGGGCTATATTACAAGTGGCATGCTAAAGTTAACACAGGTCGTAATAAGCAATATAGCAAACACGCTAACTAGTGTGCACAATACAAGTTGAAAGTAAACAGTTGCTCTTGAGCAACCTGTATATATTCATATAGATATATAGGTATATATATATATTTTACAAATAAATCATTTTATATATATATATATATATATATATATATATATATATATATATATATATATATATACATACAGGTAGCCCTCAGTTTACGTCGGGGTTAGGTTCCAGAAGGAATGGTTGTAAATCGAAACCGTTGTAAATTGAAAACCAGTTTATAATGTAAGTCAATGGGAAGTGAGGGAGATAGGTTCCAGGCCCCGCTCAAAATTGTCATAAGTAACACTTAATACATTATTTTTAAAGCTTTGAAATGAAGACTTTTAATGCTAAACAGCATTATAAACCTAATAAAATAATCACACAACACAGACTTCACTTGCATTTTTCTGCAAACAGTTCTTTCTATGCATTCCAATCTGGACTGATTTATAGACAGGAAGATCTTGTTCCTTTGAAATCTGCTCGATAGCTCAGGTCTGGTTAAACTGATTAATTTCAGCTTGCTTGGCTTTGCTGTAACACAAGCGGACAGCTCCACCTACTGGCTATTTTAATAAATGCACTGCTTCTCAATGCTTTTCAAAAGCAGTCACATGACTGGAAAAAAAGGTTGTTATTCTGAAACGGTGTAAATTGAACCGTTGTAAAACGAGGGCCACCTGTATGTATATATATATATATATATATATATATATATATATATATATATATATATATATATATATATATATATATATATATATTTAAAAATAAAAATACAATTTTATTCTATGTAAAGAACATTGGAATTAAAAATATCCGGCTTTAGCACAGTTGATTTAATGAGTTGTCAGGCTAGAGCGTAAATGTTATCACACCTTACAATAGTCTGATAAATAACAGTAATGTTTTACCAAAACTTAAGAACAGCAAGATGAATCTGAGGTTATATAAATGTAATAGCAAATACAACTGCTAAATTTGGTTAACAATTGTTAGTATGTTTCAGATGAATTAACTTAAAACAACTGGAAGTTTTGTAGTTAAAGAATCTGAGTTTGATATATGCCAGGAGCAATAGTGATAGACAGTCACTGGAGTCTGTATCAATATGCTAAGGCGTGGAGAATGGTAGAAATCACAATATAACATATGGAGTATTACTGCAGTATTAAGTAAGTATGGGAGGAGATACAGCGTTCATATACATATGTACTTCAACAGTTTGTATACATACGACCTGCGGTAGTTGTTAAAGTAGACAGTCTTAAGCCAGAGAAATAGTGCAGCTGAGGTTACCACTGCTCCGAGGAATTGTGAGAGCGGTAACGGTTGCGGCCGTAGCTGATGACGTGGCAGCGTGTGCAGACAGGCAGCGTGTGCTGAGAGGCAGCGTGAGAGAATGGATACAGGTGCTTGCAAGGAGAAGCGAGACCACAAGCAGAACTGACTTCCTGTAAGGTGAGAACCGGATTGGCTCACTAAGACTTTGAAACGTCAGAGTCTAGAAAAATAATCCAGCAAAGTGTTGGAGTAGCTATGGGGTTTTATAGGCAGTCAGGAGAAATTTAAAGGGACAGTAACAGGAGACAGATAGGATCTGACAATGTAGAAGCAACATCCGAAATCCTGAAGATAGCGCATAGCAGACTTTCACTCACATGCTAGCTTTTCACTTTCAACTCATAAAAAACCTGGCCGCATTTTACTTTGAGTGCAGTTAGGACGCAAGTGAAAAATACTTTGTTAGGACACTTCTTTTAATCTGGTCCTCATTCTTCATTTTCATCCACTACTATTTATTGTTGCTATTGACATCTTTTTTTTAAAGTTTGTTTCCTTCAGAGGGGCGGCAGCTATTACATTTTAATTGAGGGTCTGTAGCTGCTAAAGAGAATTTAAAAATTATTTCACTTCAGGAAATTTTGTGGCTGGCAGATTGGGATTCTGGCTATACAGTCAAATCATATTTCTTGCTTGTTAGCCATCCTTTCCTAAGCCTTTCTCTGCATTCAGATAGCAAAATATGTCACTGATTTTGATAGCATAATATAGATTTTCCAATGCAGTGTTATTATGATGATTTTATTAATGACACATACACAAATATTTTTCTGCCTTCCTTTACATTCTCTTATTCTTGTTTAAAAACACTAATAATTCTACACATTTACAGCATTATTATTAATAGACTTGTGCGCGGCAGAAAAAATTGTTACAGTTTGTTTCAGACCGATTCAGATTTTTTTGAATTTCCGATTGATTCGAATTCGGATACATTTGAATGTATTCGTTTCGGATTCATTCGGATTTGAATAAATTTGGATGTATTCGGATGTATTTGGTTCGGATTCGATTCGTAAATTTGAAAGTTCGGTATGTGTTAGGTGGGATGTGCTGTGTATTAGACTAGTATTATGTACTGTATATTAGTTGTAAACCATCTGAATCAACATAAGTACCAACCTCACAGGTACAAGCTACACAATATGCAGAGAGCTAGCAGAGGTATATAACCTAATATACAGTAAATAATACTAGTGTAATACACAGCACATCCTACCTAAGTACCAACCTCACAGGTACAAGCTACACAATATGCACAGAGCTAGCAGAGGTATATAACCTAATATACAGTAAATAATACTAGTGTAATACACAGCACATCCCACCTAAGTACCAACCTCACAGGTACAAGCTACACAATATGCACAGAGCTAGCAGAGGTATATAACCTAATATACAGTAAATAATACTAGTGTAATACACAGCACATCCCACCTAAGTACCAACCTCACAGGTACCAGCTATATAATATGCCCTGCAAAGAGCTAGCAGAGTAATATAACCTAATATACTGTACAATACTAGTGTAATTGTGATTAGTCCATGGCCATTCAAATGTAACGAATAAATCCAAATAAATTCGGATTTATTCATTACAAATGCATTCAGATTAGTTTAGTTTCATTGCTAGGATAATTCTGAAATTCGACTCGATCCGAAGCTCCGAATTTGACAAATTTGTCGGAATTTTCATTCAGAACAAAATGAAACGCACATGTCTAATTATTATTGGTTGGTAACGATGTGATCATCACATGAAATTCAAACTGTAAGGTAACATGGTTGGCAACGATGTGATCATTACACAAAATTCAAACTGTAAGGTAACACACTTTAATGGCTTGTAACCATGTGATCACCATCTGAAATTCACTCTGTAAGGTAACATAATAGGTGGCGATCATATCGAGCAAGTTAGTAAAATGCCACTATATCCCTATTTGTAATTGAAATCAACAGCATAAAAGAATATATAATATGTGCGCTTTAAAGACACTAAAGCACTTCTTTTTTTTAATCCTAATATGACAAATAAAATTACCTTCTTAATTCTGTTTAGGTGATACTTGGATTACTCACATTGTGACTTTGTAATATAAATGGTTCATTTGTTTATCCATAGGTAATTCTTTATATTATACTATTAAATCACAGGGGTTTTACACAGTGCATTTAGGATAAAAACAGTCACCCCCTTCACACTATTTAATGAAAAGGAAAAAATGATAATAATCTTCATAAAGGAGATTAGCTAGGTTTACACGTTTTTTTATTTCTATGAAAAATATAATATGACTATGGTGACATGATGTTCACATTAAGGTACTTGCAGTTGTAATCAATTGTTGTAATGATTTGTATTGGTAATGCATGTTCATTTATGGTTAGTATGAAGACACTTGCAGTCTTGTATGTTGCAAGCACTAATTGATTTTAATTAAAGGGACAATCAACACTGGACACAACTTAATCCCATGAGGCCTATTTATCATATGTCTGTCGGACCTGATCCGACAGTGCGGATCAGGTCCGACAGACTTTGCTGAATGTGGAGAGCAATACACTCTCCGTATTCAGCATTTCACCAGCAGCTCTTGTGAGCTGCTGGTGCAACGCCGCCCCCTGCAGACTTGCGGCCAATCGGCCACCAGCAAGGGAGTGTCAATCAACCCGATCGTACTTGATCGGGTTGAATTATGGCGATTCCTGTCCACCTGCTCAGAGCAGGCGGACAGGGTTATGTAGCAGCGGTCTTTAGACCGCTGCTTCATAACTGCTGTTTCTGGCGAGCCTGCATGCTTGCCAGAAAGACGGGGCATCAAGCTCTATTCGGAGCTTGATAGATAGGCCCCCATACCTTAGATCCAAAAAAGAAGATGCGTCTGCACCGCATCCCATGTTCAATACCTCTAATGTTATATGTGTAATCATCAAAAGCACATACGATTTTCTCCTGCAGATATGGCCGCCAAACTCCCTCCACTGTTACGTAGAAACTATCCTCGGTTGGATTCTTTACATGCGTTCACAGTGATTTGCAGCTGCGGACATAAATTGTAATGCGCATGAGCATTAGCAAAGAAATAGCATAACTGTGAAAGAGCATGGAATTTAATAGAGAAGATGGAGGGGGAGGAGTTTGTCGGCCATATCTACAGGATAAAACTGTATGTGCTTTGGATGATTACACATATAACGTTAGAGGTATTGAACATGGGATGCGGTGCAGACGCATCTTCTTTTTTGGATCTAAGGTATGGGATTAAGTTGCGTCAGCTGTTGACTGTCCCTTTAAGCTTCAGAACACCTGAGGAGGTGGGTCTTTCTTTAGGAAATTAGGATAGGTTGTTGTTTGTAAAGTCAGAACTCTCATTTAGTTAGCAGAAGCCTAATGAAACAGACAGTGTTCTGAGAAACACGTTGCTTTCTGTGTTTTTAATACCAGAGTCATACATTTTGATCTCTGTTTTTATGTTTTATATTAAATTGTGATAATTACAATTTTATTTGAGAGTCTGAACTTATTATTTACACTGAGGACACCTGGAATACTGGTACCCATGCTGGGCCAGTGAGCTGGGACACTGCAATCTCCCAGTCTGCTTGACTTAGCACAATCTGGTGCTGCTCCACTTGTGAGTATTCATTCTATCATTTACTCACCTCATCCTGTATATACT
Organism: Bombina bombina; assembly: GCF_027579735.1. Classification (NCBI taxonomy): domain Eukaryota; kingdom Metazoa; phylum Chordata; class Amphibia; order Anura; family Bombinatoridae; genus Bombina; species Bombina bombina. The sequence goes on along the minus strand of NC_069503.1, from coordinate 598,427,040 downwards.
ATATCACACTAGGAGGCTCCTTTGTTTTGTGATTATTTTTCGCAAAAAATATTCATCTCGACGGGATATTGTGACAGAGAGCTGACTCCCATCGTGTGTGGTCCCTTGTGTGACTATCCTATTACCTGAATGAATAATCAGGACTACCATCTATAAAGGACTTGTGTTCCTAGTATCCATCTAAGGACTAACATCCAGAATCAGCTAAGAATCATTAGGACTCATGTTCACTGCTATAGTCTGTCTTTAGACACTATTGATGTTTTTTATTTATTGTTTAGTTTTTTATTATTGGTATATTATTTCTGTATTAATTCTGCTGTGGATAGAGATATACACACACCTTTATCCACCTATTGCACCCCCTAGAGTTGGTACACAGATTGTGTATCAACATTATAGGATTAATTATTAATAATAATATCATCTCATTTTTTTCTAGTCGAAGTCTTCTTTTTACTCTATGACAAATCAATTTTATTTCACTTCTCTGCATTGTTGAAAACTCCACAAATTAACTCATAATTTGAACCTGCTCCAACTCTGAGTTTCACTTTTAACTTGCATGGACACTTTTCAACTCTTTAAGGAAATACTTTTCTGCTTCTGTGTTGAAGGGCCTTATTTGTACCCTTTTAAAAAATATTTTTTTCTACATCTCTGAATCTCAAAGAGAAAGAGGGTTATTATGATTGGACAAGAAGGGTTACAGCAGTGCTTTGCCTTTGATTGGAAGCTTGACTTTAATCATTTGCATAGTTCAAGTTTTCTTATATATAACATCTTTTTTGTATACAGAGACACTTTCTTTATAAAAATTAACTTATGTTCTTAAAAAAAAAAGTAAGGTAAATATAAAGCAAAATATTTGTATCTGTGTCATTAATAAAATTGTGACTCTTCCATGACAAAATATGTTCTGTACCACTGGTACTTGTAACCATAGTTTTATAAGCATCGCTGTTCATTTTCCTATCAGCATGTCATTTTTATACAGCAAAATCTCATTTGTATTTTGTGTTTTAGAGCTACAGGTGTTTTCCTATTCAATTACATGCATTAGCTTGACTTCCATCTAGCTAAAGCTCTTTATCAAACATCAACTTAATTATTTACATTCATCTGGACCAGACCTCCTAGGAGTTTATTCCAAAATAAATGTAAACTTCTGTTCCTACTAAAACATGGTAGTAAGAGGAAAACATAAATGACTAATGACCATAATATATCATTTCATTGGTAACCTCTTAAAATATTCATGCAGTAGAACCTCTTCACAGTGATGAAGTTCTGTATAAGAACAATGCCTTCCTTCAGGGCTTATGTTCTCTTTATGCTACAAATTAACACCCATTTCTCCAATGCATATATAATGGGGACATTTAAATGATGGATGTTTATATATATATTGGTGACACATTTATTATCAATCCTCTGGGAAAATATTGGACTACTGTAAAGGTGTATCTTATCTGCGAGTTATATATATTTTCTTTTCTTTTTTTTTCTTACCAAAAAAGTAGACGTATTATTAAAACTTATAAAATATAGGTGATCTGGCAAGAAAAACATATTTTTATATTTGATATATTTGTTTTTCAAAATTATGCCACCAATAATGAAATATATTTAAAGAATTGCTATTTAAAGAGTTTAAACATCCATACAAAGGGGAATTGTAATATAAATATTACTTGCTCTTTAGAGCATGCCATTTTTGTATTACTTATCCTAGATAACTGTGTTTAACCCCATAAAGTGCTTAAAGCTGCTATAACATTTAATCCCACCTACAGTTGCATAAACTCTCAATTACCTTTCATAATCTCTATCAAATAATAATTTCACATTCTCACTGCTAAATTAGACCTAATAGACAGCCAGATTACGAGTTTTGAGCGCTATAGGGAAAATAATGACCACAGCTTTTTTCGGTGATATTTCACTCCCTATAGCGCTGGTATTATAAGTTTACAAAAAGCAGACGTTTGCGGGTGATATGGCAGCGTTGAGCTCCATAATGCACCCAAATACCAGCGCTGCTTTGAGCTGCTTTGACGTTCTCGTGAATGATTTCCCCATAGATTTCAATGGGGAGAGCCGGCAAAAAAAAAGCCTAACACCTGCAATAACGGAGCGTAAAGCTCCGTAACGCAGCCCCATTAAAGTCTATGGGGGAAAAAAATTTACGTTTACACCTAACACCCTAACATAAACCCCGAGTCTAAACACCCCTAATCTGCTGCTGCCGGCATCGCCGGCAAATACATTACTGTTATTAACCCCTAATCTGCTGCCCCTAACATTGCCGCCACCGACATTACTGTTATTAACCCATAATCTGCTGCCCCCAACATCCCCGCAACCTACATTACTGTTAACCCCTAATCTGCCGCCCCCAATCTCGTTGCCACCTAGCTACACTTATTAACCCCTAATCTGCTGCACCCAATGTCGCCACCACTATACTAAAATTATTAACCCCTAAACCTAACCCTAAGTCTAACCCTAACGTAACCCTAACACCCACTAACTTATCCTAATTAAAATAATTCCAAATAAATATTACAAGTAATACCTAAATAATTCCTATTTAAAACTAAATAAATACTTACATGTAAAATAAAACCTAAGCTAGCTACAATATAACTAATACAGGGAGTGCAGAATTATTAGGCAAGTTGTATTTTTGAGGATTAATTTTATTATTGAACAACAACCATGTTCTCAATGAACCCAAAAAACTCATTAATATCAAAGCTGAATATTTTTGGAAGTAGTTTTTAGTTTGTTTTTAGTTTTAGCTATTTTAGGGGGATATCTGTGTGTGCAGGTGACTATTACTGTGCATAATTATTAGGCAACTTAACAAAAAACAAATATATACCCATTTCAATTATTTATTTTTACCAGTGAAACCAATATAACATCTCAACATTCACAAATATACATTTCTGACATTCAAAAACAAAACAAAAACAAATCAGTGACCAATATAGCCACCTTTCTTTGCAAGGACACTCAAAAGCCTGCCATCCATGGATTCTGTCAGTGTTTTGATCTGTTCACCATCAACATTGCGTGCAGCAGCAACCACAGCCTCCCAGACACTGTTCAGAGAGGTGTACTGTTTTCCCTCCTTGTAAATCTCACATTTGATGATGGACCACAGGTTCTCAATGGGGTTCAGATCAGGTGAACAAGGAGGCCATGTCATTAGATTTTCTTCTTTTATACCCTTTCTTGCCAGCCACGCTGTGGAGTACTTGGACGTGTGTGATGGAGCATTTTTCTGCATGAAAATCATGTTTTTCTTGAAGGATGCAGACTTCTTCCTGTATCACTGCTTGAAGAAGGTGTCTTCCAGAAACTGTCAGTAGGACTGGGAGTTGAGCTTGACTCCATCCTCAACCCAAAAAGGCCCCACAAGCTCATCTTTGATGATACCAGCCCAAACCAGTACTCCACCTCCACCTTGCTGGTGTCTGAGTCGGACTGGAGCTCTCTGCCCTTTACCAATCCAGCCACGGGCCCATCCATCTGGCCCATCAAGACTCGCTCTCATTTCATCAGTCCATAAAACCTTAGAAAAATCAGTCTTGAGATATTTCTTGGCCCAGTCTTGACGTTTCAGCTTGTGTGTCTTGTTCAGTGGTGGTCGTCTTTCAGCCTTTCTTACCTTGGCCATGTCTCTGAGTATTGCACACCTTGTGCTTTTGGGCACTCCAGTGATGTTGCAGCTCTGAAATATGGCCAAACCGGTGGCAAGTGGCATCTTGGCAGCTGCACGCTTGACTTTTCTCAGTTCATGGGCAGTTATTTTGCGCCTTGGTTTTTCCACACGCTTCTTGCGACCCTGTTGACTATTTTGAATGAAACGCTTGATTGTTCGATGATCACGCTTCAGAAGCTTTGCAATTTTAAGAGTGCTGCATCCCTCTGCAAGATATCTCACTATTTTTGACTTTTCTGAGCCTGTCAAGTCCTTCTTTTGACCCATTTTGCCAAAGGAAAGGAAGTTGCCTAATAATTATGCACACCTGATATAGGGTGTTGATGTCATTAGACCACACCCCTTCTCATTACAGAGATGCACATCACCTAATATGCTTAATTGGTAGTAGGCTTTCAAGCCTATACAGCTTGGAGTAAGACAACATGCATAAAGAGGATGATGTGGTCAAAATACTAATTTGCCTAATAATTCTGCACTCCCTGTAGTTATATTGTAGCTATCTTAGGTTTTATTTTTTTTTCACAGCTAAGTTTGTATTTATTTTAACTAGGTAGACTAGTTAGTAAATAGTTTTTAACTATTTACTAACTACCTAGTAAAAATAAATACAAATTTACCTGTGAAATAAAACCTAACCTGTCTTACAGTGAATCCTAACATTACACAAAAATTTAATAAATTACATTAATGAAGTACAATTAACTAAATCACAAAAAACCACTAAGTTACACAAAATAAAAAACAAATGATCAAATATTTAAACTAATTACACCTAATCTAATAGCCCTATCAAAATAAAAAAGCCCCCCAAAATAATAAAACCCCTAGCCTAAACTAAACTGCCAATAGCCCTTAAAAGGGCCTTTTGTGGGGCATTGCCCCAAATAAATCAGCTCTTTTACATTGCAAATAAAAATACAAACAACCCCCCAACAGTAAAACCCACCACCCACACAACCAACCCCCCCAAATAAAAACCTACCTAAAAAACCTAAGCTACCCATTGCCCTGAAAAGGGCATTTGGATGGGCATTGCCCTTAAAAGGACATTCAGCTCTTTTACATTGCCCAAACCCTAAGCTAAAAATAAAACCGACCCAATAAACCCTTAATAAAACCTAACACAACCCCCAACGATCCACTTACAGTTTTGGAAGACCGGACATCCATCCTCATCCAGCCAGGAGAAGTCTTCATCCAAGCGGCAAGAAGTCGTCCTCCAGGCGAGCAGAAGTCTTCATCCAGACGACATCCTCTATCTTCATCCTTCCGGTGAGGAGCGGCTCCATCTTCAAGACATCCAGCGCCGAGCATCCTCTTTATACGGTCCCAGCCGTACACTGAAGGTTCCCTTTAAGGGACGTCATCCAAGATGGCGTACCTTTAATTCCGATTGGCTGATAGAATTATTTTTGAAAGGTGCGGTAGTTACCTTGCATGACGGTCAAAAAGGTGTGCAGTACAGCTATACCTACAAAACCTGTAATACCAGCGGTAGTGAAAAAGAGCCATAATGATGCTTTTTCTCTCATAACGCACAACTCGTAATCTAACTGAGAGTTATTAAGCAATTCCTTATATTGTCCTAAATTACAAGTGGAGCTTAAAAATATCAGCATTATTTTGCATAACCTGTTTTCTGGTGCAGTCAATAGTGCTTCTATTTTTACGCTCATGCTATAAGTTATTTTTTACTGCTCGAGAAATAGTCTAGGGCAGTGGTTCCCAAACTTTTTCTGTTCAAGGCGCACTTAATGTTTCAAGATTTTTCCAAGGCACCACAAGTCAAACCATAGTTCCATATTACATACTTGACAGTTGCAGTGCGCAGTTGGTGGCTTGGTGCAATTAGTATTAAACGCAAATTAGGAAGATAAATAATAAGCACTTGCAAAACAGTAATATAATTAGCGTGATAACTGTAACAGTAACTTGTTCAAATGCCAAAGAAGGAAAGGAGTCTCTTTTTTCAAAAAACACTATTGTATCTGTTGGTAAAAAAGTAAATGATCTGGGCTCACTTGCAATTAAAATGTGGGAATGTAGGTAAACATGGGTAAGTACCAGACTCTCTCAAAAACTCCCAGTGATAGGTTCAATAATGCAGGATGTGGATGAGACCGAATATGCAGCTAAACAAACATAGTGGTCACAGTTCAATAATGCACATAAACTGCCACAGCCACACAATATCAGGGCTAAAGTGCTGCACAGCCATACAATATCAGGGCTAAACTGCTGCACTGCTACATAATATTAGGGCTAAACTGCCTCTCTCTCTTTCTCTCTCTCTCTCTCTCTCTATATATATATATATATGTCCGGAAATAACAGTACCTCTTGTGTAGTCGCATCTGGCACTCAGTGGTGCGGCGCATCATTCATGAACAAAAGGGTGTGTCCAATATATTTGACGGAGCCACTGGTCTAGGGCATGTCAGATAGCACTGGTGCACTTAATACCTCACTTAAAAGACTTCTAGGGGTGGGCTGGTATGAAAATTCATATTTGATATTTCTTGAACACTATGCTGAGGGTACGCAAAACAATTGTGCACAAGTAATATAGTTCTGTTCTATATTATTAAAAATAATAGAATCATGGATTACAACAGGTCTTGAAAAGCACTAAATATATTTTACAGTGGTATTTTGGATTATACAACACGTAAAAGGTGTTTATATGAGTGTAACATTAAATTTGAATGTATTTGTGATGTGTTTAGCGCAGCTTTTATTTAATGCACTACCCTTTATGCAAGGTTTACACTAGCGCTAAGCCGACAAGCATAAAATGTGATTCAGGCTCTCATGATCGCATTTACTTTCAACTTGTAATACGAGCGCTATTTCCATTGAGCACAAAAACCTGATAACACTCGCACACAAAATTTTAGTGCACTACTTTTAACTCCTTAATGACCGCAATGTACCCTGTACGTCGCTGGTCATTAGGGGTTTGTCTGGATGTAAGACCTGCACTATTAGACCATCCATCCCTCTTCCAGGCATTCAAGACCACAATATTGAAAAACACACCTCCATAGAAAGACCAGTGGTGTACAGGATACGTCGCTGGTCATTAAGGGGTTAAGTTGCATGTATAAGCTGTATTATGATATTTAAATATTGTCTAAATGTCATAAGATACTGTTTACACTTGGTGCCATCCTCTCTACAAGATGTCCTATTTTACACATGTAATTTATAGACAAATATTCTGAAACTCAAACAATTCTTTAAATCCAGACCTTTTACAGTTCCAAGCAGTTTAGATAGATAAATACTATGTAGTTATTATTTATTTTAATTTATTTTGTCTAAAATGATGCAATGGGGTAACTCTAATTTGGTAAAGTAGAACTGTCCAAATTCTCAAATTTGACACCCCAAACTATATATATATATTTTTTTTTTTTTTTTTTTTTTTTTTTTTAAAGCAGACACCCACAAATATTGATCTAGGCCATTTTGGGATATTATTTGGTTGCCAAATATGATCATATAAAAAATATTGTTAACTTTTTAGTAAAACTTTTAGGTTTCTCACTAACATTATTTGCATACAAGTACTACAGTCATAAGACAAATGGTTGTAAAAGCTTCTCTGTTCAGAAACAGCAGGTATTGTTTTTGGTATAGTTTTTTTGTCAATTAGAAGGCCGCTTATTGCAGCTTCTGAAATTCCTGGCACTGAAGGGGTTATTCAGTAAGCTTGTAAGGTTATTATTTGCTGTAGTGTCCCTACACCCTATTACCCTCCAACCTGACAATTCTCCCCCTCATACCTACATGATCCCTATGTCTCTTATTTTTTTCATACTTATTTATTAATTTCTGTAGTGTAGAGATCTCTTCTCACCATCTCACCTCCTTAATCCCGCCCCCCACTGTTACCAGTCATGTTTTTGTACTGGCAGCACACTTTTCTGTAGTGTAGGGTCCCATTACTCCCTCTCCCCTGCCTAACATTTTTCCATAGTGTAGGAAACCCCCTGCCCTCCTCCCACAATGTGCCGCCTACCCGCCTCTTTTCTTACCTCCCAATCCTCCCATTGGCACCACTGCAATGAATGTTACAGACAGTGACAAAGACAGTATCGCTGTCTGTAACAATCGACAGTCTTGCTTCATATGGTAACGGAACAAGATCAGTGTTTCCTTACCATATAATGGCAGATGCCCCCACGTTGCGGCAACAGCAGAGGCCACAAAATGCACCTCTATGCTGGACGTAGCTACTATGTCAACACAGTATACTGGGCAAAGAACTGTGTGACTTAGTACCTACGTTCATTTTGTGCAAGTGGTTAAGTACCAGTGAAATAGACTATAAAGCAATTCCTAAACACAATTATCTATCCATAATCTAATTTAATTTGTTCTATTACTATCTTTTGTTAAAAGGAATACCCAGGTACTGTTCAGCTAGTCCCCAGTACTTTATTGCTGGTACTTCAACAAAGAATACCAAGGGAATAAAGCAAAATTGATAGTAGATGTAAACTGAAAAGTTCTTTAAAACTGTATGCTCTATCTGAATCATAACAGAAACATTTTGGGCTTCATGTCCCTTTAATAATTTGAATATATCTTTAAACAATTTACTGTTGCTAAATAAGGTAACTATTATAATGGTTGAAGTTAAAGGGATATGAAAAGGGATATGAAAACCATTTTTTTTATTCTAAATGTAGCCACCAATCAGCAAGCGCTGCCCAGGGTTCTGAACCAAAAACAGGACAGCTCCTAAACGTATATTTCCGCTTTTTTAATAAAGATACCAAGAGAACAAAAAATGTTTTATAATAGGAGTAAATTAGAAAGTTGCTTAAAATTGCATACTCTATCTGAATCATAGATGTTTCTTGCACATGCAATACTCAGGTAAACGTTTATGTGTATAGATATTGTAACTGCCAATTCAAATCTGTATTTAATCCTTATAGGACCAGTAAATACAGTAAATGTGCTTAATCAACAAATGCATGATAAAAATACAATTCAATAGCACATAGGGGCCGATTTATCAAAGCTTCAACTGTGAATGCGGTGGAAGTCCACGTCAAATTAGACGCAAAGTTGATCTGCCCTAGTTAACATAGTGTCAATGTTGAAATGTTCAACATAATATACGCTCCCACAAAATCAATCTGATGCAAATCATTGCATGCATTATTCGAGCATAATACAGATCATCGGCCTTCACATTCAACTGTATTTGACCCTCCCACCAATTTCTCAAATATTCAACATGTACGCTCGCGTCTATTCTGATGCAGCATAACTATCCTTCAAACCACCACCTATGAGGCCCGAATGCCATAGAAAACAATGGGAGTCTGAAAAGGTATTGTACTATGTGTCACGATTCGTTCATCACCGTGTCACCATGGCTCCCGTCTCTCCACTGTGTCCTTGCTACGTCACGTTGCCTAGTAACGTGACTCGGCCTTCCTCTTGTCACTGGCTTTAAAATGCCAGCGGGGATTTTCTTCTGGGCCCGTTTGTCAGTGTTCTTTTATGTTTGTGGCTCTGTGAGTTTCTGCTCTCTACCTATATTTAAAACCTGTCTGCTGGATATCGACCCTTGCCTTGCCTGACTACTCTACAGCCTGATCCCTTAAACCTGTCTGCTGGATATTGACCCTTGCCTTGCCTGACTACTCTACAGCCTGATCCCTTAAACCTGTCTGCTGGATATTGACCCTTGCCTTGCCTGACTACTCTACAGCCTGATCCCTTAAACCTGTCTGCTGGATATTGACCCTTGCCTTGCCTGACTACTCTACAGCCTGATCCCTTAAACCTGTCTGCTGGATATTGACCCTTGCCTTGCCTGACTACTCTACAGCCTGATCCCTTAAACCTGTCAGCTGGATATTGACCCTTGCCTTGCCTGACTACTCTACAGCCTGATCCCTAAAATCCTGTCTGCTGGATATTGACCCTTGCCTTGCCTGACTACTCTGCAGCCTGATCCCTTAAACCTGTCTGCTGGATATTGACCCTTGCCTTGCCTGACTACTCTACAGCCTGATCCCTTAAACCTGTCTGCTGGATATTGACCCTTGCCTTGCCTGACTACTCTACAGCCTGATCCCTTAAACCTGTCTGCTGGATATTGACCCTTGCCTTGCCTGACTACTCTACAGCCTGATCCCTTAAACCTGTCTGCTGGATATTGACCCTTGCCTTGCCTGACTACTCTACAGCCTGATCCCTAAAATCCTGTCTGCTGGATATTGACCCTTGCCTTGCCTGACTACTCTGCAGCCTGATCCCTTAAACCTGTCTGCTGGATATTGACCCTTGCCTTGCCTGACTACTCTGCAGCCTGATCCCTTAAACCTGTCTGCTGGATATTGACCCTTGCCTTGCCTGACTACTCTACAGCCTGATCCCTTAAACCTGTCTGCTGGATATTGACCCTTGCCTTGCCTGACTACTCTACAGCCTGATCCCTAAAATCCTGTCTGCTGGATATTGACCCTTGCCTTGCCTGACTACTCTGCAGCCTGATCCTTAAACCTGCTTAAAGGGACATTGACCATTGCTTTGCCTGACCACTCTGCTGCCTTATCCTTAAACCTGCTTAAAGGGACATTGACCATTGCTTTGCCTGACCACTCTGCTGACTTATCCTTAACCTGCTTAAAGGGACATTGACCATTGCTTTGCCCTAACCACTCTGCTGCCTTATCCTTAACCTGCTTAAAGGGACATTGACCATTGCTTTGCCTGACCACTCTGCTGCTTTATCCTTAAACCTGCTTAAAGGGACATTGACCATTGCTTTGTCTGACCACTCTGCTGCCTTATCCTTAAACCTGCTTAAAGGGACATTGAACTCTGCATAGCTTGACCACTCTAACGGATCATCCTCTGCCTGTTCAACATTGTAACTGACCTCTGCGTTGCCTGACCACTCTAACAAATCATCCTCTGCCTGTTCAACATTGTTACTGACCTCTGCATTGTCTGACCACTCTTACGGTATACCCTCAACCAGCATAAGTCTCTTTACCCTGTACTCCCCTCATCTCAGTAGAGACTGCTACGTGATCCTGCAAGTCACAGTTTTTATTTTCCTACATAATAATTGCCTTTTATTCTTTCTTGAGTGGGTCACGTCCTGGGTTCCTCTCAGTGTGCTAGAGTGTGTATCTTATCACTCTAGCAGTTGGGTTAAATCCTGAACTGATTCCTTATGGCTGACAGTGCAAACGGGCCATAAATGAAACCCACTGAGTTATCCATGGCCGTGGCCCACCAGGGACAATTGCTTGGATCCCATGCTACACATTTGCAATCCCTGGACTCCAAACTGGATCAGATAACTGCATTATTACAAAGCCTGGTTGCTCCAATACCATCCAATCCTACCTCTTTGGGTTCACCCCCTCCTTCAGTTCCTGCAACCCAGTCACAAGGGCTACTCAGCCCAAGAATACCTCTTCTTGACAAATATGATGGAAATTCCAAAGAATGTAGGGTTTTTTTGAACCAATGCCACCTTCATTTTTGCAACAGCCCTGCTCTGTTCACTACTCCCTCTTCTAGGATAACATTCCTTATATCCTTGATGAAAGGAAAAGCCCTGGCCTGGGTATTTCCTCTTTATTAGAAAAGAATGATCCTATACTTCAGGATGTGCATTCCTTTCTGTCTGTATTTTCAAATGTCTTTGACTAACCTGGAAGGTCTTCAGCTGCTGAAGCTTCCCTTTTAGACCTACGTCAGAGTAACCAACCTGTGGCTCAGTATGCAATTAATTCTGCATGCTTGCAGCCAAGACCTCTTGGAATCAAGGAGCTCTTAGAGCAGCTTTTCGTAAGGGACTTTCTGAACGTCTCAAAGACAAGCTGGTGTATCAGGATCTCCCAGAATCCCTAGAAGATTTGATTAATCTTTGTATGAGACTTGAAGCCAGATACTGCGAATGACAACAAGAAAGAGAGAGAACTCAGAAGCCTTTAACTCGTTCATCATTTCGTCTTGCACCCCGTTTCTCCAACCCTGTGACTGCTTCTCCTTCTACTGATCAAAAAGAACCAATGGAAGTAGGTACCATAAAATTAACAGAAACCAAATGTCTGAGAAGACGCTCACTTGGCCTATGTTTATACTGTGGCCTTAAGGGACATTTGTTGAGGGATTGTGCTACCAGACCAGTAAAAGCCAGGGCTTAACTCCAGACCGAGAGACTGAGTTAAGCCAAATTGGATTCCCTTCCCTCAATAACAAGCTATTTGTTCCAGTAACTCTTTATCTGGGAGATCTTAAACTTCATAGTCAATGTCTCAATGATTCTGGTGCCGGTGGGGTGTTCATAGTTTCCACTTTTGTAACCACACACAGCATTCCTCTTCGTTATAAAGGACACTCTGTCAAAGTCTCCACTGTCAGTGGTGATCCTTTGGGTTCCGGACTTATCCAGTTTTCTACCAAACCACTACTGTTTGCTGCTGGAATTCTTCATTCTGAAACAATCAGTTTTGATGTAATTCCGACTTCTCAATTCCCTATTATTTTGGGTTTCCTCTGGCTCCAGTTGCACAACCCTACTTTTTCGTGGACACAAGGCAAACTCACTTTTTGGGGTTCATTATGTCTGAGCAATTGTCTTCATGAACCCGTTAAAGTACCAGTCACCGAGGGGGCGTGCCTGACCATCGCCCAAGATGGCTGCTTAAAACTTGGGCTGTGATTTAGTGCAATTCAATCTGCTGGTTATTGCCTAACTACCGCACAATTTACAGCATCCCTGAGGGGAATAGTTTATTTAAACATTTGAGGAACAGACTTATATATTTTTCTCCTACGATAATTCAGCCTAGCAGACCATATTAGAGGAGGTATACAGCGGAGGCCTTCCCGCGGCCTAGACCTTCATCTACCCCCCCCCCCTCTATACCTGTTTCAGGTTTAAAAGTACACAGATACTATCGTTGTTCTCTACAAACCCTTGCTCTATACCTATAACCTATTGGGGCTACTACACGGTCCTATTTTGCAACATGGAAGATATCTATCAGGAAATACAAATTCTCTTTATTGAGTTTAAAGTGGATATGCTTAGGCAGTTGGAGCACTTGGGACAGCTTGCTAGATCCGAAGATATTCAGCTACCTGATCGATGTCTACTGCCAGTAGAAGAGTCAATACTCTCGAAGCAGCGGAAACAAGGATCTAAAAGCACTAGTATTGCGAGTAACGGCCTGACCTCGCGGCAGGAGGATGCTTCTGCGGAGCGGGCTACAGTTAATTTCACTCACCCACCCGACAAGTCTATGGCCATGCAGGGCGATCTTCATATTCTTTCAGCGATCCCGCTTGATGCTCTTGAGTCGAAGGTGAGGGGCCCTGGATACCAGATCACGGAGCCTTACCTGATTACATGGTTGTTTGGTGCGGAGGAGAGCGCTAGATGCTTGCACACGCAGTTGAGCCTGGAACATCTGTCCTTATGGATGCAACACTGTTCCAGAGAGGCCGAAGCTACAGCCATGAAAACCCTACCACGTATTCTTGGAACTCCGTTAGGACATATCCTATGGCATTTCGATGTGGGGTAGGACAATGTGTATCAGCCAACGGAGACTGTCTTGATCCGTTTGTGTGACAGCATATGTGACTTTCTTAGGAGATCTTCCAGTTAGATAGTGGTCGTATGGTTATGTTTAGGCACAATCTAATGATAAGTCATGCTTTGCAGATATGTCAGGACTTGTTTGCACTTATATAAACTTGGAAGTCTCTTGATGTGACTGTACTTCGGGCTCAAGTTACATGACGGCTAGCTAGCCTGATTCACCTGTTTACATGATCCTGCAATCAGTTTCTATTATACTTGACAAAGCTTATGCTATGAAGGGTTAAATCATTCACACTTTTATATTAACCCCTGAACTCATGATAGGTATTTCTCTATATAAATCCCAGGACCGTTTAGCCATTACCTAATGGAACATGTTACTTTTAAATGTGTGAATATATTAATATCTGTGCATTTCTACTTCCTACAATCTACATTTCTATACAAAATATGTTAAGAACTTTGTTATTTTACTAGCAGATATAGATGTGATTCCCCTTGAAATGCTCAAACTCCAACATACTAGTCTCTATCTCACACATACTTAGATATTAGCTTATAGCTGGAACAGATGCCCCCTTGAGGTCAAGTTTTCCTAAGATGTTCTTATAGAGATTATCATATATGTTGCTTTGAATGATATGTGTCTATGTTTGTGAGGCCAAAACCACTTCACCACCTTTATTACTTTGTTATTTATTAAGATTACCCTGACAGTGATGCTCCTATATTATACATGGAGAACCCTGAAAATATTTTCACTCTGCCTAGCCCATGGGGTACAACCTGTTCCCTCAAATATAGTACAGAGCCATATAAAGAAGGGTACTGTTTAACCTAACTGTAGTACTATAAAAGATGGTATTAATCTATGTTGCATTGTCGCTTGGGTGATGGCGGTCGGGACATCCGAGTGTAGAATTTTAAATATGATTCTAACTTTATACCACCTTATACAGATTTATGATCATGGTATAGCTTGATTTATTGTATTTTATGGGGATGTTACCTGTCTTATGTATATGACCAGCTCTCTACTTTTCAATAATTTCTACTGTTATTGTTTTATTGATATCCTGACACTGCTTGTGATTATAGTCCAGTTAAATATTTGTACCAATGGTGTGCTTGTTATCACCTCTACTGGTGTGTTCTATGTTTGACAAAGGTTATCTCTCTCTATGGCATCATAATAGAGTTGGCTCCTTACCCCCCCTATAGTTTACTGGTTAAACTGAGGAAATAAATCCTAAAAATTTACTCCCAATTCTCTCACATACAGGTTGTATATCTCCCTCCCCCCATCCTTAAGTCAAATTGAGGTTTCCATATTATTATTTCAAGTGCTCAGGTTCCTATAGTCCATGGGTATAGTATGTCTAAACAATGTCTGTTCAAAATACGCTAAATTTTACTTGTGCATAAACATCGTAATGCCAATGCCAATGTACTCCATGGCTTTTAGCTGTAATTGAAAGTAATCTCATAGTATAGTACTGGAGCCTTTTGGTCTGTTATTATATATGGTTATTATTAATCTGTATAATCTAAATGTTTATGTCAGTACTGGTTTTTGATATTGTATGTCTTTATTAACCTCAATAAAAAATATTAATATAAAAAAAAAAAAAAAAAAAAAAAGTACCAGTCACCATTGCTCTCACTTCCGATATCTCTGACTCCTTACCCACGTCTTACCAGGACTTTGTTGATGTTTTTTTTCCAAAAGAGAGGCGGAATGCCTTCCTCCACACTGTCCTTTTGATTGCCCTATTGATCTGCTCCCTGGAGCCCCTTTACCTCGTGGCAAGACTTATCCTCTTTCAAGACCTGAGAATATAGCTCTGGAAGAATATATCAAGGATAATTTGGCTAGAGGGTTTATTAGACCCTCTTCTTCACCCGCAGGGGATGGTTTCTTTTTTGTGGAAAAAAAAAAGATGGAGGTCTACTACCCTGTATTGATTTTAGATGTTTAAATCAAATTAGCATTAATCTACGATATTTACCAAATTGGATCTTCGTGGCACATACAACCTTATTTGTATGCGCAAGGGAGACGAATGGAAAACAGCTTTTAACACCCGCTTTGGGCATTACGAATATCTGGTCATGCCTTTTGGGCTCTGCAATGCCCCTGCAGTTTTCCAACATTTTGTGAATGAGAATTTTCAGGATTATTTGAATGTCATTTGTTGAAAGATAATAAGAATGTGTCAAGTTTATACCATAACTGCTCAGGGGTAATTGGAACCCATTATCAAGCTGCAAAGGCAATATCTTATGAATGTAGAACAAGCCTACCTCAGGGGAGGTTAAAACAATTTATAAAGGTTTAAGTAAATATCTGATGAGTCACACAGTCTGTGTGAGACCATCATTTAAACCCTGGTTTAGTATGTTATGCAAGGGTCTGCATGAGGGGGACATCATATAATATGAGGTACTGAGTATTAGGGCCACTGTCATGTGATTCATTTAGAACAAGACAAATACTGTGACATACTCTGAATGAGAATAACCGTATTATCTGTGTGTTCCATGCATGTATGTGTATAAAGCCTGTATCTTCTGCTGTACTTCTGAGTCTTATTGACATCATGTGCCCTGGACCAAACCCATATAAGTGTTCAGTAATGACAATAGTTGGTCATTTAAACCTTGCTACATACATGTCCACCAATAAGCAAATAGTGGTCAATACATGATAAGTCCTTGTGCCTGAGTAATGTCATGCACATACAGTGAAACCTCAAATTATATAATTGGCTCCCGGTTACAAATGGCAATCAAGGTAAATATAGGCAAACACCAGAGTCTATACATGAAGGATGATATTTGATTGTTAATAGGCTCTCTGCAGGAGGGAATCACCAGGAAACACCAATTGATCATAGTAACTGGTCGTCAAAGCCCTTATATTCCAGAGATTATCCAAGGTACCCTGTCTAATCCATCCACCATGTACTAATGTGACCTGCCCCCATCTGAGTGGAGTGCAGTTATGATGGGTGTGACAGACCAAGACAATTGTGTAACATTTAGAGGAGGCCCAACCTAGTGTGTATCCCATTATGACATGTGAAACCCACTGGTCAGTTAGCCTATAATAGCGAGCTGGATTCACTCTATCCAGTGTGTGCCCCACTATAACATGTTACTCACACCAGATGAACCATCCCAAATATGGATATCATGGTCACTTACCCATCCACAGTAGTATTAGAGGAAGCAGTGTCAATCATTAGACATATTCAAGCCTTTAGGATACAGGGTACCAAGTCTATGTATCCATCTTGATTCCATCTGGAGTAGGGTTCTATCTCGATCCCCTCCCCACCTGAGAGGTGGAACATGGTCGATCAAGATGAATCTCAGGTCCGTCACTTTATGTTTGGCCACTAAAAAGTGTCTCACCACGGGTTGATATGACACCCCCTTATCCAAGGCGCTCTGAATGGCTGAACGGTGGTTGGCCATCCTAAGTCGTGCATTATCAGTCGTTTTTCCCACATAAAATTGACCACAGCAACAGCTGAGCAGATATACCACATGACTGGTTGTACATGTGATAAAATGTCTGATTGTGTATTTCTGAGTCGTATGTGGATTTCTGAAGACTTTACATGGGATCATCCCACTGCAGGTTGTGCATCCCGAACATCTGTAACAGCCCTTTTTCTTGGTTTTAAGCCATTGTTGTTTCATGTAGCACTGTTGTGGGCCTGTGGATATGAGTAAGTCTCTCAGACTCCTACTGCGTCTGTAGACCATAATGGGGGGGGTCCATTTGTCCAATGGGCAGGGTGGTGTCTGTTGCAAGGATCTCCCATCTGTTCCTTATGGTCTCGGCCATTTTATTCTTCCCTTTATTGTATGTGGTGGTAAAAACCATCCTGTCCTTCTTGGCGTGACCTATTTGGTTAACCTGATGTCCCTCCTGAGCAACCACCTCCTGTATAACCTTTTCTATGAGGTCCATTTTATAGACTCTTTGTAGGAACTTAATCATTTTCAATTGTGTTTCCCGATTTCTGGTTTCAGTATTATTCCTCAGTACTCTAATCATCTGAGATTTTACAATTGCTATTTGAGTGTATGGAGGGTGATTACTGGACGCTTCAAGTATAGAGTTCTGGTCCGTAGGGTTCGTATATAAAGTTGTATATAGTTTACCTTGCTTTTTGTAGATTCTAAGGTCCAAGAAGTCAATACAATTTAAATCATATTTGAGTTCAAATTTGATTGGGCATTCAAGTGCATTCAGTTGTGTGACCCAACCAACCAATGTATCCTCTGGACATTGCCATATAAAGAAGACATCGTCTATGTACCTTTTATAATGTTTAACCATATCCTGGTTATAGACATCCATGATATCACGTTCATAGTGTTCCATGTAAAGGTTGGCATAAGACGGGCCAAATTATATCCCATGGCTGTCCCCATGAGCTGTTGGTAAAATGTGCATTCAAATTGAAAGTAGTTCAATGTTAAACATTTTTCTAGAATATCCTGGATGAAAGAGATAGGCGGCCCCACATATGGAGAGTGTGCCAAAGCTGATGCAATGGCTTTTAGTCCTTCAGTGTGAGGAATAGCTTCTTACGTCCATGGTGACCAATAGGTCATCTTCACCAGTTGTGTCAACCGTATTTAGTATAGTGATGAGGTCACCTGAATCTCTGATATAGGAATCCATTTATCTAACCAGAGGTTGTAGAAGGGCATCAACAAACTGTGCCAGGGGTTGCAACAGACACCACCCTGCCCTTTGGAAAAATGGACCCCTCATTATGGGCTACAGATGCGGTAGGAGTCTGAGAGACTTACTCATGTCCACAGGCCCACAACAGTGCTAAATGAAACAACAATGGCTTAAAACCAAGAAAAAGGGCTGTTACAGATGTTCGGGATGCACAACCTGCAGTGGGATGATCCCATGTAAAGTCTTCAGAAATCCACATACGACTCAGAAATACACAATCAGACATTTTATCACATGTACAACCAGTCATGTGGTATATCTGCTCAGCTGTGGTCAATTTTATGTGGGAAAAATGACTGATAATGCACGACTTAGGATGGCCAACCACCGTTTAGCCATTCGGAGCGCCTTGGATAATGGCCAGACATAAAGTGATGGATCTGAGATTCATCTTGATCGACCATGTTCCACTTCTCAGGCGGGGAGGGGATCGAGATAGAACCCTACTCCATATGGAATCAAGATTGATACATAGACTTGGTACCCTGTATCCTAAAGGCTTGAATATGTCTAATGATTGGCACTGCTTCCTCTAATACTACTGTGGATGGGTAAGTGACCATGATATCCATATTTGGGATGGTTCATCTGGTGTGAGTAACATGTTATAGTGGGACACACACTGGATAGAGCCAATCCAGCTCGCTATTATAGGCTAACTGACCTGTGGGTTTCACATGTGATAATGGGATACACACTAGGTTGGGCCTCCCCTAAACTTTACACAATTGTCTTGGTCTGGCACACCCATCATAACTGCACTCAACACAAATGGGGGCAGGTCATATTAGTACATGGCGGATGGATTAGACAGGGTACCTTGGATAATCTCTGTAATGTAAGGGCTTTGACGATCAGTTACTATGATCAATTGGCGTTTCCTGGTGATCCTCTCCTGCAGAGAGCCTATTAACAATCAAATATCATCCTTCATGTATAGACTCGGGTGTTTGCCTATGTTTACGTTGATTGCCATTTGTTACAGGCAGCCAATGATATAATTTGAGGTTTCACTGTATGTGCATGACATTACTCAGGCACAAGGACTTATCATGTATTGACCACTATTTGCTTATTGGTGGACGTGTATGTAGCAATGTTTAAATGACCAACTATTGTCATTACTGAACATTTATATGGGTTTGGTCCAGGGCACATGATGTCAATAAGACTCAGAAGTACAGCAACACAGATACAGGCTTTATACACATACATTCATGGAACACACAGATAATGCGGTTATTCTCATTCAGAGTATGTCACAGTATTTGTCTTGTTCTAAATGAATCACATGAAAGTGGCCCTAATACTAAGTACCTCATATTATATGATGTCCCCCTCATGCAGACCCTTGCATAACATACTAAACCAGGGGTTAAATGATGGTCTCACACAGACTGTGCGACTCATCAGATATTTACTTAAACCTTTTTAAATTGTTTTAATCTCCCCTGACTATACATCGTAGGCTTGTTCTACATTCATAAGATATTGCCCTTGCAGCTTGATAATGGGTTCTATTTACCCCTGAGCAGTTATGGTATAAACTTGACACATTCTTATTATCTTTCAACAAATGACAGCCCTACTACAGGATGGGTTCTAGTGCTGCGCGCAAGCACACATGTCTATACACTGACGTCATCCCCTTATGCAAATTAGCCATGCGGTCTGATGAGGAACACCACGGACATCGGAGGTCAATTCTCCCCGCCTGTTTTTCAATACTTTTTGGATGGTTGCCTTGCCAAGGTCCAAAAACACACATATTAGACTTCACATCCTGACATAACAGTGAGTACTAATGACTCAAGTCACAGTGAGGGAACAAAGTGCATAATGATTGTAACATAAACATGCTGACAAGCCATTTTTAGATCCCATATCTTACAAACAGACGCCTAGATTTAGAGTTTTGTCGGTAAAGACCCGTGTAGCTAATGCTGCTTTTTTTCCCAACGCACCCTTAAGACAACGCTGGTATTTAGAGTTGTCTGAAGGGCTGCGTTAGGCTCCAAAAAGGGTGCGTAGAGCCAAATGCACCGCCACTTCAACCCTCAATACCAGTGTTGCTTAGTGTAGCGGTAAGCTGGCAAAACGTGCTCGTGCACGATTCCCCCATAGGAAACAATGGGCCAGTTTGGGATGAAAAAACCCTGCAAAAAAGCAGCGTTCAGCTCCCAACGCAGCCCCATTGTTTCCTATGGGGAAACACTTTCTAAGTCTGCACCTAACACCCTAACATGAACCCCGAGTCTAAACACCCCTAACCTTACACTCATTAACCCCTAATCTGCCGCCCCCGCTATCGCTGACATCTGCATTCTACTATTAACTCCTAATCTGCCGCTCTGGACAACGCCGCAACCTACATTATACCTATGTACCCCTAATCTGCTACCCCTAACATCGCCGACCCCTATATTTTATTTTTTAACCCCTAATCTGCTCCCTCCAACGTCGCCGCTACCTTACCTACACTTATTAACCCCTAATCTGCCGACCGGACCTCGCCGCTACTCTAATAAAGTTATTAACCCCTAAACCACCACACTACCGCCTCGCAAACCCTATAATAAATAGTATTAACCCCTAATCTCCCCCCCCCAACGTCGCCGCCACCTAACTTCAAGTATTAACCCCTAATCTGCCGACCGGACCTCGCCGCTACTCTAATAAATGTATTAACCCCTAAAGCTAAGTCAAACCCTAACCCTAACACCGCCCTAAATTAAATATAATTTTAATCTAACGAAATAAATTAAATCTTATTAAATAAATTATTCCTATTTAAAATTAAATACTTACCTGTAAAATAAACCCTAATATAGCTACAATCT
This sequence comes from Bombina bombina, assembly GCF_027579735.1. Classification (NCBI taxonomy): domain Eukaryota; kingdom Metazoa; phylum Chordata; class Amphibia; order Anura; family Bombinatoridae; genus Bombina; species Bombina bombina. Next base: position 598,406,098 of record NC_069503.1, on the reverse strand, counting down.
AACGAATAATTATATTGTTGCTATTTTAGGATTTATATTTATTTTACAGGCAACTTTATATTTATTTTAACTAGGTACAATAGCTATTAAATAGTTAATAACTATTTAATATCTACCTAGTTAAAATAATTACAAAATTACCTGTAAAATAAATCCTAACCTAAGTTAGAATTAAACCTAACACTACACTATCAATAAATTAATTAAATAAACTACCTACAATTACCTACAATTAAATCAACTAAACTAAATTACAAAAAAATAAAAAACACTAAATTACAAAAAAAAAAGATTACCAGAATTTTAAACTAATTACACATACTCTAAGCCCCCTAAAAAAATAACAAAGCCCCCCAAAATAAAAAAATGCCCTACCCTATTCTAAAATAAAAAGTTAACAGTTCTATTACCTTACCAGCCTTTAAAAGGGCCTTTTGCGGGGCATGCCCCAAAGAAAACAGCTCTTTTGCCTGTAAAAAAAACATACAATACCCCCCCAACATTACAACCCACCACCCACATACCCCTAATCTAACCCACCCAAACCCCCCTTAAAAAACCTAACACTAAGCCCCTGAAGATCTTCCTACCTTATCTTCACCCAGCCGGGTATCACCGATCCGTCCAGAATAGGGTCCGAAGTCTTCATCCTATCCGGGCAGAAGAGCTCCTCCAGAGGGTCCGAAGTCTTTATCCTATCCGGGCAGAAGAGGACATCCGGACCGGCAGACATCTTCATCCATGCGGCATCTTCTAACTTCTTCCATCCGGCGCGGAGCGGGACCATCTTGAAGCAGCCGACGCGGAGCCATCCTTCTTCACCGACGGACTAACGACAAATGAAGGTTCCTTTAAATGATGTCATCCAAGATGGCGTCCCTCAAATTGATTGGCTGATAGGATTCTATCAGCCAATCGGAATTAAGGTAGGAAAAATCTGGTTGGCTGATTGAATTAGCCAATCAGATTCAAGTTCAATCCGATTGGCTGATCCAATCAGCCAATCAGATTGAGCTCTCATTCTATTGGCTGTTCCGATCGGATTGAACTTGAATCTGATTGGCTGATTCAATCAGCCAATCAGATTTTTCCTACCTTAATTCCGATTGGCTGATAGAATCCTATCAGACAATCGGAATTCGAGGGACGCCATCTTGGATGACGTCATTTAAAGGAACCTTCATTCGTCGTTAGTCCGTCGGTGAAGAAGGATGGCTCCGCGTCGGCTGCTTCAAGATGGTCCCGCTCCGCACCGGATGGAAAAAGATAGAAGATGCCGCATGGATGAAGATGTTTGCCAGTCCGGATGTCCTCTTCTGCCCGGATAGGATGAAGACTTCGGACCCTCTGGAGGAGCTCTTCTGCCTGGATAGGATGAAGACTTCGGACCCTCTTCTGGACAGATCGGTGATACCCAGCTGGGTGAAGATAAGGTAGGAAGATCTTCAGGGGCTTAGTGTTAGGTTTTTTAAGGGGGGTTTGGGTGGGTTAGATTAGGGGTATGTGGGTGGTGGGTTGTAATGTGTGGGGGTATTGTATGTTTTTTTTACAGGCAAAAGAGCTGTTTTCTTTGGGGCATGCCCCGCAAAAGGCCCTTTTAAGGGCTGATAAGGTAATAGAGCTGTTAACTTTTTATTTTAGAATAGGGTAGGGCATTTTTTTATTTTGGGGGGCTTTGTTATTTTTTTAGGGGGCTTAGAGTAGGTGTAATTAGTTTAAAATTTTGGTAATCTTTTTTTATTTTTTTGTAATTTAGTGGGGGTTTTTTTTGTAATTTAGTTTAGTTGATATAATTGTAGGTAATTGTAGGTATTTTATTTAATTAATTTATTGATAGTGTAGTGTTAGGTTTAATTGTAGATAATTATAGGTATTTTATTTAATTTATTTATTGATAGTGTAGTGTTAGGTTTAATTGTAACTTAGGTTAGGATTTATTTTACAGGTAATTTTGTAATTATTTTAACTAGGTAGCTATTAAATAGTTATTAACTATTTAATAGCTATTGTACCTAGTTAAAATAAATACAAAGTTGCCTGTAAAAAAAATATAAATCCTAAAATAGCTACAATATAATTATTCGTTATAATGTAGCTATATTAGGGTTTATTTCACAGGTAAGTATTTAATTTTAAATAGGAATAATTTATTTAATAAGAGTTCATTTATTTAGTTAGATAAAAATTATATTTAACTTAGGGGGGTGTTAGTGTTAGGGTTAGACTTAGCTTTAGGGGTTAATACATTTATTAGAGTAGCGGCGAGGTCCGGTCGGCAGATTAGGGGTTAATAAGTGTAGGTAGGTAGCGGCGACGTTGGAGGGGCAGATTAGGGGTTAATAAATATTATGTAGGTGTCGGCAATGTTAGGGGCAGCAGAATAGGGGTACATAGGGATAATGTAGGTGGCGGCGGTGTGCGGTCGGCAGGTTAGGGGTTAAAATAATTTATAAGAGTGGCGGCGATGTGGGGGGACCTCGGTTTAGGGGTACATAGGTAGTTTATGGGTGTTAGTGTACTTTAGAGCACAGTAGTTAAGAGCTTTATGAACCGGCGTTAGCCCATAAAGCTCTTAACTCCTGACTTTTTTCTGCAGTTGGAGTTTTGTCGTTAGAGTTCTAACGCTCACTTCAGCCAAGACTCTAAATACCGGCGTTAAGAAGATCCCATTGAAAAGATAGGATACGCAATTGGCGTAAGGGGATCTGCGGTATGGAAAAGTCGCGGCTGGAAAGTGAGAATTAAACCCTTTCCTGACTGACTCTAAATACCAACGGGTGGCCAAAAGCAGCGCTAGGAGCCCTTAACGCTGGTTTTGACGGCTAACACAGAACTCTAAATCTAGGCGACTATTTGCATATTAAGAGCTTCCAGTAGATGACAATTTCAACTTGCTATTTAATCACAGTATGAAGACATTAGTGTAAAATTATTACAAAAAAGTTTATATATTTTATAGTTTATATATATATATTATCACTTCCCACAAAATCAAGTAGATTTATAACTGTAGGAAAAATCTCAATATGTATTCATTGGCATCCTCTGATTCAGCTTTATTTAAAACAAAAACTATAACCATTTCTGATTTTTCTGTTGGTGCTATGCATGCAAAAGATTAACCCCTGGACATCGCTGGTCGTTAAGGGTTTGTTTGGGTGCAAGATCTGAGCTATTGGACCCTCCCTCCCTCCCTCCTGCAGGCTTGCGAGACCGTGCTATTGAAAAACAACCCCCCCCCCCCATAGAAAGACCAGTGATGCACTGGTCATTAAGGGGTTAATCTAGCCCTAAATAAAGTTTGCACATTTTTAGATGCTTTGGTTAAAATATTTAACCATCTACTTTTAATACCAGATTTTTCATTATTATTTTTGCAAGGTCACACAAAAAACAACACACCCTTCTCTATCAATTGTGTTGCACTAATCTTGCCCATTATTTGATTATTCTATTAATGATGGACAGCCAGTATGACTAACCTGAAAAACGTTGACTCTGATTACAAAGTAAAAATCTTTTCTTTTGGGATCAAGCCCTTTTGTGTGTTGTTAGCATTGCCAGTATCATTTTGTACTTATTCCTATCCCCTTTTATATTTCTATCCCTATCTCAAGAACTTTATGTTTTCATTTTGCTCAGCAGTTGCAAATTCATGATAAACCTATCAAAGTTCCCATCCTTCAGCTTCGCCTGGCAGACTGGGTGATGAAGCCTGCTTTACATTCAGACACAAGACAAATTAGTCACTTTTTCGTTCATGCTTTCAAATAGCTTACTGCTAGCAGGGTGATACATTTCTTGCCTTTGATTGAGAGATACAGAGTTAGCGTATAACAGCAGCAAGAAAGAGATACCAAGAAAAAAGATGAACGTGAATAGAAATGTACAAATCTCACAATAATATGAAACCCAATAAAACCCAGAATCTTGTAATGCAAAGGCAAACAATCTTCTTACCAGGAGAGTTTCTGATTAAAGGGACAGTCTAGTCCAAAATAAACTTTCATGATTCAGATAGGGCATGCAATTTTAAACAATTTTCCAATTTACTTTTATCACCAATTTTGCTTTGTTCTCTTGGTATTCTTAGTTGAAAGCTTAACCTAGGAGGTTCATATGCTAATTTCTTAGACCTTGAAGGCCACCTCTTTTCAGAATGCATTTTAACAGTTTTTCACCACTAGAGGGTGTTAGGTCATGTGTTTCATATAGATAACACTGTGCTCATGCACATAAAGTTATCTGGGAGCCAGCACTGATTGGCTAAACTGCAAGTTTGTCAAAAGAACTGAAATAAAGGGGCAGTGTGCAGAGGCTAAAATACAAGATAATCACAGAGGTAAAAAGTATATAAATATAACTGTGTTGGTTATGCAAAAATGGGGAATTATCTATCTTTTAAAACAACAACAATTCTGGTGTAGACTGTCACTTTAATTATCTGATGATATCTGAACTAGAGAAGGACAGTTACCAGGATCAAAGATGCCTGTCTAAATTAAAATCTATAGATGAGTCACGTTAGTTCAGTCAGGGTTGCCCAATGAATTTGCCCACCTCTTTGTAGATTGCCATTCATAAAAGCCAACTACAACAGTGCAACTCTCGGCAGGGCCCTCTATCCATTTGATCCCTGTAAATGTTATCTTGTATACCGCCTATGCTTATAGCACTGCGGAATCTGTTGACGTTCTACAAATACCTGCTAATAATAATAATAATGAATTTCATCCATTGATGCACCATGTTCTTCTAATGACATGAAAAAAGAAAACTGCAGCATGCACTAAAAAAATATTATTATACAATAATTTTGGGTCTCTTTCATTTTGTCAAATGGAGCATTTTGAGTTCGGAAAAATAATTTGCTGTTTAATAAAAACAAAATTTATGCTTACCTGATAAATTCATTTCTCCTGTAGTGTGGTCAGTCCACGGGTCTTCATTACTTCTGGGATATTATCTCCTCCCCTACAGGAAGTGCAAGAGGATTCACCCAGCAGAGCTGCTATATAGCTCCTCCCCTCTACGTCACCTCCAGTCATTCGACCAAAGGACCAACGAGAAAGGAGAAGCCCAAGGGTGTAGTGGTGACTGGAGTATAATCCAAAAAATTTTTTAGCCTGCCATAAAGAACAGGGCGGGCCGTGGACTGACCACACTACAGGAGAAATTAATTTATCAGGTAAGCATAAATTTTGTTTTCTCCTGTTAAGTGTGGTCAGTCCACGGGTCATCATTACTTCTGGGATACCAATACCAAAGCAAAAGTACACGGATGACGGGAGGGACAGGCAGCTCTTTATACGAAGGGAACCACTGCCTGAAGAACCTTTCTCCCAAAAACAGCCTCCGAAGAAGCAAAAGTGTCAAATTTGTAAAATTTGGAAAAAGTATGAAGAGAAGACCAAGTTGCAGCCTTGCAAATCTGTTCAACAGAAGCCTCATTCTTAAAGGCCCAAGTGGAAGCCACAGCTCTAGTAGAATGAGCTGTAATTCTTTCAGGAGGCTGCTGTCCAGCAGTCTCATAGGCTAATCATATTATGCTACGAAGCCAAAAAGAGAGAGAGGTAGCCGAAGCTTTTTGACCTCTCCTCTGGCCAGAATAAACGACAAACAGGGAAGACGTTTGACGAAACTCCTTAGTTGCCTGTAGATAAAATTTCAGGGCACGGACTACATCTAGATTGTGTAGCAGACGTTCCTTCTTCGAGGAAGGATTAGGACACAAAGATGGAACAACAATCTCTTGATTGATATTCCTGTTAGTGACCACCTTAGGTAGGAACCCAGGTTTAGTACGCAGAACTACCTTGTCTGAATGAAAAATCAGATAAGGAGAATCACAATGTAAGGCAGATAACTCAGAGACTCTTCGAGCCGAGGAAATAGCCATTAAAAATAGAACTTTCCAAGATAACAACTTGATATCAATGGAATGAAGGGGTTCAAACGGAACACCCTGTAAAACATTAAGAACTAAGTTCAAACTCCATGGCGGAGCAACAGTTTTAAACACAGGCTTGATCCTAGCTAAAGCCTGACAAAAAGCTTGAACGTCCGGAACTTCTGACAGACGTTTGTGTAAAAGAATGGACAGAGCTGAAATCTGTCCCTTTAAAGAACTAGCGGATAACCCCTTTTCTAAACCCTCTTGTAGAAAAGACAATATCCTTGGAATCCTAACCTTACTCCATGAGTAACTCTTGGATTCGCACCAATATAAGTATTTACGCCATATTTTATGGTAAATCCTTCTGGTAACAGGCTTCCTAGCCTGTATTAAGGTATCAATAACTGGCTCAGAAAACCCACGTTTTGATAAAATCAAGCGTTCAATTTCCAAGCAGTCAGCTTCAGAGAAGTTAGATTTTGATGTTTGAATGGACCCTGGATCAGAAGTAGAGACCAAGGCGGACAGGATGACATGTCCACTAGATCTGCATACCAAGTCCTGCGTGGCCATGCAGGTGCTATTAGAATCACTGATGCTCTCTCCTGTTTGATTCTGGCAATCAATCGAGGAAGCATCGGGAAGGGTGGAAACACATAAGCCATCCCGAAGGTCCAAGGTGCTGTCAAAGCATCTATCAGAACCGCTCCCGGATCCCTGGATCTGGACCCGTAGCGAGGAAGCTTGGCGTTCTGACGAGACGCCATGAGATCTATCTCTGGTTTGCCCCAACGTCGAAGTATCTGGGCAAAGACCTCCGGATGAAGTTCCCACTCCCCCGGATGAAAAGTCTGACGACTTAAGAAATCCGCCTCCCAGTTCTCCACTCCCGGGATGTGGATTGCAGACAGGTGGCAAGAGTGAGACTCTGCCCAGCGAATTATCTTTGATACTTCCATCATTGCTAGGGAGCTTCTTGTCCCTCCCTGATGGTTGATGTAAGCTACAGTCGTGATGTTGTCCGACTGAAACCTGATGAACCCCCGAGTTGTTAACTGGGGCCAAGCCAGAAGGGCATTGAGAACTGCTCTCAATTCCAGAATGTTTATTGGAAGGAGACTCTCCTCCTGATTCCATAGTCCCTGAGCCTTCAGAGAATTCCAGACAGCGCCCCAACCTAGTAGGCTGGCGTCTGTTGTTACAATTGTCCAGTCTGGCCTGCTGAATGGCATCCCCCTGGACAGGTGTGGCCGATAAAGCCACCATAGAAGAGAATTTCTGGTCTCTTGATTCAGATTCAGAGTGGGGGACAAATCTGAGTAATCCCCATTCCACTGACTTAGCATGCACAATTGCAGCGGTCTGAGATGTAGGCGTGCAAAAGGTACTACGTCCATTGCCGCTACCATTAAGCCGATCACCTCCATGCATTGAGCTACTGACGGGTGTTGAATGGAATGAAGGACCCGGCATGCATTTTGAAGCTTTGTTAACCTGTCTTCTGTCAGGTAAATCTTCATTTCTACAGAATCTATCAGAGTCCCCAAGAAGGGAACTCTTGTGAGTGGAAAGAGAGAACTCTTCTTTTCGTTCACCTTCCATCCATGCGACCTTAGAAATGCCAGTACTAACTCTGTATGAGACTTGGCAGTTTGAAAGCTTGAAGCTTGTATCAGAATGTCGTCTAGGTACGGAGCTACCGAAATTCCTCGCGGTCTTAGTACCGCCAGAAGAGTACCCAGAACCTTTGTGAAGATTCTTGGAGCCGTAGCCAGTCCGAATGGAAGAGCTACAAACTGGTAATGCCTGTCTAGAAAGGCAAACCTTAGATACCGGTAATGATTTCTGTGAATCGGTATGTGAAGGTAAGCATCCTTTAAATCCACTGTGGTCATGTACTGACCCTCTTGGATCATGGGCAAAATTGTTCGAATCGTTTCCATCTTGAACGATGGAACTCTTAAGAATTTGTTTAGGATCTTTAAATCCAAGATTGGCCTGAAAGTTCCCTCTTTTTTGGGAACTACAAACAGATTTGAGTAAAACCCTTGTCCTTGTTCCGACCGCGGAACTGGATGGATCACTCCCATTAATAAAAGATCTTGTACGCAGCGTAGGAACGCTTCTTTCTTTATTTGGTTTGTTGATAACCTTGACAGATGAAATCTCCCTCTTGGGGGAGAGGATTTGAAGTCCAGAAGGTATCCCTGAGATATGATCTCTAACGCCCAGGGATCCTGAACATCTCTTGCCCAAGCCTGGGCGAAGAGAGAAAGTCTGCCCCCCACTAGATCCGTTCCCGGATCGGGGGCCCTCGATTCATGCTGTCTTAGGGGCAGCAGCAGGTTTCCTGGCCTGCTTGCCCTTGTTCCAGGACTGGTTAGGTTTCCAGCCTTGTCTGTAGCGAGCAACAGCTCCTTCCTGTTTTGGTGCAGAGGAGGTTGATGCTGTTCCTGCTTTGAAATTACGAAAGGAACGAAAATTAGACTGTCTAGCCCTAGGTTTGGCTTTGTCCTGAGGCAGGGCATGGCCTTTACCTCCTGTAATGTCAGCGATAATCTCCTTCAACCCGGGCCCGAATAAGGTTTGCCCTTTGAAAGGTATATTAAGCAATTTGGATTTAGAAGTAACATCAGCTGACCAGGATTTTAGCCACAGTGCTCTGCGTGCCTGAATGGCAAATCCGGAATTCTTAGCCGTAAGTTTAGTTAAATGTACTACGGCATCTGAAATAAATGAGTTAGCTAACTTAAGGGCTTTAAGTTTGTCTGTAATCTCATCTAGTGTAGATGATTGAAGTGTCTCTTCCAGAGACTCAAACCAAAATGCTGCTGCAGCCGTGACAGGCGCAATACATGCAAGAGGTTGCAATATAAAACCTTGTTGAACAAACATTTTCTTAAGGTAACCCTCTAATTTTTTATCCATTGGATCTGAAAAGGCACAGCTATCCTCCACCGGGATAGTGGTACGCTTAGCTAAAGTAGAAACTGCTCCCTCCACCTTAGGGACCGTTTGCCATAAGTCCCGTGTGGTGGCGTCTATTGGAAACATTTTTCTAAATATCGGAGGGGGTGAGAACGGCACACCGGGTCTATCCCACTCCTTAGTAAAAATTTCAGTAAGTCTCTTAGGTATAGGAAAAACATCAGTACTCGCCGGTACCGCAAAATATTTATCCAACCTACACATTTTTTCTGGTATTGCAACTGTGTTACAATCATTCAGAGCCGCTAACACCTCCCCTAGTAATACACGGAGGTTTTCCAGCTTAAATTTAAAATTTGAAATATCTGAATCCAATCTATTTGGATCAGAACCGTCACCCACAGAATGAAGTTCTCCGTCCTCATGTTCTGCCGCCTGTGACGCAGTGTCTGACATGGCCCTAATATTATCAGCGCACTCTGTTCTCACCCCAGAGTGATCACGCTTGCCTCTAAGTTCTGGTAATTTAGCCAAAACTTCAGTCATAACAGTAGCCATATCCTGTAATGTGATTTGAAATGGCCGCCCAGATGTACTCGGCGCTACAATATCACGCACCTCCCGAGCGGGAGATGCAGGTACTGACACGTGAGGCGAGTTAGTCGGCATAACTCTCCCCTCGTTGTCTGGTGAAATATGTTCAATTTGTACAGATTGACTTTTATTTAAAGTAGCATCAATACAGTTAGTACATAAACTTCTATTGGGCTCCACTTTGGCATTAGTACATATAACACATGTATCTTCCTCTGAATCAGACATGTTTAACACACTAGCAATTAACTAGCAACTTGGAAATGCTTTTTCAAGTAATTTACAATTGTATGAAAACGAACTGTGCCTATAAGAAGCACAGAAAAAATTATGACAGTTGAAAATAATTAAGTTATAGCATCAAATCTTTGTAAGAAATATACAATTTTAGCAAAGGATTGTTCCCATTAGCAAAGGATAACTAACCCTGTCAGCAGAAAAAAATACACAAATAAACGTTTTTTTTTTTTTTTTTTTTTTTTATCACAGTAAGCTACACTCTTCACAGCTCTGCTGTGATGATTACCTCCCTCAAAAAAAGGCTTTGAAGATCCCTGAGTTCTGAAGAGATGAACCGGATCATGCAGGAAGAAAATTAACCTCTGACTGAATTTTTTGATGCGTAGTAAAAGCGCCAAAAATGGCCCCTCCCCCTCACACATAACAGTGAGAGAGATCAGTGAACTGCTTTAGATTAAACAAAACTATTGCCAAGTGGAAAAAATAGTGCCCACAACATTTTTTCACCCAGTACCTCAGAGAAATAAACGTTTTTACATGCCAGCAAAAAAACGTTTAACCTCAATAAATCAATTGTTATTTAAAACCTATTGCAAGTCCCTGCAAATTAGGTAAAATCTATGCATACAGTATAAAACCAGTGAAGTACCATTCCCCAGAATACTGAAGTGTAAAATATACATACATGACAGCCTGATACCAGCTACATCTACTGCATTTAAGGCTGAGTTTACATTATAATGGTATGGCAGGATTTTCTCATCAATTCCATGTCAGAAAATAACAAACTGCTACATACCTCTTTGCAGATTAATCTGCCCGCTGTCCCCTGATCTGAAGTTTACCTCTCCTCAGATGGCCGAGAAACAGCAATATGATCTTAACTACTCCGGCTAAAATCATAGAAAAAACTCAGGTAGATTCTTCTTCAAATTCTACCAGAGAATGAATAACACACTCCGGTGCTATTATAAAATAACAAACTTTTGATTGAAGGTAATAATACTAATTAAATCACCACAGTCCTCTCACACATCCTATCTATTCGTTGGGTGCAAGAGAATGACTGGAGGTGACGTAGAGGGGAGGAGCTATATAGCAGCTCTGCTGGGTGAATCCTCTTGCACTTCCTGTAGGGGAGGAGATAATATCCCAGAAGTAATGATGACCCGTGGACTGACCACACTTAACAGGAGAAAGAGGATACCTTAAATAAAATTAAACTAATCTGATGGCTTGACCTGCTAAGCCAGAGTGCATCATGGGAGTATTTGTTGTTTAGCAGAGGGCTCCGATGTCCGCTAAACTGAGGGAATATGTGTTTTAATGTTGTTCTATCACAAAGAAAACAAATCTTTGTTATGTACCTATAGTGATCATTTTTAAGGGCCAGGAGAATATGAAATGCTAATGTTATGCAGAAAAGTGTAAAGAATAACTTTTCATTTTCCTGTTCCTGGAAAAATTATCATTGTGAGGAGAAATATTCACAGTGTGTATCAGAGAAAACAATGCACAGCAGAAATAATGAATTGAACAAACATGCAGACACATTTTTACTTAAAACAGTTCTGCTAGACTGGTTGCAATAGCCAGTGCTTTAAACTAACTGAGCACTCATTTTTAAGGTGTCAGAATTTCCATTTACATATTTTGAAAAATTATTATTTCTTTCTCAGATACATTTAAATTTCAAATAACTTAAAGCCCTGGCTGCTTTATTTAATATATTCTATTAATTGCATTAAAATGTTTAGTAATTGCCATGATCCTTTCAGTTATTATATACTAAGTTTCAGCTAGATTACGAGTTTGGCGTTATGAGTGAAAAAGCAGCGTTATGGCCCATAACACTTCATTTTCCCTAACGCTGCCATTACAAGTTTTGTTGGTATAGGTGTATCGCACACCTTTTAGCCAGTCACGCAAAGTCAGTACCGCACTTTTAAAAAAGTCCTTTTTCAATGGGACTCCAATAGCGCCAGTATTACGAGTTTGCCTGGGAGGCCAAAAAGTGAGCGGTACACTCTATAACCACAAGATCCGTACCACCATCTAAAGTCAGTAGTTATGAGTTTTACGTTACAAAGATGTACCATGAAACTCATAACTAAAGTGTACACTAAAAGTACACTAACACCCATAAACTACCTATTAACTGCTAAACCGAGGCCCTCCCACATCGCAAACACTATAATACATTTATTAACCCCTAATCTGCCGCTCCGGACATCGCCGCCACTATTAAAATGTATTAACCCCTATTCCACCGCTCCCTGACATAATCACCAATATAATAAACCTATTAACCCGTAAACTGCCGCCCTCCAGCATCACAAACACTATTTAAATATAATTAACCCCTAATCTGCCGTCCGCCCACACCACTATAATAAACCTATTAACCCCTAAACTGCAAGCCCCCACAACAAAATATACTTAAACTATTAACCTCTAAACCGAAAGCCCCCACAACGAAATATACTAAAATAAACTATTAACCCCTAAACCGAAAGCCCCCCACAATGAAATATACTAAATAAACTATTAACCCCTAAACCTAACGCCCCCCTAACTTTATATTAAAATTACAATCTTAAATTAAATTAAAACTTACCTGTCAAATTAAATAAATTAATTGTAAACTAACAATTAAACTAAGATTATTAAACTACAATTAAACTAACTACCAATTAAATTAAACTAAACTACACATTACAAAAATCCTAACACTACTCTAAAAATTACAAAAAGTATCTAATTACAAAAAAAATAAAATAACTAAATTACAAAAACCCCCCACTAAATTACGAAAAATAAGAAACAAATTATCAAAAATAAAAAAGAATTACACCTATACTAATAGCCCTATCAAAATAAAAAAGCCGCCCAAAATAAAAATAAAAACCTAGCCTACAATAAACTACCAATGGCCCTTAAAAGGGCCTTTTGTGGGGCATTACCCCAAAGATAACAGCTCTTTTACCTGTAAAAAAAATACAAACACCCCCCCAACAGTAAAACCCACCCCCACAACCAACCCCCCAAATACTCTAAAAAAAACTAAGCTCTCCATTGCATTTGTATGGGCATTGCCCTTAAAAGGGCATTTAGCTCTTTTACATGCCCAGACCCTAAACTAAAAATAAAACCCAACAAAAAAACCCTTAAAAAAACCACTAACCCCGACGATCCACTTTTCTTGAAGTCGCATTTAAAGGACCCATTCAGCCGGCAAAGTCATCATCCATGCGGCAAGAAGTCTTCATCCAGGCAGCCTCTTCAATCTTCCTACAGCCGGTGAAGTCCTCATCCAGGCGGCAAGAAGTCTTCATCCAGACGGCATCTTTTATCTTCATAAATCTGGCGCAGAGCGGGTCCATCCTGAAGACATCCAGCACGGAGCATCCTCTTCATATGGTCGCCATAGTAAACTGGAACTTCAATGCAAGTGACGTCATCCAAGAGGGCGTCCCTTGCATTCCTATTGGCTGAAAGATTTCAATCAGCCAATAGGATTAGAGCTGCTAAAATCCTATTGGCTGTTCCAATCAGCCAATAGGATTAGAGTTGCTAAAATCATATTGGCTGTTCCAATCAGCCAATAGGATTGAGCTCTCATTTTAGCAGCTCTAATCCTATTGGCTGATTGAAACCTTTCAGCCAATAGGAATGCAAGGAACGCCATCTTGGATGACGGCACTTGCATTGAAGTTCCAGTTTACGACGGCGACCATATGAAGAGGATGCTCCGTGCCGGATTTCTTCAGGATGGCTCCGCGCCAGATGGTTGAAGATAGAAGATGATTCTGGATGAAGACTTCTTGCCGCCTGGATGAGGACTTCGCCGGCTGAATGAAGATGGAAGAGCCCGTCTGGATGAAGACTTCTTTCTGCATGGATGATGACTTTGCCGGCTGGATGGATCCTTCAAGCAGGACTTCAAGAACTGTAAGTGGATGGTTAGGGGTTAGTGTTAGTTTTTTTTAAGGGTTTTTAGGGTGGGTTTAATTTTTAGTTTGGGGTCTGGGCATGTAAAAGAGCTAAATGCCCTTTTAAGGGCAATATCCATACAAATGCCCAGGGAAATTGGGAGCTTAGGTTTTTTTAGATAGTTATTTTATTTGGGGGGGTTGGTTGTGGGGGTGGTGGGTTTTACTGTTGGGGAGGTGTTTGTATTTTTTTTTACAAATAAAAGAGCTGTCATCTTTGGGGCAATGCCCCACAAAAGACCCTTTTAAGGGACATTGGTAGTTTATTGTAAGCTAGGTTTTTTTTTATTTTGGGGGGATTTTTTATTTTGATAGGGCTTTTAGATTAGGTGTAATTCTTTTTTTTTTTTGATCATTTGTTTCTTATATTTTGTAATTTAGTGTTTGTTTTTTATGTAATTTAGTTATTTTTATTTTTAGCAATTTTAGTATTTTTTTTTTTTGTAATGTTAGGTTTTAGTGTAAGGCAGGTTAGGTTTTATTTCATAGGTAAGTTTGTATTTATTTTAACTAGGTAGTTAGTAAAAAGTTAATAACTATTTACTAACTAATCTACCTAGTTAAAATAAATACAAACTTACCTGTGAAATAAAAATAAAACCTAAGTTAGCTACAATATAACTATTAGTAATATTGTAGCTAGCTTAGGTTTTATTTTACAGGTAAGTTTGTATTTATCTTAAAATAGTTATTATTTAGTTAATAATTGTAACTTTAGTTTAGATTATTTTAATTATGTTAAAGTTAGGGGGTGTTAGGCTTAGGGTTACGTTAGGGTTAGGGCTAGGTTTATCGGTTAATGGATTTATTTAGTGGTGGGAGGCCAGAGGTTTAGGGGTTAATAACTTTAGTATAGTGGCGGTGACATGGCAGATTAAGGGTTAATAAATGTATGTAGGTAGCGGAGATATTGGGGGAGACAGATTAGGGGTTAATAACCGTATGTAGGTGGCGGCGATATTGGGGGCAGCAGATTAGGGGTTAATAACTGTATGTAGGTGGCGGCGATATCGGGGGCGGCAGTTTAGGGGTGTTTAGACTTAGGGTTTATCAGAAGAAGAGGATGCTCCACGCCAGATGTCTTGAAGATGGACCCGCTCTGCACCGAATGGATGAAAATAGAAGATGACATCTGGATGAAGACTTCTGCCGGCTTCGATGAGGACTTCGGCCCGCTTGGATGAAGATTTCTGCCACCTGGATGAGGATGGATGTCCAGTCTTCGAAAACTGAAAGTGGATCGTCGGGGGTTAGTGTTAGTTTTTTTTAAGGGTTTATTGGATGAGTTTTATTTTTATCTTAGGGTTTGGGCAGTTAAAGAGCTAAATGCCCTTTTAAGGGCTATGCCAATCCAAATGCCCTTTGTTTTTATTTGGGGGGTTTGGTTGTGTGGGTGGTGGGTTTTACTGTTGGGGGGTTGTTTGTATTTTTTATTACAGGTAAAAGAGCTGATTTCTTTCTGATAGGGCTATTAGATTAGGTGTAATTCTTTTTATTTTTTGATAATTTGTTTTTTATTTTGTGTAATTTAGTGTTTATTTTGTTTGCAATTTAGATAATTGTATTTTATTAATTTAATTTATTTTATTGTAATGTTAGCTTTAAGTGTAAGGCAGGTTAGGTTTTATTTTACAGGTAACTTTGTATTTATTTTAGCTAGGTAGTTATTAAATAGTTAATAACTATTTACTAACTAGTTTACCTAGTTAAAATAAATACAAACTTACTATTAGTTATTTTGTAGCTAGCTTAGGTTTTATTTTACAGGTAAGTTTGTATTTGGTTTTAAATAGGTATTAAACATAGAAACATAGATATTGACGGCAGATAAGAGCCATAGGCCCAGCAAGTCTGCCCGACCTTACCTAACAGTATAAACTTATCTAGTTCGTAGGATAGCCTTATGCTTGTCCCATGCATTTTTAAAGTCCCCCACAGTGTTTGTTGCTATTACCTCTTGAGGAAGTTTATTCCATAAATCAATCACTCTTTCTGAAGAAGTGCTTCCTCAAATTACTCCTGAATCTACTACCCTTTAGCTTGAGCTCATGACCCCTTGTTCTTGAATTTTCCATTTTATGTAAAATACCCACAGCCTCAGTTTTACTAAACCCTTTAATTTACTTGAAAGTTGCTATCATATCACCTCTTTCCCTTCTCTCCTCTAAGCTATACATATTTAGGTCATTGAGCCTATCTTGGTAAGTTTTATTTTTTAGACCTTGTACCATTTTGGTAGCCCTCCTTTGCACAGATTCAAGTTTGTTAATATCCTTCTGAAGATATGGCCTCCAGAACTGCACACAATACTCAAGATGAGGCCTAACTAATGATCTATAAAGTGGCATAAGAACCTTACTATTTCTGCTGCAAATACCTCTACCAATACATCCAAGCATTCTGCCAGCCTTACTCGCTGCATTACTACATTGTTTACTAAGTTTTAAATCATCTGAAATAATAATTCCCAAGTCCTGTTCCTCATCTGTAACAGTCAGTAAAGTGTCATTCAGTCTGTAATTAACATTTGGATTTTTCTTCCCTAAATGCATTATTTTACACTTTGCTGTGTTAAACTTTAGATCCCAGTCGTTTGTCCAATCCTCCAATTGTTGTATATCACTTCTCATTTTGTCTACCCCCCCTGGAACATCCACTCTGTTGCAAATTTTTGTATCATCTGCAAAGAGACATACTTTCCCCTGTAGCCCTTTGCTGATATCACAGATAAATATGTTAAACAAAACAGGCCCCAGAACTGACCCCTGAGGAACACCACTAGTAACAGCCCCCTCTGCTGAATGAACTCCATTTACTAAGACACTTTGTTTTCTGTCCTTAAGCCAGCATTCCACCCAGTTCACAATTTTTGAATCTAGACCAAGGAGATATAGTTTGTTAATAAGTTTATTGTGTGGGACGGTGTCAAATGCTTTGCTGAAATCTAGCTATGCTACATCAACTGCTCCACCCTTGTCTAATACTTTTGTTACATAATCAAATAAGTCAATTAGATTAGTCTGACATGATCTCCCTGAAGTAAAACCATGCTGATTTTGGTCCTCTAAATTGTTTGTCTTTATGTAAGTCATAATTCTTTCTTTTAAGAGGCTTTCCATTAATTTCCCTACTACTGAAGTTAAACTAACTGGCCTGTAGTTGCCAGATTCTTCTCTACTACCCTTTTTATGAAGAGGTATTACATTTGCTATTCTCCAATCATCTGGGACAGCTCCTGTTAATAGTGACTGATTAAACAGATCAGTTAATGGGACAGTTAGCACTGATCAAAGTTCTTTTAAAACCCTTGGATGAATATTATCAGGACCCACTGCCTTTGTAACATTTATTTTTGATAATGCTAACAAAACCTCATCCTCTGTAAAAAGATTACTGTTAAGCTTGTTTCTATTTTTCGTAGCATCCCTTAATGTAGACATTGTATCTTCACAATCTTTTGTGAAAACAGAACAGAAGTAATCATTGAGACAGTCTGCAATCTGCTTATCTCCTGCTATTATTCTACCATCAACTGATTTCAATTTTACTATTCCTACCTTATTTTTTCTTCTTTCACTGATATATCTAAAGAATCTTTTGTCCCCATGTTTCACTGACTTTGCTATCTTCTCTTCTGCATGAGCTTTAACCTTCCTAATTAACTGCTTAGTCTTTTTTTGTTGGAGTCTCCATATTTTCATATCATCATCTGCTTGTGTGTGTCTGTAATTTTTATAAGCTATCTTTTTTGTCTTTACAGCATGTGCTACTTCTTTTGAAAACCAAATTGGTTTCCGCTTTCTTTTACTTTTACAGACATGTCTAATTCAGTGTGCGGTTGCATCTAAAATGGCACCTTTCACAAATTCCCACTGTTCTTGAACCCCTGTAATAAGAGTTTTCCCCTTTAAATAGTTTTTTAGGTATTCTCCCATTAATGAAACATCTGCCGTCCTAAAGTCTAAAATTTTTGTTTTAGTCTGGGTGGACAGTTCCTGCACATGAATACTAAACCAAACAGATTGATGATCACTGGATCCTAAGTTCTCACCTACAGACACATCTGAAACTGTATCACTGTTTGTAAATATTAGATCTAATATAGCTTCCTTACGAGTTGGTTCCTTGACTAATTGCTCAAGTGATTCCCCTAGCAGAGATTCAAGAATATACCTGCTTCTAGCCGATCTAGCAGACGGAATCTTCCAGTCTATATCTGGCAAATTAAAGTCCCCCAGTACTATAACATTACCCTTTATGGTCATTTTGGTTATTTCTTCTAATAACAGATTGTCCAGTTTTTCATCCTGCAATGGAGGCCTATATACAAACCCTATTCTAAAAACATTTTTATCTCCAATTTCCAAAGTCACCCAAATACTTTCCACCTCATCATTTGTTCCTACAATTTCAGTAACCTTTATATTTTCATTTACATACAAAGCAACTCCTCCACCTTTCTTTCCTACTCTGTTCTTTTTAAATAACCTGTATCCAGGTATGACTATGTCCCAGTCATGCAAATCATTGTACCATGTTTCTGTTATAGCTACTAAATCCAAGTTGTCCCTAGTCATTATTGAAATGAGTTCAGGTAATTTATTTCCTAAGCTGCGAGCATTTATGCTCATGGCATGAAGAATTTTTCTACTAGAATTTCTAGAATTGTTACTTGGACTAACAGTTTTGGCATGCTGTGGGGGGCAGGTGGATATATTAATGCTACCCCCCTTTATTAGGTTAAATGATTTCTAATAAAGTATTTTAACTCCTCTCCCAGATACTCTGTTCCTTTAGCATCCAAATGCAAGCCATCTCTCCTAAATAACCTAGTATCTTTCCAAACAGAGCTATAATGGCCAATAAAACCAAATCCTCGTTCCCTGCACCACTTATCTAACCAAGAATTAAATGTTGTTATCCGCTCCATCTTTCCTGCTTCCTGGCCATACACAGGTAAAATAGCAGAAAATGATAGAGTTGATGCCACAGTCTCTAAATGATTACCTAGGTCACAAAACTCTTTCTGAACAGCAGCAACATGATTACTAGCCAGATCATTTGTTCCTAAATGAACAATCACATCTAACTCACTTCCCTTTCCTGCTGCCTTAACAATTCTCAAAATACGATTCTTATCCCTGTGAGCAGTAGCTCCTGGAAGACATCTAACCTCCCTTGCTTCTCCTTTACTTTCACCTAAATACACATTCCTCAAAATAGAGTCACCCACTAACAGTCTTTTTCTCAAAAACACATCTGCAGTTCTTTCGTGTTATGTTACCTGGAGAATCAGGTAACAATAGATTTAAATTACCTGTTACAGCTTCAGAGGGCTCAGAAACAGCAATCTCCTCATCACAAGTGTATTCGGCAAGAGCAGCATAGGAGTTTTGCAATGGCAGAGGTTGTGGGCAATGCTTCTGGTCTACTGTTCTAATTCTTCCAGAGCCTACAGTGATCCATCTGCCTCTCCTTGCTGATCTCTGGGGTAGAGGGGCTTCTTTCTGAGGCAGCATTGTAGAGGTAACAGGTATGTTACTTACCTTAGCTTGAAGTTTAGTTATTTCCTCCCTTAAGAGGAAAAACTGCTTACAAACTGGACAGCCCCTAAATCTCCAAAAAGTAGCACAATTAAAAAGTGCAAAACACCCATTGCACTGTATCTGAGACATTTTAAACTATGCAACACTTTAACAATAAGAAAAATATAAGTATTATATATATAAGACAGGCAATGTATGAATATTACAAGGAAATTAATATGGCAGGAGCATGTGATAAAAAGATAAAAGAACAGTTTTGGGGAAAAGTTACTCTACCAAAAATAGATCCAGATGAATTATTGGAATTAAATTTGCCAATAACGGAAGAGGAAATCATGAAAGGAATAGGAAAGGCCAAACTGAATAAGTCTCCAGGCCCAGATCAAATTCCAGTGGAATTTTATAGAATCCTGAAAAATGAGCTTCCTGCTACCCTAGGTGATCTTTTCAATCAGTACTATAGGGATAATGTTTCAGGTTCTGATTTGTTTTCTGCATCTACAGTCACATTAATATATAAAAAAGGTAAAGACCCAGAAAATCCAAATGCATATAGACCAATATCTCTATTAAACAACGATTATAAACTTCTCACATCAATAATTGCAGACAGATTAAAAAAATACATAAATAAGCTGATCCACCAAGATCAATCAGGGTTTATGCCAGGGAGAAATGTTTCAAAAAATATAAGAAAAGTTTTAATGACTTTAGATCATTATTGGTATGAAACTAAGGCTAAAGGAAAAAAATGTGAAAATGATGTTGCCCTAATAACATTAGATGCTGAAAAAGCTTTTGATTTAATTAATTGGGACCACTTGTTTACTACTTTATCACAATTTGGCTTAACAGGGAATTTTTATAATTTTGTGAAATTGATTTACAAAACTCCATACTCCTGCCTTCAAATAAATGGTCAACTGTCGCCAAAAATACGGTTAACAAAAGGAACAAGACAAGGGTGCCCGTTATCACCCTTATTATTTAATTTGTCACTAGAACCATTTGCCATAAGACTGAGACAAAGCCTACCCGGGGTAAAAGTAGGAGATGGCAGGGTGTCTTTGGCACTATATGCGGACGACATAATACTCTTTTTGCCTAGAACATCTCAAACTATACCAGTATTATTAGAACTAATAGAGGAATTCAGTGCGTTTTCTGGCTATAAGGTTAACCAGGGTAAATCAGAAATACTATGGGTTAGAAAACCCTGTGGGCAGCAGAGTAAGCATCCCTTTCACGAAGTAGAACAAATTAAATACCTGGGTATCAACGTAAGCTGTAATCCAGGATTATGGTATACCTTAAATTTTTCAAAGTTCTTTCAAGAAAGTAAGAGGCTTCTAGATGGATGGAGACCACTCCCCATAGCTCTATCAGCCAAAATCACGATATTGAAGACTTTTTTATTTCCTCGCCTATTGTACTTATTGCAAAATCTACCTATGCCTCTCAAAAATACTGATTTGAAGAATTATGAAAAAGAATGTAACTCCTTTCTATGGGGAAAGGGAAGGGTCAGATTAGCTAAAAGATTGCTGTATCTTGACAAAGAGGCTGGGGGATATGGCCTGCCTAATATTAAATTATATAACCAGGTTACTATGGTAAAACTAGCTGCTGACTGGATCACACAAACAAATCAATTTTCCTCGCCAGAGATAGAAGAAAGTTTAATAAAACCCCTGTCCTTAAAAAATATACTACACATCCCATTTTCTAAACTACCTCCAAAAATCCGAAATTTGAGAATGATAAGTAACATAGTAAAGACATGGCAAAAATTTTGTAATATTCTCAAACTTAATTATAAGGTATCCAAATATCTTACGTTTCTGGGACATATTGATTTTGGACCTGGATTGAATTATGGAATATTTCATAGATGGAGAAATGCAGGTTTAGAGTATGTAATACAATTATTAGATAAAAGAAAAGGGCTGATAAAATCTTTTTCCCAAATTCAAGTAGAATTTGGTCTTCCGAGACATCACTTTTTTGGTTATCTTCAGGCCAGACAATTTTTCAATCATTTAACGAATAATCAAGATAGCAGTTGGGAGTTAGGAATAGTTGAAGTAGGTATCCAAATTTATAGGGCAGGTTTTTTCTCAATCGCAACATGGTATAAAATGATTATGAAAAACCTAGGTAAGACACATTTAGAGAATCTGCAGAATAAATGGCAAAAGATTCTGCCAGAAATTACAGAAATAAATATCAAACAAAGTATAGAAATAGTTGGAGATAAGTATATGCGGTGGAAGGAAACACATAGCTACATTATAAACAATACATATATTACTCCTAAATTATTAGCGAAATGGGATAAAAATTCTAAAGGAGATTGCTTCCACTGCCATGCACCACAGGCAGATATTACACATTGTTTCTGGCATTGCCCCAAGATTCTACAATACTGGAAAAAGGTGGCATATTGGGTAAATAGATTTTTAACACAACGTTTTTCCCCTATGCTTATTTCAATACTTTTTTTTGTATTACCGAATCAATTTAAGAAAGAAGAACATGCGCTTATAACGACTATAATACAAGTAGCTCGGAATTTAATACTACAGCATTGGAAAGCTCAAAAATACCCCAGCGTAGCAGAGTTTAGTCAGAAGGTGATTGGGCAGCTGATATGTGAACAATTAAATATAGAACCCGGCAACGTGAATCAATTTAAAGCCTTCTTTACAAAATGGAGGAAGGTCATTAAGAGTCAGACAGCTGAGTTTATAGAGGAAATAATGAAACCTTTCTTTAAAGCAGGATATATAAGTAGGGATGATTTATAAATTCGACGATATATAAAGGCCCTATTCAGGGATTGATAGTAAATCGATAGTAAGTCCCTGATAGGAAGCTGTACTTACAGAAGAGCATAACACAATTTTTTTTTTTTTTTTTTTCTTCTCTCCTCTTCTCTCTTTTTTCTTTTTATGCGTTGTTTTGTCCTGTCCCTTTGGGCCAGTAATGTCTGATCTTGATTCATGCTTTGTTAATTGAAGTAGTGGCCAGTCCTACATGTATTTTAATTTAAGGTTGTGAAAAGCTCCAATTCAAGTGATAAGAGTGTAATATATTAGTTAGTTGATTATTAATCCTGTTGCATTTTTGTCTCGTTTTTCTGGGCTCAGAAGAAACGAGGATATAAGATATTACTTGTATGGTATATATGACAAACGATCTGCATTTGTTTCTTTTTTATGTTGTATTACTCTAATTGTCATATGAACTGCTTGCTTGAATTGGTATATAAATAAAGAAATAAAAAAAAAAAAAGAAAAAAAAAAAAAAAAGAAAAATATAAGTATTATTTACTATTGAATAACCCTGAATAACTCCTGAAATAACTCAAATATCCTTATTTATTTGATCCTTTTTTAGCTTGATCCCTTTGCCAAGAAGCAGAGCTAAATGTTTAGTATTATTTAATTAATAATTGAAAGTTTTATTTAGATTGATTTTAATTATATTTAAGTTAGGGGGTGGTAGGGTTACATTAGGGTTCGGTTTAAGTGTTAATATATTTATTTAGTGTTAGTGATGTTGGAGGCCAGAAGTTTAGGGGTTAATAACTTTAGTATAGTGGCAAAAACATTGGGGGCAGCAGATTAGGGGTTAATAAGTGTATTTAGGTGGTGGCGATATCGGGGAGCGGCAGATTAGGGGTTAATAGTCTTATGTAGGTGGCGGCGATATTAGGGGCAGCAGGTTAGGTGTGTTTAGAAGTGGTTTTTATGTTAGGGTGTTAGGTTTAAACATAACTTTTTCTTTCCCCATAGATATCAATTGGGCTGTGTTACGGAGCTTTTGTTTCCTTGATCGCAGGTGTTAGGCTGTGTAATGCAGCCCCATTGATGTCTATAGGGAAATCGTACATGAGCACGTCAAAGCAGCGCTTGTATTTTGGTGAAGCATGGAGCTCAACGCCACCATATCGCCCGCGCAATCCTGCTTTTTGTAAACCTGTAATAGCAGCGCTATAGGGAGGTTAAATACCGCCGCTTTTGTGGGGGTTGTTAATTTCCCTATAGCGCTCAAATCTCGTTATCTAGCTGTTTGTTTGTAAATGATTAATAGTCAAGATTCAATAGACTAAATTCAATAAAACCTGTTTGCGAAACTAATATATCACTGAAAAAGACTTTCTGCAACTTCACCAGAAAATGACAAAGGTTTGTACCTGGCCCCCTAATCAAAGCGGAAGGGGGGGTAATACCTGCCCCACTCAATGAACAGAACTGTTTTTGTTAGAGGGACATCAATCCCAAAATGTATTGAAGGAAGAGCAATGCACTGCTGGGAGCTAGAGACACATATCTGGTGACAGCCAATAACAAGTGGCATATATGTGCAGCCACCAATCTGCAACAAGCTTCCAATATTGAATTGCTGCTACTGAGCCTACCTAGGTATGCTCTACAATAGAAGATACCAAGAAAATAAAGCAAATTTGATCATAGAAGTATAATGGAAATTTGTTTAAAATTGTATTCCCTCTGTGAAAGTTTTTTAACTTGTAACTTTACAGTCCCTTTAACTTTACCCACATAGAATGACTTACTCTGTCAAGGATATGGGCACCACAAAAATGCTTTAAAACATTACAAAACCAACTAAGGAAAAAACAAACAAACAAACAAAAACAAGACTCTATAAAACAGTCCACTCTAACACATGCACAAAAGAAAACTTGAACAATGAGACAACTTCATCATGTATAACATAGAAAAACATCACTGTGAGATACATAGCTAATCACATCTTTCTAAGGGTCACATGGTTTAGGTTTAGGTAAGTGTCACATGGTTTAGGTTTAGGTAAGTGTCACATGGTTTAGGTTTAGGTAAGTGTCACATGGTTTAGGTTTAGATAAGTGTCACATGGTTTAGGTTTAGGTAAGTGTCACATGGTTTAGGTTTAGATAAGTGTCACATGGTTTAGGTTTAAGTAAGTGTCACATGGTTTAGGTTTAGGTAAGTGTCACATGGTTTAGGTTTAGGTAAGTGTCACATGGTTTAGGTTTAGATAAGTGTCACATGGTTTAGGTTTAGATAAGTGTCACATGGTTTAGGTAAGTGTCACATGCTGAGTCATGGTTTAGGTAAATGATTCCAACCTCGCCTCAAAAATGCCCTGAAACATACCAGAATGCCCACAGTCAGCCCTTGTTCGTTTCAGAAAAATTGCTGAGGCAAATGTTACACTACTTTAACTTAACAACACACACTTGTGAAAGTTTATCAATTGCAGGCAAATTTTACTATTGTATTTCCACATTTCTAGCTGTTAACATTTGCTGTGTGAGATATTATTTATTGGGCCATTTAACACAAGTAGACTCACCTTAAAGGGACAGTAAAGTCATAATAATACATTTAAGATTTAGACAGAGCATACATTTTTAAACAACTGTCAAATTTACTTCTATTATTTCATTTGCTTCCTTTTCTTGTTATCCTTTGCTGAAAGGTTTATCTAGAAAAGCTCTGGAGCGGCAAAGAACCTAGGTTCTAGCTGCTGATTGGTGGCTGTATATATATATACTGATTGCCATTTGCTCACCCATGTGTTCAGTAGTGAATTGCTGCTCCTTCAACAAATGATACCAAGAGAATTAAGCAAATTTGATAATAGAAGTAAAGTGGAAAGTTGTTTAAAATTGTATGTTCTACCTAAAGCATGAAAGAAAAAAAATGGGTTTCATGTAGCTTTAATGACAAAGCAGCTTACTGAGCATCCATCAATCTGAGTAACCCAATAAGTATGGAGCAAGGCAAAATATGGAATGGGTGTACTTGCCAAATTGTCATCTGCTCTGTGTCTTTGCATTGCATAACACAACATCACTTGTAGAAATAGATATGCTGCAATGGAGTATAATGACAATAGGAAACCTAATAAACTTTTATTGGCAATATTGTTAATTAGAAATGTCATCACATGTATATATTCAGAGTGCTGGCGATGACACGTAACTCGGAGCATACACATATGCATGCTCCGCTTTTGCTACACAAGTATCACAAAAAATGTTATAGCTTTTCTCACAAACCTTATTTGCAAAGGAAAAGTGCATTGCAAAAATGCTTCTAGTCAGATTTAAAACGCAATACTGTTTAACTTTATGTTTCTTTAAATGTATCATTAACTTTCATTCACACAAATATGAATATTAAAGAAATACTGAACTCAATTTATTTTCTTCTTTTGTGATTGAGATAGAGCATCCAATTTCAAGCAACATCCTAATTTACTCCTATTATCACATTTTCTTTGTTCTCTTGGTATCTTTATATGAAAAAGCAGGAATGTAAGCTTACATTATGGCCCATTTTTCGTTCAGCGCCCTAGATATCGCTTGCCTGATGGATGGCTACATTTAGTGGCTACCCAGGTGCTGAATTAACGATGGGCCGTCTCGAAAACTTACATTCCTGCTCTGTCAAATAAAGATACCAAGAGAACGACAAAAAAGAAATACTGGAGTAAATTAGACAGTTGCTTAAAATTGCATGCAAAGAAAAGAATTGTTTTCAGTATCCCTTTAATTATGATAGACTTACATTGAATCAGTGTTTTTAATAAAAGTAAAAAAAAAAAAAAAACTTTTATATGTTGCATTTCATGTCATTTCATGTAAATTCTAGCGTTTCAAAAATGTTAGTTTTTACCATCATTAAAAAAGGTGACCTTTATTCATCAGTTTATAAAAAAACTGATGAATAGGTACCTTTATTTCACTGCGCCTTCATCTCTAACCTAAGCGCAATATGGCTCCAGCTCAATGAGGTGACGTTTCCATCTCTTAGCCAATAGCCGTGCTAGTCTATAACATAATGCCAAAGGGCAAGCACAGCTATTGGCTAAGAGGTGGAAACATCATCTCATTGAAAAAACTGAGCTGTGCCGTGTGCAGCCCGAGGCACATAGGTTAATGTTGAAGCCCCCACAAAATAAAGGTACCTATTTATCAGATTTGAATGAAGGTCTCCTTTATTTTAAGTGATGGTAAATACTTGCATTTTTGAACTGCTAGAATTTGCTATCACTTTAATGACCCTTCAAGACTATTTCCTAAAGAGAGGATATGGAGAAGAATGGTCAAATGATAGTTCTAACAAGTTGTTTATTTGTTCTAACAAAGGTGTAATCGTGTGCAGCCCGAGGCACATAGGTTAATGTTGAAGCCCCCACAAAATAAAGGTACCTATTTATCAGATTTGAATGAAGGTCTCCTTTATTTTAAGTGATGGTAAATACTTGCATTTTTGAACTGCTAGAATTTACTATCACTTTAATGACCCTTCAAGACTATTTCCTAAAGAGAGGATATGGAGAAGAATGGTCAAATGATAGTTCTAACAAGTTGTTTATTTGTTCTAACAAAGGATTAAGACATTCAATAAATGCATTTCCTTCACATGATAAGGTTCTCATGAAGACAATATTTAGAAAATTACCATGCTATAAAAAATATGGCAATACAATGGAAATAAATACATCACAAAAGCTCAAATAATATAGACCATGCAAACACCAAATGACATTTATGGATGCAAATTTTCCAAATCATTCACATATAATTTCCCATACTTCTGTCTTGTCTTCAGCTTTCTCTAAAGAAGGAACAGTGCTTTTCTCTGATGTTAATCACATTTTGTACAAGCTTTAAACAATGTATTCTAGCAGATGACTGTCAGCCATTGAATCAGAAACAGAATGCCAATTACTCTGAGAAATGTTCTTACTTAAATGAGCTTGTCAATGTGTTTAATAAAGATTACTAATATGTAAAAACTATGCAAGAAATTGAATGCCATTATATATTTATTATATTAGTTATATATTTATTATGACTATATTAGTATTACATAAACTACATAAAAAAGCAAATAACAAAAAAATGTTTTTGAAAAAAAAGGGTTTTAGACAATTTTTAAATTTTTTTTTATTTCATCACATTTGTAACTGTGGGGAAAATAACTATATTTGACTATCTGTCCTTTCAATCAAATTAAACTCTAGAGCAGTACTGAAAGGAATTCAGGTAATTTAGCTAAAACATAAAAAGTTATTAGAAACTAAAGCACACTGCATAGCACATACAATAAATTTTAAATAGTTGAAGGAAATATGAGGCAATAACTTAAATTATTGTGGTACTTCTATTGAAATGTGTATTCCATTAATGAAAAGAAATTCTTGCATATCCTTTAGTTTCACACTGTAATTATCTGCCCATGTGATGCTTTTAGACAGCTTGGGATTTGACAGGAAAAAGACTGAATAATGAATATTACCTTATTTGTAGGGTGAAGTTTAAAAAAAATATGGAAAAAAAAAGAATATTGGAGACCTGTCACATCCTATTATTTGGTACACATGAATTAGCTTTATATACACTAAGAATACTTTTGTGGAAAAAAACAGAAACTGCATAATAAACACCATTAGCCTGACCAGGGCCGATGCTAGAATTTTTGGCTACACAGTCGAAGACACATTTTACCGCATCCCTCACCCCCAAAGAAAGTATATACCCTGCCATTACTTGGCTACAAAGTTGAAGACATATTTTACCCCCTCAAAGAAATGATATACTGCCATTACTTCTTCTTTACAAAATGTTCTATAATAATAGACAAAATAGAATTTAGATTATTGTCCGTTAATCTAATTTATTATAAAAGATATAATGGTTAATTTCTTCATAACGTACCTAAGTTGTGGCTTTGGTCAGCATAGAAAATCAATGGCGGCTTTGCATAATAATTACCATTTTTTCTTGTTCACTATTATACCTAGCTATATAAGATATATATAAGAGATATATATATATATATATATATATATATATATATATATATATATATATATATATATATATATATATATATATATATATATATATATATATATATACTGTTCTGGCACTCTTTGCCTCCCTTTGATTCAAGGAAGTCACCTCCCACTCTAGTACTTATGCAACCACATATGACCCCTAATATGAAGCCCAAGTTAGGCAGCAAGAATAAATATACATATCATGCACCAAAGTTATACACACACACCCTGCAGGGGCGCCCTTAGGTGGTCGAGTTAACTGCCTCTGATTCCGACACCATCTTTGTTTCATGTCAAGGAAATATAGATTTTTATTAGCTATAAATATAGTAATCACTACTCTTTGCCTGCTACTGTCATCAAAGTGAATTAAAAACCTCTGATAAGTATATGTTACTACTAGCATCTTAAGGGGTTTAACATCCCATACCTGTGTTATTAGCAACAAAAGGTTAAACAGACACTACTTTTTGTATATTTCTAACATCAAAACACTTAAATAGTTATTGCTCTGGTGTGTCTGGTGTTAACTGAAGTAAAAAATAACTGCTCTGTGTTTTTAACTGACTTCCATGCGGGGCATAAAAATACTATGCTAATACTAATTTGGTGGTAGTTTAAAAATAAACTATGATAATACTACTCTTGAGTGACTTACTCACAATGGCATTTAAATGGGCTGAGTCTACAGAAGAGCAGACCTGCTTATTTCATCTCTCTCTCTATATATATAAACAAAGGCCAATACTTAATGATATTTTAATTATGGGTGGTGGTTTTTATTAGAAAAGTTAGCTGTTTAAAAAAAAAAAAAATCAAAACGAGTATATGTAAGTATATTTAAAGGGACACTCAAATAAAAATTAAAAAAGAGCACACCATTTTAAGAACATTTTCCAATTTACATCCATTAGCAAATCTTTTTACATGCACACTTTTTTAGGCACCAGCTCCTACTGAGCATGTGCACAAGCTCACAGGGTATTCATATACTAGTCTGTGATTGGCTGTTGTCTGTCACATGATACAGAGGACTTGAAAATGGGTGAAAAATTAGATTTGCCAGCAATTAACAAATTGAGCCATTACCAGATGATAGAAGCACATCAGGCTCTCTGAGCAAGTGCTGTGTTTAAAATGCTGGTGCACTGTGCATACTTAAATACACTTTTGAAACAGCTATAGCTTTTATCAGAAGCATTTTTGCTAATACATATATGTTACAAAACGGTTTCTATTCAAAAACTGAAATGCATCCATGTGGATTCCAATTTGGGCTGAAATGTCCCTTTAAAGGGTCATGATACCCAATTTTTTTTCTTTCGTGATTTAGAAAGAGCATGTCATTTTAATCAACTTTCTAATTTACTTCTATTATCTAATTTGCTTCATTCTCTTGATATCACTTACTGAAAAGCATATCTAGATATGCTCAGTAGCTGCTGATTGGTTGCTGCACATAAAGGCCTTGTGTGATTGGCTCACACATGTACATTGCTATTTCTTCAACAAAGGATATCTAAAGAATTGAGCAAATTAGATAATAGAAGTAAATTGGAAAGTTGTTTAAAATTGCATGCCCTATCTGAATCATGAAAGTTTAATTTTGACTAGACTGTCCCTTCCTTTAACATATTTCATCTCATTGATAGATACTGCATATTAAAGAAATAAGCAATACATATTTGTTAAAAGCGTTTACTGTTATTTGAAAAATAAATCACTTCAATGGTGCCAAAGACTTTCTAGTGTCATCATTTGGCAAACTGGAAATTAATGTATACTGCAGCATGGTGTTATCTTTTTTTGTCAGCCAGCTATAAATAATTAACACCAGTAAGTTAAAATCAGCAATAGTTTTTTTTTTTTTTTTGCAGAATTTTTGCTTGATTAATCCTCTCTTTCCCATTAGAGATTTCTGTTTTTTTTGTTTTGTTTTTTTTCTATTTATGGTTCTCACTTTACAAAACATTAAATGCAACTAATATTAAAACAATTATAACTCCACTGGGGTATGGTTGCATAGAAAATAATTATTGTACCTGATACATTCTTCCCTGCATACTTAATCTTATTTATAATAACTATATTCACACATGCAGTGTCAAACCAAAAAAAAAGTGGACAGAATATATTAAAAAAGTCCACTAGCTAATATCCATAAACTCACTCACCAAATAAACATCATTTCAATTTCACTTCCATAAAATCTAATATGTCAGTTTCTCTCTATACTACTCATGTGTTTTACCAAACTTTGCCAACACTTTTATATTATATTTGTGTACCCTGCATCTCTTTTTACCACAATTTCTTGTCTCTCCTATGACCGCCTTTCTTTTAGTTCTCTGAGTAATCCTTGCATCATGTACACGAGGAAAATTGTGCATTTCAAAGGTAAGCGTGGGCACAGGGACTACATGCAAGCTGTAAAGAATGAATGCGCAAATTTGGCTAAATTTGTAAAGCTTGTCAAGCGGTCTATGGATGTCATAAAAGCAAGATTATCACTTCACCATCACTTTCCCAACATTTCATTAGTTACATTATATATATAGTTGTGTTAAGTGCCCCAGTACTTGATATCTCGTATATCAAATGAGAACCACTAGAAACACAAAAAATAAATATACAACTGCAGCGCTTAGGAAATGCGCTCACAAAATGCGTTATGTAAATGATCCAAACTGTAAATTATTTTCATCTTTGTTTTTATCAGGGTAGAGTAGTCTCGCTGGATAGAAAGAGAAGTGTCTTAAAAATCTTGTCCATGTGAGGGGTATAATCATTGGTGCGCCAAAGCGTAGAGTAGGGCACTGTGGGTTTTTTTTTTGGGGGGGGTTGTACCCACACCTGATTCAAGCATATAGAACTCATTAAAGAATCTATTGCCCTTAAGATATATTGGGGTCAATTTATGTAGCTGCGAATGTAACTGTTTCTGCGCAAGCTTTCAGGCTCGCCGGACACATAAGTTAAGAAGCAGCGGTCTTAAGACCGCTGCTCCTTAACTCGTCTGCCACCTCTGAGGTGTTGGACAGCAATCATCCCGATCCGATAGCGATAATTGACACCCCTGCTAGCGGCCGATTGGCCATGAATCTGCAGGGGGCGGCATTGCACAAGCATTTCACAAGGAATGCTTGTGCAATGATAAATGCCGACAGCATATCGGCCCCATTGTCTCACTATCAAGTTTCGCGATTTTCAAGGCTGATGAACATGCCTTATTTGTGCTTCATTTTTCTTTTACTTTTTCAAAGTTTCCCTTTGTATGTATATTATGGTGCATTGTTTCAGAGAGTATTAGTGTTCTGTGTGGTGAGCTGTTAACAGTTGCAAAATAAATGCAGCCCCATTGATTACAATTGTAACAGCTAAATTTGTGTGCATAATTTACATTGTTTTGCAATCCAAGCAAACAGTCCTGGGAAAGTTTTATGAGTGTTTTTATCTTATTTCCATTGCTGTGGCCAGTTAGGCATATATATATATATATATATATATATATATATATATATATATATATATATATATATATATATGATATTTTTTTTGCATAGTAAGCAATCACATTTGCAAATTTACAGTTTGATTTAGCACACAATAAATAATAGAGTTTAAATACATCTTTGGGGGTGCAGCAAAACTATAAATATATATTTTACCCCTTAAGGACCAGCGACAAATGGGAATTGCATTACTAATAGTGTGGTCTCACTGCCAGAGGTGTGACTCACGCTATTGTTAACAAGAAACCCTTAACGACCGGCGACGTACATGATACATCACGGGCGTTAAGGGGTTTAAAAAAGAGTGACTGCCCCTCTTTGGTGGTAAAGGCTCCCCACCCAAGCTCATGTGTGCTCATGACAGTGTATTGGAAATTTATATAAAGCCAGGGTGTCAGAAGTAGGAATGATTCAGCCCATAAAGGCAAAGTACTGTAGTGTTAGGACAGTCAACCATTGGGACACCTTGTAAGTTAGTGACTAAGCAGAACATGGCCATATTGTTTGACTAAGATCCCAATTTTAATATAAAAGCATAGTTTTATTTTGCAGCATTTAAAAATGTTTTCTTTATGTGGATGTGAGCCAATACCCCCTGTTTTTTGTAACTATTTGGTCTCGTTAGCAGCACTCCCAAAGATGTATTTTAACCCTGCTACATAGTTCATCCTAATTGGCCTCAGCAGATATATAAGGCAAGTGGTGGGTGGAGTTTATCTTTCAAAAACAGTTGAAGCAAACAAGGTGTTAAAGAATTGAAATGTTTGTATATTCACCTAGGATGTCAATTTATTGCAAATCAGCAGAAAATATTGCAATTACAATATGTTTATTGTCCCTTTCAGTTTCTCAGTGCATAAGGAGTAATAGAATCACTCACATATGCTAACACGGATTGTTATTAAATCCAAATATATTTCATGGTTTTGGGTTAAAGGGATATGAAACCCAAAAATATTATTTCATGAGTCAGATAGAACATACAATTTTAAAACAACTTTCAAATTTAATTCTATTACCTAATTTGCTTCATTCTCTTGATATCCTTTGTTGCAACGCATTCTTAGGTAGGCTCAGGAGCTGTAAGCTAGCTGCTGATTGGTGGCAGCACATATATACCTCTTATGATTTTCTTACCATTGTGTTCAGTTAGCTCCCTGTAGTGCATTGCTGCGGCTTCAATAAAGGATACCAAGAGATTGAAGCAAAATTAATAGTAGAAGTAAACTGTAAAGTTATTTAAAATGGTATGCTCTATCTGAATCAAGAAAGACAAATTTAGGATTTCATGTCCCTTTAACATGACGCCTCCATTTAATAGTACTGTAGCTTTTTGGTTAAAACGTCTACAGAATATTTTGACGTAGCGCGATATTTAACATATATATTGGCTGCAGTATAAAATTTAAGAAGACATCCAGTTGGAAACTACAACAGTATGCTGTTAGCCAGTTGGACTTTGTGTACATCTCTCTTGCCAAAGCAGAACTGAACAATTATCCACTGCCATTTACTGGAGTAGACATTACAAACCTTGTCTCTTGGCATGAAAATGTTAAACTTTGTAGCTATTTGTTTACAGCATTAAAATACTTTCATTTCGATAATTTAACATGAGCATGCTGATATAGCACATATTCTTGCACCTGCTGCTACATTGTAGATAGTAAAAACAAAACACATTGCCTGTACTTTGTTTTCATGTGTTTACGGCATAACTAATGCAAAATGTACCTGGCGCATGCTGCTGCATTAATTAGGTTACCTTTAAGTAGCAACAGATACTATGACTTCATCTGCTTCATAAGGGGTTATTTTATCCTGGTCTTTAAAGCCTATTTCATTAGATTTCTCATGATGCAGCACTACTAAAATATATATTACATGAAGAAAAGAAAATGCTGTTTTGTACTAAAAGCGTTAAGAAATGCCTTCCTTGGACAGATGTATTCTGCAAGATTGGATCTTCTATCACTAAGCTGACTCAGCTATCATGCAATACTGTTGTTTTATATTCTCTTTGCAAACCCCTTTGTTTGGTAATTTGCATAGCTGCCTTTTCTATTATTTCCTCAAGTATTGTTAAAGGGACACTGTACCCAAAATTTTTCTTTTGTGATTCAGATTGAGCATGACATTTTAAGCAACTTTCTAATTTACTCCTATTATCAAATTTTCTTCATTCTCTTGGTATCTTTATTTGAAATGCAAGAATGTAAATTATCATTAATGCAGGCCCATTTTTGGTGAACATCCTGGGTTGTCCTTGCTGATTGGTGGATAAATTCATCCACCAATAAAAAAGTGCTGTCTAGAGTACTGAAACCAAAAAAAAAGCTTAGATGCCTTCTTTTTCTAATAATAATTGCAAGAGAACGAAGAAAAATTGATAATAGGAGTAAATTATAAAGTTGCTTAAAATTGCATGCTCTATCTGAATTACAAAAGAAAACATTTGGGTACAGTGTCCCTTTAATGATTTTATTGCATGAATATTTAATGCAATTGTACTATAAATATATTTAACAACAGTCAAGTTATGTTAGTGTTGCATTCAGTTATTCAGTACAAGCTGATATATTTAATACAGTGGTCTTGTTAGCATTTGTAAATTATGACTTCAGTACACTAATATATGGGTGTGGCCACCAATAAAAGGATAAAAACGTTGCTTGAGTTTAAGTTCTATTCTCTCATCTATAATTTTTATGGTATTAAAAGGGCATTTTAATAAGAATATGCTATCATTTGATAGAGCATTGCAATTTACATTAATGGCCATAGCTTTATATCGCCTAGATTACAAGTGTAGTGCTAACTGTAGCGCAAGTGCGATATCGTTTTTTTTTAGGCTCTCTAGCCTCACCATCCCTTATGTTATTAAATAGTAGTTAATACTATTTAACCCATTGAGTGCTAAGCTGAATTCTATATTTTTCTGTTTTTTACTATTTTAAAAAACTTTTTTTAAACTTTTTTATTCCCCCCCCCCCAGATCCCCAAGACTTATACCATTGGAAAGGTGATTAGGCGATTACCTTTCCAATGGTAGGTCTTGGGGGTCTGTAGCTGCTTAGATCCCTGAGATACAGGTTTCTGAGCAGCATGCCACCTTTCCCTATACTTTGTATGGACAATTTTAAATAAAGTTGTACGGTGACGTCATCACGTCATTGCGCGTGACGTCACCGCATGTAACGCGAAGCCCCGGCGATGCCTGTCACTATGCAGGCCTGATCGCCGGGGTAGTAGC
The DNA here is from genome assembly GCF_027579735.1 of Bombina bombina. NCBI lineage: Eukaryota > Metazoa > Chordata > Amphibia > Anura > Bombinatoridae > Bombina > Bombina bombina. Next base: position 598,371,275 of record NC_069503.1, on the reverse strand, counting down.
TGGTGGGGGCCCCCAGATTGGAAAAAAGTATTTGAGTGCTAATGACGGCTCTGAGCCGTCATTAGCACTCAAGGGGTTAATAACATAAGGACTGGGGAGGCTAGAGAGAGGCTGAAGACGCTCTAGGGAGCCTATAAAAAATGATATTGCACTTGCGCTTCATTAGCGCACCACTTGTAATCTAGGCATATGTGTTTAACCCTTGTAAGGGGGTTAAACACAAAAGTAAAGTTCCACACAAGAGCTGCAAGCTTTGCAATTCCTGAGTATAACATGGCTCAGCCAATCAAGAGTAGAATTTGCATGACTCCTCAAATCGCTTGGAAGATTAAAAAGCTTGCAGCACCCAATTCGGAATTTATCCAGTGTGTTTAAATTCTTTGTAGGGATTAAACACATTATTTACTAGGGTCAGTTATGCAAAAACTATTTAGTGCATGCAATTTTTGCATTAGAATGTCCTTTAATATCAAACCAAAGTTGAAGTTGCAATTACAAATCCTTAAATTTAGTAAAATAGAAACAAAGGTCTCCCTGGAAGCTTAAAGGGACAGTCAACACAGCATTGTTCTATTAATATACTTTATAACATAACTATTAATATACTTTATAACATTAAACCTCTACATTTCTGCCTGTTTCTAAGCCACTACAGACATGCATTTTTATTAGCTTTTTCACAACAAGAGACTGCTAATCCATGTGGGCCATATAGATAGCATTGTGCTCTCTCCCGTGGAGTTATGGATGACACAGCGTTAATTGGCTAAACTGCAAGCCAATAGATAATAAATAAATAGTCATGTGAACAGGGGGCTATCAAAAGAGGCTTAGATACAAGGTAATTACAGAGGTTAATAGTAATAATAATATAACCATGTTGGCTGTGCAAAACTGGGGAATGGGTAATAAAGGGATTATCTATATTAGCTATATTATCTATATTTTTATCTTATCTTATTTTTAAACAATAAAAATGTTGGAGTTGACTGTCCCTATATTGATAGTCCATCGCTATATTTTGCACCACTATAGCAATACTTATTGAGGGTTGACCCATGTAAAATGCATGACAATTTTATTAACCTAAGAAAAGACCCAGAACATGCATTTTCCATACGTGTTTATTATTATTATTATTATTAATGATAATAATAATAATAATAATAAGGATGATGATAATTAATAAGTATCTCATTTTATATGAAATTTGAATTTTGAATACTACAGTTGTTTGTGGCAAGGGGCAAAGAATCATATAAATAATTACAAAGACGTTTCTTCTTCGACATGTCTGAGATGCCTTCATAAGTTCCTTTGTTTTTGGCTCAGCACATTTAAATAGAATTTGATGGATGCTGGGCAGTGTTTTCAAAGGCTTACAGCCAGATAGAACCATCTGTCTTACAATCTGTATATTAAGCCTCAAGTTACACAACAAGATTTTTGTTGATCCTTGTGGTGCTTATAAAAAAAACTCAACACATTAAGATAGATTAGAACTGTATAGCTGTATAGTTCATTTAGACAACTCTTTGATTATTTCAAAGCTCAATGTTGTCTAATTGAAAGAGCCACAGAAAAATGTTAATACTAGTTTAACACAAAATAATGCCAATACTAAAATACGTAAACTTTTGCTCAGCCTTGGCAGTATTCTCAAGAAAAAAATCATTTGTAGAATATTTAAATCCATTCCTCAAATATACCAGGTTTTCATTTCCAAATAGCCACCTGGTCATTGTCTCTTCCTTCCTTAGACATGAGATAGCCAATCAGCAGAACAGCCATTTTGATTCATGGTCTAAACATATGGACAACAGAAACCTGTAGAGGCATTATTTAACGTGAGGGGGCAAACAGTTTTTCTTTTATTCCAAAATTCATGACTGATATATTCTTGACACAGTCTTGACACCAAGATCACAGGGAACATAAAAAAGGTGCTGATTAAAATAATGATAAGAGTATATTAAAAAAAATATATGAACAACAAATAAAGGAAACTATACCCCAAAAACAGCTATACAGAGTAGAGTATTAATATATACTAACAAAGTCAAATATTAAATCACAAATCTTGAAAACAAAAATAAAACAAATCTAGATTTTTTTTCAAACATGAATCCACTGACTGTAACCTCAACAAATATATCTAAACATCCATGATGTGGCAATATATTCAAAAGGGATCCATTGCGGGATTGAGATTGCCAGTGAAAGATTTAAAATGACAAGATTGCAGATAAGTGTCAATGTGGGTGGACTTTTACAGACGTTGCGATCCCTATTATTTCCTATGGGAGTAACATAATCGCTTGTCAGAACAGAGAGATTTAGCCCACTTTTTGGAATATTTCCTCAAACCCACAGATTGGGAGATTGACAAGGCCAAAAAGGTAATTTCTCGTGGGTCTGATAATATATTGATCATCAGGGTCTATCACTCTACATATCTATCTATCTCTCTATCTCTCCATCTATCTATATGCAGTGTCCACTTATTAATAATTATTCTAACACATTTCCATCACCTTAAACATGACTTTATCAGGGGATCTCTGATGAAAGTGGCCACTGTTGGGGTGACAATTTTTCTAATCATGTTAGCTGGGATTTCTTTAGAGAGAATGAGTTGATAAGAATTTGTTTCACCTAACATATCAGTTAAGTGCTGAAGTTAGTATTTGATTTCAGAGGATTGTATATTATTGTTATTGCATATAATTTAATTGCATGGTTTTAAAATGGTTAAGTTAATGTTAAGTATAATTTGTAAATAAAAGGTCTGATTGGCAGACATCCCAACCTGCAAAAACTAATTTCAGGGAGGTGGCTTCACCCGCTACTGTGCCGCCCCCCTCTCCCAGTTAAATATATGAGCACATTGAAACCCTAAATAAGATAGAGACTTATAATTAAATTAGCTTCCCACTAAAGTCACATTAAAAAAAAAATAGTTTTATTGCACAACCACATACAACAAACCTATTTTCCATTGACCGTACGCTTGTTGAATGCTTAAATATTTTAGAATATGAAGTTTAATTACGTGCAGTAAATAAGGAAGTATTTGTGTTTTTATTTTATTAGAATAAGAGGGGGCTTTTTGGTTATTGGTGCATGCTTTGAAGGTTCTATAACGTCCTAGCAACTAAAGGCATTCCTTAAAGAAACACTTTTCCGGATTTGGGCCACATTGGATCATGGTACTTGGAGTTTCAGGGAGATTGCACTCCATTTGCTGGCATCAGGGAGCCGCTATTACAATCAGGGAGACTCCCTGAACTTCAGGTAGAGTTGGGATGTCTGGATTGGTGTCAATAGTGTAAGCAGTTATATATTGGAGGTAAGTGTAGATAGGAGAGTGATAGTGCCCAGCATCTCATTAAATCACCTGAAGGTGCTACACTTGTGAGTTTTAATATTCCTTTGTGAATTTGTTTTTTAATTTGAGATTACTACATCAAAAGGTGTCAAATTCTTTTGTTTTTAAGTTTTATTTTTAGGTTTGCTTACCATGAATTTTTGAGGTAATCATCTTTTTACGGATTGTAACAAGGAAGAAAATTATCAAGTGAATTACTTGAGCTGTATTTTTTTTCCATGTTTTTGGTTTTCTTATATGGAATATAAATGTTAAACTTTGAATAAAAGCTATAACAAACCTTCGGAATCAGTATAGTAATGTTCCTGTAGTTATTTGGGAAATGTATAAGCTCTTTAAAGTGTATTTTTATTTTATTTGTTTCCTACCTGCCTCTTTTTGTTCAGAAAGTTATATTAGTATCCAGCATATATTGTAACGCAGTACCAGAATTAAGTCTTGTGATCTCAAGCTGATGGGTAAAAGGCTCAGGAGTAGATTGCTATAGAAAGGGTGGTTGATTCATGGGTTAAACCTCCATTTGTGGTGGAAGTGAGCAATATTGTGAGGGAATTCAAGAATATTTGTGATATGCATAAGGCTGTCCTAAGCAGTAATTAAGCTTCCGCTACTCAAAGAAATATCAGCAAACTCAATCAGCCTTCTGATGCTTCTCTGCCTTCAAATGATTACTTTTTTTATGCATAAGTAAGGCATATTTTGTTTGTTCTGTATACTTAAAAGGACACAATTAAACTTTCATGATTCAGAAAGAACATGTAGTTTAAAGAGACTTTCCATTTTACTTCCAATATCAAATTGTGCACAGTCTTTCTGTATGCACATTGTTTGAGGAATAAGCTCCTACTGAGCATGTGCAAGAGTTCACAGTAAATGTATTTGAGTCTGTGATTGGCTGATGGCTGTCATGTGATACAAGGGCTGTCAAATTGAGTTAAATATTGAAATGTCAAATACATACTAAAAGAGAAGCGCTCTACCGGGAACAAACAACAGCTCGGTAGCTTGTTCTATGGCAAATTATCACCTAAGAGCAGCCTCATTTAGCCCAATTGTGCTTTTCACAGAGGAGAACTTTTCCTGAAGTGTATCAGTCTGATCCCCCAACAAGGTTTCAGTCCAGCCCCGAAATACCAGGCATTTCTATTTTGAACTAGGAACATGGCAACACCAGATGAAAATTTGTCAGAAAAAAAAACACTACTCATTTAAAATTCAGAGTAATTGCTATAGCATTGTCTTTTTATTATGCACTTGATGATTATGTATTCTACTGTATGTAATGGTCCTTTAAAGGGGACGTGAAACCCAAACTTTTTCTTTCAGGCGGACAGACATCGCCAGAAATCAACCCGATCGAGTACGATAGGGTTGATTGACACCCCCCTGTTGGCGGCCCATTGACCTCGAGTCTGCAGGGGGCGGCGTTGCACCAGCAGCTTTTGTGAGCTGCTGGTGCAATGCTGAATACGGCGAGCATATTGCTCGCGGTATTCAGTGAGGTCTGGCAGACCTGATCCGCACTGTCGGATCAGGTCCTCCAGACTTTCTTAAATAGGGGCCAGAATATCTACACAACACTTTTACAATCTTTTCTTATGCCATATTCTAAAACTGTCTTATTTACACCATTATCATACTGCATTTCATTCCATTGTCCTCCCGATTACAGTAGAATTACATAATTAACAAGTACAGAATAAAAAGACAATGCAATAGCACTTACTCTGAATTTCAAATAAGCAGTAGATTCTTTTCTGACAAATTTATTTTTTCTCCCATTTTCCAGCCCCCTATATCATGTGACAAACATCAGCCACTCACAGACTAGTATACGTATACCCTGTTAGCTTTTGCTCAGTAGGACCTTGTTCCTCAGAAAGTGTGAATATAAAAAGACTGTGCAAAATTTGATTTTGGAAGTAAATTGGAAAGAGCATGATCTATCTGAATCATAAAAGTGTGTTTTAACTTGAGTGTCCCTTTAACCAACCCATATTCTGTCTCTTCCCTTCTATCTCCTTTATCTCTTATCTAATGAGTGAAAGAGTTCTAGCATACCATCAGTACTGCAGTCTAATTTCTTATGTTTAGTAGTTTAGTTTGGCATCCGATTTCATTGAGATATCATCAATATTTGGTAACACAAAAAGACATGATCAGTTATGTTATTGATGTAGTCTGTGTCTTATATGAAGCAAACTATTATTTAATTCATTATAACTCTTGTGAGATATATCTTCAACATAGGCTAAAGAGTAAGACATTTAAAACTGTGGGCTATAATTCTCTTTTTGTCTTTTTACTATGCATAACCACACATTTGTTTTTCTCAAATCTTATCTACTTAGCAGATGTTAAAGGGATTGATTGTAGTCTCAATCAAATTCTGCTTTCCTGTATTTGAAACATATTTTCATTTTAAAATATTGCATAGTATTAAGATTCCACATTTTCAAAAGAGTGCGAGTGTATACACCAACAATCTCTGAGAATCTTGTGAGTGCACAGTCACCAGCTATCTTGCCATTTCAGCAACTTATATCTGTGCACGAGCTGCCTGAGAACCATAGTTGTGGCTTGTGCACAAAAGCGTACGCTTGACGTAAAAAAAATAAAAATAAAAAAAGTTAAAGATGTTAGAAAAGATAAATGTGTTGGCTGTAGGAGAAGGGATAAAAAGTAATATTTTTAATTATAACATTACAAATAAGTTGTAGGCTTAATGCAGGTAAGTAACCCTTAGAAGTAAGCTAGCCAGCCCAGCTGTCTTGTATATCAAGGTGATATATAAGAGCTGGCAATTCTTGGCAGTGCCCTCTCCTCATTCATCTGGTCCATAATATGTATTTTATAAATGTTACTTGTTGTATATTATATATATGTATATAGGACTGTGGGATCTGTTGGCGCTCTACAAATAAATAATAATAATAATACGTAGTTTAAAGGGATAGTCTGGGCTAATATGAAATTCAAGTTTTGATTAGAATCCTTTTTGCAGTGCAAGTGCATTAGAAAATTGCTTGTGGGTTGTGGGAAAATCTACCTTTGCTGATACAGTGCATAGGGCATAAGAAGCATATTGTATGCCTCAAACACCTTTATCCTTGTCAGAGAACGGTAATGTGCATAATACTGGGATGTCCAAATAGTAACTATACTAAAGTAAAAATAGTTGTGCAATTTTGCTAAATGATATTTTAAGACAAACATTTAAAAATAATAGTTTATAAACCTAAAATATGTAAAATTCTTAAAGGGCCAAAATACCCAAATGTTTAAACACTTTAAAGTGATGCAGCATAGCTGTAAAAAGCTGACTAGAAAATATCACCTGAACATCTCTATGTAAAAAAGAAAGATATTTTACCTCAAAAGTTCCCCTCAGTAGCCACCTCCCATTGTAAAGGATTTCTAAGCAGCATATTAGTGTGTCTGTCCTGAGACAGCTAAAAGGATGAGCCTCGTGAACTCTCATATTATTTCACCAATCAGGTAAAGGAAGCTTACTATGAAATCTCATGAGAGTTAAGTCAAATCTCATGAGATCACAGTAAGAGTTCATGACCTCAGCACTGCTGATGCTGATTGGCTGCTGTTCATTTCTTCGTTTTTTTTATTTTTTTACCTGCAGCTGGTAGCAGCTGAGTATAACTTTTTACACAGAACTTACTCAGCTGAGCTGAGGAAATTGTGAGGTAAAATATCTTCCTTTTTTACATAGAGATGCTCAGGTGACATTTTCCTGTCAGCTTTTTATAGTTATACTTCATCAGTTTCAAGTGATTTAGCATATGAGTATTATGTCCCTTTAATAGTTATGGTTCATTAAGTTATATCTGCTTTAAATGTAAAAACAAAAATCACAAAATGCATGTAAAAAATGAGTTTTTAGAGATTTGTTACCCTACAAATATCAGTAAGAATACAACAAATTAAACATTCTTGCAAATGATCTATAATATTTTCAAAGTACATTTTACCCATTAGGTAACTAAGACTCCTTTAAGAATGTCAACTACCAGCAGCAGATCTAAATAAATGGTTAAGTTAAAGCTTTGCTTTATCATATGCACTGAGATATAGTAAATTTATGTTTTGGACATAATGAAGTTTCCTGAAATCAATGGCCTTGTTTTGCAATTAGTGAACAAGCAAGTCAAGTAATTGTTGCAGCCTTTCAATAAGCTATATCTGTTGAATTGTAATAACGGTGACAAGCTATTGAATTCCATACCTCCAAAGAAATAGCTGCTTCCAGTCTGGAACTGAAGAGGGCTATTTGTTCTTACAGATGAAGCCTCATCACCATCAATTGTTAAAACAGCAAAGTTTTCTTTAGCCATGAACCGTACTTCATGCCATTGGCCATCATTGAGACCAGAACCTACAGAAAAATAAAAAAAACACAATTAAAAATAAAAACATAACAAATACACTAATAAATACACTCTCAAATTACTAACCAATTGGCTTTCAGAGAATACATTGCTAAGCAAAGAGTTCTAGTATTGTCAGCAACAATGTTAAATGTTCAGTAAAGTCAAAATTAAACTTTCATAATTATGACAGAGCATGTTAATATAAACAACTTTGCATTTTACTATTATTATCTAATATGTTTTGATCTCTTGGTATCCTTTGTTGAAAATCATACCTAGGCAGTCTCTGGGGTAGCAATGCAGTAGTGGGAGCTTTCTGCTGTTTGGTGGCTACTCATGTATGCCTTTTTAACATTGGCTAGCTCCTAGTAGTGCATTGTTGTTCCTCCAATTAAAGGGACACTGTACCCAAAATATTTATTTTGTAATTCAGATAGAGCATGCAATTTTAAGCAACTTTCTAATTTACTCCTATTATCATTTTTTCTTCGTTCTCTTGCTATCATTATTTGAAAAAGAAGGCGACTAAGCTTTATTTTGGTTTCAGTACTCTGGACAGCACTTTTTTATTGGTGGATGAATTTATCCACCAATCAGCAAGGACAACCCAGGTTGTTCACCAAAAATGGGCCAGCATCTAAACTTACATTCTTGCATTTCAAATAAAGATTCCAGGAGAAAGAAGAAAATTTGATAATAGGAGTAAATTAGAAAGTTGCTTAAAATTTCATGCTCAATCTGAATCACAAAAGAAAATTTTTGGGTACAGTGTCCCTTTAAGGATACCTAGAGAATGAAGCAAATTTGATAATAAAGTAAATAGTAAATATGGAAGATGTTTAAAACTGTTTGCTCTACTTAAATCAGGAAAGACATTTTTTGGCTTTTGGTAGTCTAGTCTGTTAATAGTTAGAGAACATTTGCTACAAAAAAATTAAGAGGCTCATATAGTTGACAAAATATTTTATTTTGGTGCAAAATATATTTTACTTAATCTGCTTAAAGGGATACTGAACCCAAATTTTTTAATTCACGATTCTAAGCAACTTTCTAATTTACTCCTATTATCATTTTTTCTTTGTTCTCTTGGTATCTTTAATTGAATGATTTTTGCGCTTGTTGGGTTGTGCTAGTATTATGAGTTGAAAGTAAACTGTTTTCACCCTAGCGGTAACCCGACGAGTGCAAAAAAATGTGCACATTCACGTATTCCCCCATAGAAGTCATTGGTGAAAACCCCACTCTCGTGCTAACACAATCGCATATCCTCATTTGCGCTAACCCGACACATGAATATGAATATTTCACATTCCAATGTTCTTCAAATAATAGAATATATTCTATTTATTCCTAAATCCAAATTTCTCTGAAGTCGCTGTAATGAGTCTAGCATAAATCGCGATTGCACTCACACAATCACATTTACTATCAACTCGCAATACGAGCGGTAAGCCCAAATAGCGCAAACCTTCACAATATACCCCTTATTGCTTAGTATCTATACTATAATTGCGTTTGTAATGTCCGTCGCCGTCGGCAGTTGCACGCGCATTCCTCAATGGAATGTTGGCAGCGTGAGAACAAAAAAAGAATTCACCTGGATTCTTTTACCACCCTTCCACTTTCGGAAGCCACTGGGATGCAGCAAAGCTGCATCCAGGTGAATTCCGAAAATGGCAGGGTGGTGAAAGAATCCACCGAAGGATTGGCTGACATTTTCAAATCAGCAAATAGGATGAGAGTAAGTGAAATCTTATTGGTTGGTGAACCGCCAATAGGATGAGAGCAAGTGAAATTCTATTGGCTGTTCACCAACCAATAAAATTTCACTTGCTCTCATCCTACTGACTGATTTGAAAATGTCAGCCAATAGGAATGCAAGGTACTCCAATAAATATGGGGTACCTTGCATTTAATCTTCAGTGTGCGGTGGACGATTGCATGAAGAGGAACCTCCACGCCACCATGGAGCACCGCCACTGGGAACCGCTGCAAAGGACCATCACCGCCAAGGATCATTGCCGCCACCGAGGATCGCCACATCTGGAAACACTGCTTCGCATTTCCGCTCCGCGCCGCCTTCCTTGTGGATAAAGATGATGGATCCGTCTGGAAGAAGATCTTCCCTGCCGGAATTCAGGAACGGTGTATAGCAACTAGCTGGTTAGACTTAGGTTTTTTAAGGTTTTTTTTAGGGGGATGGGCAGTAAAATAGCTAAATGCCCTTTTAAGGGCAATGCCCAAACAAATGCTGTTTTCAGGGCAATGGGTAGTTTAGGTTTTTTTAGTGTTAGGTTTTTTATTTTGGAGGGTTTGGTGGGTGGGGGGGGTTTACTGTTAGGGGGGACTTTGTGTATTTTTTGTAAAAGAGCTGATTATCTTGGGGCAATGCCCTGCAAAAAGCCCTTTTAAGAGCTACTGGTAGTTTATTCTTAGAGTAGGGGGTGTTTTTATTTGGGGGGGCTTTTTTATTTTCATAGGGATTAGGTTTCATTTTGTTAAATTTGGTAATTTGATTTTTTATTTTATGTAATGTTAGCCTTTTTTTATTTTTTGTAAACTTATTTTTTTTTATTTTTTGTAACTTTAGAATGTATTAGTTTAGATAATTTGGGTTAATTAAGGGGGTGTTAGGTTAGGGGGTGTTAGGTTAGGGGGCTTATTGCTACAACTGTAGCTTAAATATTTAAATAAAAGAAGAGTTGCAAAATAGGTTGTTTCTACATCTATAGTTTAAAAAATAATTAGACTGCCCTCTGGGCAGGCTTATCGACTAGTAGTAAACTATAATGCTTAAGACACATTAGTGTCCTACCATGGGGAAAAAAAAGTAAGTAAAAAATGATTACAAATAGAAAAAAGTAATATTGATAACAGTAGTAAAATTTATAGGAAATTTTCTTATTTTGTATTTAACTGAGCTTGCAACATTCCATGACACTAATGTTCTGACACATATCTGTATGAATTGCTTAAAGGGTCATGATAACCAAATGTTTAAACACTTGAAAGTGATGCAGCATAGCTGTAAAAGGTTGACTAGAAAATATCATCTGAACATCTCTATGTAAAAAAGAAAGATATTTTACCTCAAAAGTTCCTCAGTAGCCACATCCCATTGTAAAGGACTTCTAAGCAGCAAATCAGTATGTCTGTCCCGGGTCAGCTAAGGGGTTGAGCCTTGTGCACACTCATCTTATTTCCCTATTCAGTTTAAGTTTACAATGAAATCTCATGAGAGTTTAGTCAAATCTCATGAGATCACAGTAAAAGAGTTCATGACCTCAGCACTGCTGATGCTGATTGGCTGCAGTTCATTTCTTCATTCTTTTTTTTTTTTTTTACCTGCAGCTGGGCAGCAGCTGAGTATAACTTTTTACACAGAACTTACTCTGCTGAGCTGAGGAAATTGTGAGGTAAAATATCTTCCTTTTTTACATAGAGATGCTCAGGTGATATTTTCCTGTCAGCTTTTTACAGTTATACTGCATCAGTTTCAAGTGATTTAGCATATGAATATTATGTCCCTTTAATAAAGGACCATTAAACACAATAGAACTGCATAACCAACAAATCAATAATAAAAAAACAATGCAAAAGCACTTAGTTGGATTTCAAATGAGTAGTAGATTAATTTCACACATTTCAAAGTTAGTTCAATTTTCATACCCACTGCATTATTTGACAGCCATCAGCCAATCGCAACATCTATATACTTATGTTCTGTGAATTCTTGCACATGCTCAATAGGATCAAATAAAAAGACTGTGCACATTTAGATAATAGAAGTGAATTGGACAGTTGTTTAAAATTGTGTGCTCTGTCTGAATCATGAAAACTTAATTTAAACTTTGGTGTTTCTTTAATGATGAGTTACAAGCTTACGCCTAGATTACGAGTTTTGCGGTAAGAGGGGTGCGTTGCTAACTTGCAGTTTATTCTCACTGCTCACTTACCTGCAGTCCTGGTATTACAGGTTTTTACAAACCCTGCGTTAACAGGCAAGAAGTGAGCGTAGAGCAAAATTGAGCTCCACACTGCACTACAATACCAGCGCTGCTTAAGTCAGCAGTGTGCTGGTTGTACATGCTCGTGCACGATTTTCCCATAGACATCAATGGGGAGAGCCGGCTGAGAAAAAGTCTAACACCTGCAAAAAAGCAGCGTAAAACTCATTAATGCAGCCCCATTGATTCCTATGGGGAAATAAAATGTATGTTTACACCTAACACCCTAACATGAACCCCGAGTCTAAACACCCCTAATCTTACACTTATTTACCCCTAATCTGCCATCCCTGACATCGATAACACCTACATTATACTTATTAACCCCTAATCTGCCACTCCAGACATCGTTGCCATTATAATAAACATATTAACCCCTAAACCACCACACCCCCACCTCGCAAACATTAGTTAAATATTATTAACCCCTAATCTGCAGTCCCTAACATCGCTGCCACCTATCTACATTTATTAACCCCTAATCTGCTGCCCCCAACGTCGCCGACACTATACTAAATGTATTAACCCCTAAACCCTAACACCCACTAACTTAAATATAATTCAAATAAATCTAAAGAAAACCTACAATTATTACCTAAATTATTCCTATTTAAAACTAAATACTTACCTATAAAATAAACCCTAAACTAGCTACAATATAACTAATAGTTACATTTTAGCTAGCTTAGGTTTTATTTTTATTTTACAGGCAAGTTTGTATTTATTTTAACTAGGTAGAATAGTTACTAAATAGTTATTAACTATTTCCTAACTACCTAGCTAAAATAAATACAAATTGACATGTAAAATAAAACCTAACCAAAGTTACACTAACACCTAACACTACACTACAATTAAATCAATTACCCAAATGAAATACAATTAAATAAATTAAATAAAATTAGCTAAATTACAAAAAAAAAACTAATTTAGAGAAAATAAAAAACAAATTACAAGATCTTTAAACTAATTACACTTAATCTAATAGCCCTATCAAAATAAAAAGCCCCCCCCCAAAATAAAAAAAAACCCTAGCCTAAACTAAACTACGATTGCCCCAAAGAAATCAGCTCTTTTACCTGAAAAAAAATACAAACAACCCCCCAATAGTAAAACCCACCACCCACACAACCAACCCCCCAAATAAAACCCTAACTAAAAAAAGCTAAGGTCCCCATTGCCCTGAAAATGGCATTTGTATGGGCATTGCCCTTAAAAGGGCATTTAGCTCTATTACTGCCAAAAGTCCCTAACCTAAAAATAAAACCCACCCAATACACCCTTACAAAATCCTAACACCAACCCCCGAAGATTCACTTACCAGGAGAAGTCTTCATCCAAGCGGCAAGATGTCCTCAAGGAAGCCAGCAGAAGTGGTCCTCCAGATGGGCAGAAGTCTTCACCCAGAAGGCATCTTCATCCTTTTGACGCGGAGCGGCTCCATCTTTAAGACATCCGGCACGGAGCATCCTTTTCCAATGATGTCTTCTTGCTGAATGAAGGTACCTTTAAATGATGTCATCCAAGATGGTGTCCCTTAGATTCCGATTGGCTGATAGAATTCTATCAGCCAATCGGAATTAAGGTTGAAAAAATCCTATTGGCTAATGCAATCAGCCAATGGGATTGAACTTCAATCCTATTGGCTGATCAATCAGCCAATAGGATTGAGCTTGCATTCTATTGGCTGTTCCAATCAGACAATAGAATGCAAGTTCAATCCTATTGGCTGATTGGATCAGCCAATAGTATTTTTTCAACCTTAATTCCGATTGGCTGATAGAATTCTATCAGCCAATCGGAATCTAAGGGACACCATCTTGGATGACGTCATTTAAAGGTACCTTCATTCAGCAAGAAGACGTTGGAAGAAGAGGATGCTCCGCGCCGGATGTCTTGAAGATGGAGCCGCTCCGCGTCGGACGGATGAAGATAGAAGATGCCGTCTGGGTGAAGACTTCTGCCCGTCTGGAGGACCACTTCTGTCCATCTGGAGGACCACTTCTGCCAGCTTCCTTGAGGACATCTTGCCGCTTGGATGAAGACTTCTCCTGTTAAGTGAATCTTCGGGGGTTAGTGTTAGGATTTTTTAAGGGTGTATTGGGTGGGTTTAATTTTTAGGTTAGGGCTTTGGGCAACAATAGAGCTAAATGCCCTTTTAAGGGCAATGCCCATCAAAATGCCCTTTTCAGGGCAATGGGGAGCTTAGGTTTTTTAGTTAGGGTTTTATTTGGGGGGTTGGCTGTGTGGGTGGTGGGTTTTACTGTTGGGGGGGTTGTTTGTATTTCTTTTTCAGGTAAAAGAGCTGATTTCTTTGGGGCAATGCCCGCAAAAGGCCCTTTTAAGGGCTATTGATAGTTTAGTTTAGTTTAGGCTAGGTTTTTTTATTTTGATAGGGCTCTTAGATCAGGTGTTTGTTTTTTATTTTCTGTAATTTAGTTGTTTTTTTGTTGTAATTTAACTAATTTTATTTGATTTATTTAATTGTATTTTATTTAGGTAATTGATTTAATTGTAGTGTAGTGTTAGGTTTTAGTGTAACTTAGGTTAGGTTTTATTTTACAGGTATTTATTTTAGCTAGGTAGTTAGTAAATAGTAACTATTTTTTTTTTAAAATAATTTTTATTGAGGTAATGAGCAGTAACAAAAACAGGAAATATGTCCAGATACATATCAAACTTGAGAGGAACATCTTTACAATTCTCATACAGAAAATAGGTTTGGTGTAAGACATTAAGGTAGCAGTATTACAATTATAAATACCATGTCTACTAGATATATGCAAATAAGGACTTAAACCAAATAGAGTAACTAGTTCACCAATGAGAGTATAATTTTTGGCAAAGATTATAAGAGTATGTCTGAAATGTGGATAATAAGATGTATGATATATAGGATTGAGAGTGGATATAAAAGACTTGTGTGTGGAAGAGATGAGTAACTGGAACATATAATAATGAGACCTCTTTTTATAACCTTTGATTTGGTAAGGATAAGGATAGTCCCCAAATTACTATGGAAACCATAGAGTACTTTATCTATTCAGAATGAATTGGACTAAAATGGGGATTTATATGATGGGTTTCTTTGGGGGAAGGGAAATTCAGCGGGCAAAAGCCGCTCTAGATGGGAAAGGGGAGAGGGGGCAGCGGAGTCTGTTAGGATGGCAATCTGGGGGAGCTTTTGGGTCTCTAGGTATATTGAGTATAGAACATGTGAAGGAACTTCCTGAAGAAATGATGTATAGGAGGGGTAAGCGTGTGAGTAGTTGCGCCATAAATTTTAATAATATATATGCCTCTAGATAGCTATAGGAGGACAAGGTAGGATAAGGGAAGATATATGCACGTGGGACTCAGGTAGGTAATATTTTAAGCCCTGATTTACTAATTGTAGCAGATTATTAATGTATCCCTAGGGAGCTGAGGAAGTCAGGCGAAAAAAACTAAGAGTATTCCTCATTGGTGGAAAGTAATTATGAGGTATACGCTGGTCAGTGTACAGATATAATGACCCTCCTAGTACCATATACCCATGGTGTAGTAATTAAGCCTAAAGGTCATCGTCAGTACAATTCCATAGGGAAGAGGTGTCTCTGTACATCTTTGGTCGCTCATGTAGTAGGTTTAAGATTGTGTTCATATAAGCATACAATTAAGGTACAAAGGTATAACATGTATATATATATATATACAGGGAGTGCAGAATTATTAGGCAAGTTGTATTTTTGAGGATTAATTTTATTATTGAACAACAACCATGTTCTAAATGAACCCAAAAAACTCATTAATATCAAAGCTGAATAGTTTTGGAAGTAGTTTTTAGTTTGTTTTTAGTTATAGCTATTTTAGGGGGATATCTGTGTGTGCAGGTGACTATTACTGTGCATAATTATTAGGCAACTTAACAAAAAACAAATATATACCCATTTCAATTATTTATTTTTACTAGTGAAACCAATATAACATCTCAACATTCACAAATATACATTTCTGACATTCAAAAACAAAACAAAAACAAATCAGTGACCAATATAGCCACCTTTCTTTGCAAGGACACTCAAAAGCCTGCCATCCATGGATTCTGTCAGTGTTTTGCTCTGTTCACCATCAACATTGCGTGCAGCAACAACCACAGCCTCCCAGACACTGTTCAGAGAGATGTACTGTTTCCCTCCTTGTAAATCTCACATTTTATGATGGACCACAGGTTCTCAATGGGGTTCAGATAAGGTGAACAAGGAGGCCATGTCATTAGATTTTCTTCTTTTATACCCTTTCTTGCCAGCCACACTGTGGAGTACTTGGACGCGTGTGATGGAGCATTGTCCTGCATGAAAATCATGTTTTTCTTGAAGGATGCAGACTTCTTCCTGTACCACTGCTTGAAGAAGGTGTCTTCCAAAAACTGGCAGTAGGACTGGGAGTTGAGCTTGACTCCATCCTCAACCCGAAAAGGCCCCACAAGCTCATCTTTGATGATACCAGCCCAAACCAGTACTCCACCTCCACCTTGCTGGCGTCTGAGTCGGACTGGAGCTCTCTGCCCTTTACCAATCCAGCCATGGGCCCATCCATCTGGCCCATCAAGACTCACTCTCATTTTATCAGTCCATAAAACCTTAGAAAAATCAGTCTTGAGATATTTCTTGTCCCAGTCTTGATGTTTCAGCTTGTGTGTCTTGTTCAGTGGTGGTCGTCTTTCAGCCTTTCTTACCTTGGCCATGTCTCTGAGTATTGCACACCTTGTGCTTTTGGGCAATCCAGTGATGTTGCAGCTCTGAAATATGGCCAAACTGGTGGCAAGTGGCATCTTGGCAGCTGCACGCTTGACTTTTCTCAGTTCATGGGCAGTTATTTTGCGCCTTGGTTTTTTCCACACGCTTCTTGCGACCCTGTTGACTATTTTGAATGAAACGCTTGATTGTTTGATGATCACGCTTCACAAGCTTTGCAATTTTAAGAGTGCTGCATCCCTCTGCAAGATATCTCACTATTTTTGACTTTTCTGAGCCTGTCAAGTCCTTCTTTTGACCCATTTTGCCAAAGGAAAGGAAGTTGCCTAATAATTATGCACACCTGATATAGGGTGTTGATGTCATTAGACCACACCCCTTCTCATTACAGAGATGCACATCACCTAATATGCTTAATTGGTAGTAGGCTTTCGAGCCTATACAGCTTGGAGTAAGACAACATGCATAAAGAGGATGATGTGGTCAAAATACTCATTTGCCTAATAATTCTGCACTCCCTGTGTATATATATATATATATATATATATATATATATATATATATGCAAAATACAGACATATTAGTGCAATGTCACATACACGTGTCATGAGAACCAAATAGCTACAAGAGATAATGTAATATAGACACGCCAGTGTAGTGTGATATACATGTGCTATGCCAGTTAGATCTCTGGAGAAGGTAATGTAATTCACAGGCATATTAGCATAGTGTAATACACGTGAGTTATGAAGAGTAAATATCTAGAAAAAGCAATATACAGCACAGTCACACTAGCATAGTGTGGTATATGAGTATCATAGGAACCATACATCCAAGGGATGTAGTATAGGACCCAGGCATATTAGTGTGACATACTTGTGTCCTAAGAGCTAGATATCTAGAGAAGGTAATATAGGACACAGACCAGTGCCAGGTAGTATACAGTAATATTATGTCAGATGATATTTATATAGAGCCCACTTTTGGATTACAGGAACTACTAATGAATTGTAAAAATAGTGGGCTAGAAAAGTTCTAGTGAGTTCACAGTAGAAAACCTTAGGATTATAAAGGGTATATGGGACTATTATTAATTATCTAAAATATGAGATATATGACCACAGTTTGTAGTAATCTGAATTATTGGCCGGGATATAAATGGCTAATTTTTGGCATGCGTAAGAACATATGAGATATCATGTAACAAGCAGGTAAGATAAGAGTATTCATATAGCTCTAAAGTGTAGTGAGACCTGTGGAGTTAGGTCAATATTTTGGCTATGCGAGTATGAGAACAGAAGATAATACATTTCTATGCTGCATAGTAACCTTAGTGCTCCCTTGTGATATAGATACCAAGAGGTAATAAATAAGAACTGGCCTGATAGACGAACAGTGAGGCTGTGGGAGACTACAGGCTTATAATGGTTAACGTGGGGAGTGTATAGGAAAGGAGACTTTGAAAGGCTTTAAGATTAAGCTTATTAAGTTCAGTTTCCAGAGTGATGATTTTAATAAAAAAAAGAAAAAGGAGTATTGATATACACGTTATAAACAGGACAACTCTGTAAAATCAAACATGATATGAGACTAACCCAGCCTATAAACAACTATGAACTTTTAAACTAGCCTATATAGCCTCTACGATATGTATCATAATGGATGCATGTATAAACAGTGGAGTTCTTTATCCAACTATTGTTGCCAGAAGGCCTGAGTAGGAAGCGATGGGTTGCAGTCGCTGGACTCGAGGAGGACTCATCATGGGACTCATCTTTTATATGTGAAGAATGAAGAGGCTAGTAGAGCTCCGTTATATAGGAGAGCCTCCACAGTTCCCAAGTGTCTGCCGTTGTCAGATCTCATCTTCTGCATTTGACAATCATCTCCTAAGGTAATGTTCACTAATGAGCTCTGCCTGGTCTCTAGAGCGTTAGCTCCAATAGCCGGGGAAATGGCAGAAGTGCCTCTATGATCACTACAATCTACCAGATTGGCTGCATCTCCCAGCTCCGCGGGACACTCACCACCGCTGGAGCAGGAAGCCGGTCTCTCCGTTGAAGCGAGTGTTTGCTGTAATGGCCGGACATCACATTCCAAGGAAGCAGGTTGGTGAGCGCCCGTGTATGGGTGATTGAAACCGTGGTAATTTTCGGGTCCTTGCAAGTCAAACGAGAAGGAGCCGACTGGTAGGTTACTCACATGCTGTGACCTCCTCATGCTGGGTTCACATTCCTCTCCTGTAGAATTTCGATCGGAGATAAGTTCTGTCTGCAGCATGAGGAAGTGGGTGTTGAGCTTTTCCCCCAACTGCTGAAGCAGTAGTATTATCTCCGTCATTTTGGGCATGGGTCAGCTTTATGATGGCGCAGCAAACCCACTGAGTAATTAGCCTTATAGGTAGTTATGCAGAGTGTTGTTGCAGTGTATAGGAGTAGAGCTGCTCATTGATAAGATTACTGCTGCTCATGAGCCACGTTGTCGCATAGCTCTCCAGACAATGGTGTGTAATGCCGCGTGGTTGTCCTCAGATAAAAGAGCTAGATCTCCTGTAGATTTCTGTGCCTCTATCTATCCCTTAGTTCAATGATTGGTGCTATTCCTTATAAATCTTAGTTCCCAGAACAATTTGTGGAAATTTATATGGATAAAAGCTATTATAAAGTATATAAAGTCAGGAGCTACATCAGGACACGTCTTGCTCCCTTGATTGCTAGCCCCGCCCCCCAGTTAATAACTAATTAGTAACTATTCTACCTAGTTAAAATAAATACAAACTTGTCTGAAAAAATAAAAATAAACCCTAAGCTAGATACAATGTAACTATTAGTTATATTGTAGCTAGCTTAGGGTCTATTTTATAGGTAAGTATTTAGTTTTAAATAGGAATAATTTAGTTAATGATGGTAATTTTATTTAGATTTATTTAAATTATATTTAAGTTAGGGGCTGTTAGGGTTAGGGTTAGACTTAGGTTTAGGGGTTAATAAATTTAGAATAGTGGTGGCGACGTTGGCAGCTTAGGGGTTAATAAGTATAATGTAGGTGGCGGAGATGTTAGGGGCGGCAGATTGGGGGTTATTAATATTTAACTAGTGTTTGTGAGGCGGGAGTGCGGCAGTTTAGGGGTTAATATGTTTATTCTAGTAGCGGCGTTGTCCGGGCCGGCAGATAAGGGGTTAATAATTTTATTTTAGTTTTGCGATGCGGGAGGGCCTTGGTTTAGGGGTTAACAGGTAGTTTATGGGTGTTAGTGTACTTTTTAGCACTTTAGTTATGATTTTATGCTACAGCTTTGTACCATAAAACTCTTAACTCCTGACTTTAAAATGCGTTAGGAATCTTGGAGGTAGAGGGTGTACCGCTCACTTTTTGGCCTCCCAGGACAAACTCGTAATATCGGCGCTATGCAAGTCCCATTGAAAAAAGACTTTACGAAATGTACGTAAGTTGGTTTGCGGTAAGGCCAAAAAACTGTGCGGTGCCCCTAAACCTGCAAGACTTGTAATACCAGTGGGCGTAAAAAAGCAGTGTTAGGACCTGTTAACGCTGCTTTTTTTACCTTAACGCAAAATTCGTAATCTAGCCGTTAGTGAGGCCCAGTAACCTTCATTTATGAACCTATGTACATTGAATTTAGCCCATTATTTGCATAATGTTGACAATAAAAACAATACTGTCCAGTGGTACAAAAGACGTATAACACTTTATTTAGACTTTGATTTGCATGTTCTTGTTTCAAAATTATATTTCTGCAGAACATTTCGTATGACTTTACAGTCATCTATAGATCTGTTAAATGAATTATCTATAAAAATGTTGCTTACTTCATGTCCTCAAGTAAAAAAAGAAAATTTTAACGTGTTTAAATTCTGCGCTTTCAAATGAATGATATACAATGTTTGAGTAATTTTTAAGTTTTGCAGTATCACTATATAGGAAGTGGTGGTTTTGTCTTAAGTTAATTTTAAAGGAATAGTCAAAATTAAACTTTCATGATTCAGATAGAGCATGCAATTTTAGGCGACTTTTTAATTTACTCCTTTTATCAAATGTTCTTCATTCTCTTGGTATCTTTATTTGAAAAAGCAAAAATATAAGCTTAGGAGCTTGCCAATTTTTGGTTCTGAACCTGGGAAGCCACCTATCAGCAAGCGCTACCCAGGTGCTGAATCATGAAAGTTTAATTTTGACTAGACTATTCCTTCCAAATAAATTTTCAGGATTTCTTGTAAAATTCTCTTCCTCTATTGTTTAAATCTTCTTTAAAATCTACCTCTTCAGAGACACCTCATAAGTTTATTTCTCATCCAAGACCAATTCTCTAAGCCATAAACTTGTTTCTACCGCTCACCTTTTGTCTCACTAGGGAACAAAGCCATTTAATCCTTGTGTCCCCGTTTGCCTTCCACATTGTGCGTTTTAGTATTGTAACCCCCTTTATAGCTCTGCAATCTATAGTAATAATAATAGTGACTCAAACAACTGATTGCCATTAACTCTAGTAGGGTTTATAATTGTATTTAGTATTCATAGCACTGTTGTACAAAAATGTTTCTAATTGGTTCATGAGATGTTAACAAACTCATATGGCTGCATGTTATAGATATACTAATTTCTCTGTCAGTTTATTATATTTATATTTAGGATATCTGTTTTGAGTCTAGATTCTCTGATCTCAGTGCACCATATACATATGTTTAGGTTATTCCTTGTGCCTCTATTGTTGCACAAATATTTAGCCTCTTTATCAGGAAATCAGTAAACTGGCCTCGACAACAAAGGACATATTAAAGGCTACAGTTGCTTTTGAATAGGATCATGAATGCATTTTCTATTGTCTTGGAGAAGCATCCATTTTCCTGCTTAAAGGCCCTTTTTTTAAAATGTTAATCTGCTGTTTGCTGTTCTGAAGTTTCCTGACTCCTTGGTATTTCAGTTTCTTGCCAGTTTATCTGATGAAAACTACTTCTTAACTCCTGACTTCTGATTATAGTATTCTGATCTGACATTTAGCAAGTCCTAACAATGTGCTTGCTCTATTGCTTTACTTTGCCTTCAACTTTCTATCACCTGTTACTACATTAACAGAATGCCACAATATGAGTATAAAAAAATCAATATAAGCCAAAATACTTACATTGTTCAAAATATATACAGTAGATAGATAGATAAATAGATAGATATATAGATAGACAGATATACACAGTTTCAACTAGCAGGACAAAATTAAGGGCCAGTCTACTTATTAACCATTCCCCAGCTTTGCATAACCAACATTGTTACATTAATATACTTTATAACCTCTAAGTTTGCCTGTTACTAAACCCTTGCAGATCACCCTTTATCTCAGTGCAATTTATTACCTTTTTAAATCTTTCAAAAGAGCCAGACAGTGTTAGTTCATGTGGGCCATATAGATAACATTGTACTCATTCCCGTAGAGAATGAACCAGCACTGATTGACTAAAATGCAAGATTGAAAAAGCACTGAGATAAGGGGCAGTCTGTACTTGGCTAAAATACAAGTAATCATAGAGGTAAAAAGAATATTAATAAAACAGTGTTGGTTATGCAAAATTGGGGAATGGGTAATAAAGGGATTATCTATCTTTTTAAACAATAACATAAATAAAATAAAAAAAACATATTTTATGTAAGAATTTAACTGATAAATGCTTTTCTTTCATAATGGCAAGAGTCCATGAGCTAGTGACGTATGTGTAACATATGCCTGCCTGATATCACTGTCCCTTTAAGACTGCCTACCCTGCTACTGACAATCATACTGTTTGGGGAGTATCTGCATTCAACTTACCTGCCTAATTAATTAATCATTCATGCACCTGATTTCCTCAGCCTCTTTTTAAACCATCTCAGGCCTAATGTGCATTGCATTAGCTTTAAAGTTTTGTTCCAGAACAGAGGTCTGACTGTTCCAGCATGGATTTTACAAGCATATTTTAACTACAGCCTTTCCTTTTAGCTATGCTTAAAATCATCTAATCGCAAGTATCCATATAAATCCATTTTGTTTCCTGGACACTGCTACTTAACAAACTCTGAACGTATTCTAATTACAAGTATGCATTTGGTTATAATCACTCTCTAATTGCTACAACAGCATCTTACTCAGAACTTTATAACTATTCTCTGCTACAAGTTATCATAGCTGAAATATCCTCCTCCAAATATGTTAATATATTCAGAACTCTGCATCTATGTGTTCAGTTAAACTGCTTTCCTGTGATTCTCTAATATATGCACAAACAGTATTTAATGCCTTAAACTTGCAACTTGTCTATCACCTGTGCTGCTCTGCTTATTACTGACATACAGCTCTATATAGTATTATGCACTGTGAACCTGCAACAAACCTTAGTTTGCATCTATGAGTCAATCGTCTACCATTTTACTCTGAAGCCTGAGCATCTTACATTGTTATATTTTTCACTGAATCCTGCAGCTTCTCCTATTAACTATGTCACAGTATCAATTTATGTTTCCATTGAAGCCAGAATATATTGCATTCATATTTTTCACTTTCCATGAATTCTACAATAACTTCTTGCAACTATGAATCACAGAATATCATCTATCCACGTCCAGGATACTCTTCCCCGGGTCAGGGGTCAGTGTCTCCTATTCCCTACCACTGCCCAGAGGGTCTGTGTCCTGAGCGCATATATACCAGAACAGTATGGGATATACATTCCTACCAGGAGAGGGCAAGTTTCCCAAACCTCAAATGCCTATAAATACACCTCCCACCACACATATACTTCAGTTTAACGTATAGCCAAGTAGCCAAGTAGTGGGGTGTAAAAAAGCATACAAAAAAGAGGAACTGGAAAATAATATTGTGCTTTTATACAAAAAAATATAACCAACAAAAACAGGGTCTCATGGACTCTTGCCATTATGAAAGAAATGAATTTATCAGGTATGTTCTTACATAAATTATGTTTTATTTCATGTAAATGGCAAGAGTCCATGAGCTAGTTATGTATGGGATAAAATACCCAAGATGTGGAAAACTACAGAAGAGTCACTAGAGAGGGAGGGATAAAATAAAAACAGCTATTTCCACTGAGAAATTAAATCCACAAAATAAGTTCTTATAAACAGAAGAATCAAACAGAGACAGCTGCCTGAAGAACTTTTCTACCAAAGACTGCTTCAGAAGAAGCAAATACATCAAAATGGTAAAATTTAGTAAATGTATGCAAAGAAAGTTGCTGCTTTGCAAATCTGATCAACTGAAGCTTCATTCTTAAAAGCCCACGAAGTGGCAACTGATCTAGTAGAATGAGCTGTAATTCTCTGAGGCGGAGACTGTCCTACCTCCTTGTGAATCAAAAGCTTTAACCAAGATGCCAAAGAAATGGCAGAGGCTTTCTGACCTTTCCTAGAACCAGAAAGACAACAAATAGACTAGAAGTCTTCCTAAAATCCTTAGTAGCCTCCACATAGTATTTCAAAGCTCTTACACATCCAAAGAATGTAACGATTTCTCAAGAAAATTCTTAGAATTTGGACACAAAGAAGGAACAACAATTTCCCTAGTAATGCTGTTAGAATTCACAACCTTAGGAAGAAATTTAAACAAAGTCCGCAAAACAGCTTTATCCTGATGGAAAATCAGAAAAGGAGACTCACAAGAGAGAGCAGACAATCTGGAAACTCTTCTAGCAGAAGAGAGAGCCAAAATGAACAACACTTTCCAAGAAAGTAGTTTAATATCTAAAGAATTCATAGGCTTAAAAGGAGGAGCCTTCAAAACCAAATGAAGACCCCATGGAGGAGAAATTGACTTAATAACAGACTTGATACGCACCAAAGCCTGAACAAAACAGTGAATATCAGGAAGTTTAGCAATCTTTCTATGAAATAAAACAGAAAGAGCAGAGATTTGTCCCTTCAAAGTACTTGCAGACAAACCTTTATCCAAACCATCCTGAAGAAACTGTAAAATTTTAGGAATTCTAAAAGAATGCCAAGAGAATTTATGAGAAGAACACCATGAAATATAGGTTTACCACACCCGATAATAAATCTTCCTTGAAACAGACTTACGAGCCTGCAACATAGTATTGATCACTGAGTCAGAGAAACCTCTATGACTAAGCACTAAACGTTCAATTCCCATACCTTCAAATTTAGTGATTTGAGATCCTGATGGAAAAAAACGGTCCTTGAGACAAAAGGTCTGACCTTAAAGGAAGTGACCAAGGTTAGCAACTGGACATCCAGACAAGATCTGCATACGAAAACCTGTGAGGCCATGCTGGTGCTATCAGAAACACATGCAATTGTTCCATTATGATCTTGGAGATCACCACTGAAAGAAGAACTAGAGGCAGAACCTGAAAGACTTGCATATGTTGAGACTACAGTCCAGAAAGGACAAACAAAAGAGGCCCCTTGATGATACAATGATGGTCTAACCACCAAGTCAGAGAGAGTAGAATGCTGGGATTTAAGAATATCAATTGTGATATCCGAGTATAATCCCTGCGCCATTGATTCAGCATGCAAAACTGGAGAGGTCTCATATGAAAACGAGCAAAGCGGACCACATCCCATGCTGCAGTCATGAGACCTAAAACTTCCATGCACATAGCCACTGAAGGGAATGATCAAGACTGAAGGTTTCCACAGGCTGAAACCAATTTAATTTATCTTTTGTCTGTTAAAGACAGAGTTATGGACACTGAATTTATTTGGAAACCAAAAAAGGTGATCTTTGTCTGAGGAATCAAGAAACTCTTTGGTAAATAGATCCTCCAACCATGTCTTTGAAGAAACAACACTAATTGATTTGTGTGAGATTCTGCTAAATGAAAAGATTGAGCCAGTACCAAGATATCGTCCAAATAAAGAAACACCAAAATAGCCTGCTCTCTGATTACAGATAGGACACTGAGAACCTTCAAAAAGATTCTTGGAGCTGTCGCTTGGCTAAATGGAAGAGCAACAAGATTGGTAATGCTTGTCTAGAAAAGAGAATTTCAGAAACCGATAGTGTTCTGGATGAATCGGAATGTGAAGATAAGCGTCCTGTAAGTCTATTGTGGACATGTAATGAACAAAAGGCAGAATAGTTCTTATAGTCACCATCTTGAAAGTTGGGACCCTTACAAAACGATTCAAAAACTTCAGATCCAGAACTGGTCTGAATCAATTTTCTTTTTTTGGGACAATGAATAGATTTGAATAAAAACCCAGACCCTGTTCCTGAAGAGGAACTGGTGTAATCACCCCTGAAAGCTCCAGATCTGAAACACACTTCAGAAAAGCCTGAGCTTTCACAGGAATTGTTGGAATGTGAGAGAAAAAAAATCTTCTCACAGGAAGTCTTACTCTGAAACCTATTCGATACCCTTGAGAAACAATGCTCTGAATCCACTGATTCTGAACAGAATATGCCCAAATGTTTTGAAATAAATTCAATCTGCCCCCCACCAGTTGAACTGGATTGAGGGCCCCACCTTCATGCAGTCTTGGGGGCTGGCTTTGGTTTCTTATAAGGCTTGGATTGATTCCAACTTGAAGATAGCTTCCAATTGGAGCTAGAGTCCTTAGGGGAAGGAGTGGTTTTCTGTTCTCTATTCTGACGAAAGGAACAAAACTGATGAGAAGCTTTAGATTTACCCTTAGACTTATTATCGTGGGGCAAAAAAACTACCTTCCCCCCAGTGATAGTGGAAATAATAGAGTCTAACTGAGAACCAAATAAATTATTTCCCTGGAAAGATAGAGATAGTAATCTAGATTTAGATACCATGTCAGCATTCCATGATTTAAGCCATAAAGCTCTTCTAGCCAGAATAGCTAAAGACATAGATTTAACATGAATTTTGATGATATCAAAAATAGCATCACAGATAAAATGATTAGCATGTTTAACAAATGAACAATGCTAGACAAATCAGGATCTGTTTCCTGATGTGCAAAGCTATCCAACCAAAAAGTTGATGCATCCTCAACATCAGCCATAGAAATGGCAGGCCTGAGAATATAGCCAGCTTTCCTTAGATACGATTTAATCTTCCTATCTAAAGGATCCTTAAAAGAAGTACTATCTTCCATAGGAGTACATTTGGCAAGAGTAGAAATAGCCCCATCAACCATAGGGACTTTTTCCCAAAACTCCAAATTAGCCACTGGTAAAGGATATGACTTCTTAAACCTAGAAGAAGGATTAAAAGAAGAACCAGGCTTAGACCATTCTTTAGCAATCAAATCAGAAACCGCATCTGGAACAGGAAAAACCTCATGAGTAATCACAAAAGGTTTAAAAACAGAATTTAAATGTTTACTGGTTTTGTTATCAAGAGCCAAAGTAACCAATACTTCTTTTAACAAAGAGTGAATATATTCAATTTTAAAAAGATAAGAAGATTTATAAATTTCAATGTCTGAAGTAGGATCTTCTGAAGCAGAGAGATCCTCTTCAGAGGAGGATATTTCAGTATGTTGTCGGTCATCACAAATTTAATCAGTTTTATGAGAAGTTTTAAAAGAGCTTTTACATTTATTAGAAGGTGGAATAGCAGACATAGCCTTCTGTATTGCATCAGCAATATAATTTTTCATATCAACAGGGATATCATGTACATAGGATGTTGAGGGAACAACAGGTGCTGTACTAGTACTAATAGAAACATTATCAGCATGCAAAAGCTTGTCATGACAACTGTTACATAATATAGCCAGAGATATAACCTCAGCTCGCTTACAACAGATACACTTAGCTTTGGTAGAACTGTGTTCAGGCAGCATGGTTCCTACAGCAGCTTCTGAGACGGGATCAGACTGAGACATCTTGCAAAATGTAAAAGAAAAAATAACATTTAAACAAAATATCCAATTTCCTCATATAGCAGTTTTAGGAATGGGAAAAAATGCATATGATAAATAAGCAGAAAAGCCAACAGCATAGCCCTCTAGAATATAAAGGGAGCATAAAGGAAGTGGGGTAATATAACCAAAAAAATATCCGGAAATAACGCAACTCGCATCATAACAAGCGCAACTTCACGCCAAACAAACTAACGTCAATAACGATGCAGGAAATGACACCTTGCGACACTATAGATGCAAATTTGCGGCAAAAAAAATTCATGCCAAAAATGATGCAATACATTACAGCATTTTGTGCCCTCGCAAGCCTAGATTTGCCCGTGAATTTTAAGTAAAAAACAAGTCAAATTGGAAAAAAAGACTAAACCCCAGGTAAGAAATTACTTTTTTTTTTTTAAATAACTTCCTTAAACATGATTCTCATACTGAAACTGTTAGATTGCAAAGGGAATACACATAGACCTGACTCATGGCAAATATAAGTAAATACATATATTTAAAACTTTATATTAATACATAAAGTGCCAAACATAGCTGAGAGAGAGTGTCTTAAATAATGATACATACTTACCGAAGACACCCATCCACATATAGCAGACAGCCAAACCAGTACTGAAAACTATCAGCAGAGGTAATGGTATAAGAGTATATCGTCGATCTGAAAAGGGAGTTAGGAGATGAATCCCTACAACCGATAACAGAGAACCCTTGAAAAGATTTCCCATGAGTGAAACCATAAAATTCAACAGGCAATACTCGCTTCACGTCCCTCTGACAAAAACTGTACTCTGAGAGAAATTGGGCTTCAGAGTGCTTAGAAGCACTTATTATAGAAGAAATCATAAAAATCAAGCACAAACTTACTTCACCACCTTCATAGGAGGCAAAGTTTGTAAAACTAAAGTATATGTGTGGTTGGAGGTGTATTTATAGGTATTTGAGGTTTGGGAAACTTTGCCCCCTCCTGGTAGGAATGTATATCCCATACATCACTAGCTCATGGACTCTTGCCATTTACATAAAACATACATTTCTTACTACTACTCTATACACAAACAATCAGCTAGGTTACGAGTTTTGAGCGCTATAGGGATTTTAACGACTGCCACAAAAGCGGCGTTATTTCACCTCCCTATAGCGCTGGTATTACGAGTTTTAAAAAAGCAAGCTTGTGCATGCGATATGGTTGCGTTGAGCTCCATGTCGCACCGAAATCAAGCGCTGCTGTTACGTGCTTGTGCACAATTTCCCCATAGACATCAATGGAGAGAGCCGGCAAAAAAAATGTCTAACACCTACGATCGCGTAATGAAAAGCTCCATAACACAGCCCCATTGATGTCTATGGGGAAAATAAAACTAATGTTTAAACCTAACACCCTAACATAAACCCAGAATCTAAACACCCCTAATCTCCCACCCCCAACATCACTGCCACCTACATACAGTTATTAACCCCTAATCTGCCGCCCCCAACATCGCCGCCCCCTACATAATGTTATTAACCCCTAATCTGCCGCCCCGAACATCGCCGCCACCTACTTAAAACTATTAACCCGTAATCTGCCGCTCCCAATGTCGCCGCCACTATACTAAGGTTATTAACCCCTTAACCTCTGGCCTCCCACATCACTACCACTAAATAAATCCATTAACCCCTAAACCTAACACTAACCCTAACGTAAACCTAACCCTAAGCCTAACACCTCCTAACTTTAACATAA
Source organism: Bombina bombina (assembly GCF_027579735.1). Taxonomy (NCBI): domain Eukaryota; kingdom Metazoa; phylum Chordata; class Amphibia; order Anura; family Bombinatoridae; genus Bombina; species Bombina bombina. The sequence goes on along the minus strand of NC_069503.1, from coordinate 598,342,170 downwards.
TTAAAATACAGCTAAACTAAAGTTACAATTATTAACTAAATAATACCTAAATAATACCTATTTTGAACTAAATACAAACTTACCTGTGAAATAAAACCTAAGCTAGCTACAATATAACTAATAATTATATTATAGCTAGCATAGGTTTAATTTTATTTCACAGGTAAGTTTGTATTTACTTTAACTAGGTAGACTAATTAACATTAAAAAAAAACTACTAAATTACAAAAAATAAGAAACAAATTATCAAAAATAAAAAATAATTACACCTAATCTAATAGCCCTATCAAAATAAAAAAGCCTCCCCAAAATAAAAAAACCCTAGCCTACAATAAACTACCTATGGCCCTAAAAGCTCTTTTACCTGTAAAAAAAAAAATACAAACACCCCCCCCAACAGTAAAACTCACCACCCCCCACAAACAAGTCCCCCAAGCAAAAGCCCCTTTAAAAAACCCTAAGCTAGCCATTGCCCTGAAAGGGGCATTTGTATGGGCAAGGGCATTTAGACCCTAATCTAAAAATAAAACCCACCCAAAAAACCCTTTAATAAAAACCTAACACTAACCCCCGACGATCCACTTACAGTTCTTGAAATCCTGCTAGAAGGATCAATCCAGCCGGCAAATTTATCATCCATGAAGAAGTCTTCATCCAGGCGGCCTCTTTAATCTTCATCCAGGCGGCAAGCATTCTTCATCCAGACGGCATCTTCTATCTTCATCCATCCGGCACGGAGCGGGTCCATCCTGAAGACATCCGGTGCAGAGCATCCTCTTCATACGTAAACTGGAACTTCAATGCAAGTGACGCAATCCACGATGGCGTCCCTTACATTCCTATTGGCTGAAAGATTTCAATCAGCCAATAGGAATTAGAGCTGCTAAAATCCTATTGGCTGTTCCAATCAGCCAATAGGATGAGAGCTTAATCCAATTGGCTGATTGGAACAGCCAATAGGATGAAAGCTCTATCCTATTGGCTGATTAGATCAGTCAATAGGATTTTAGCAGCTCAAATTCATATTGGCTGATTGAAATCTTTCAGCCAATTGGAATGCAAGGGACGTCATCGTGGATTGCGTCACTTGCATTGAAGTTCCAGTTTATGGCGGCGACTGTATGAAGAGCATGCTCAGCGACGGATGTCGTCAGGATTGACCTGCTACGCGCCAGATGGATGAAGATAGAAGATACTGTCTGGATGAATACTTCTTGCCGCCTGGATGAGGACTTGGCCGTCTGGATGAAGACTTCTTGCCGTATGGATGATTACTTCACCGGCTGAACTTCAAGAAATGTAAGTGGATCATCGGGGGATAGTGTTAGGTTTTTTGGGTGGGTTTTATTTTTAGTTTAGAGTCTGGGCATGTAAAAGAGCTACATGCGCTTTTAAGGGCAATGTCCATACAAATGCCCTTTTCAGGGCAATGGTTAGCTTAGTTTTTTTTTAGATAGTTATTTTATTTGGGGGGGTTGGTTGTGGGGGTGGTGGGTTTTACTGTTGGGGGGTGTTTGTATTTTTTTACAGGTTAAAGAGCTGATATCTTTGGGGCAATGCCCCACAAAAGGCCCTTTTAAGGGCCATTGGTACTTTATTGTAGACTAGGGTTTTTTTATTTTGGGGGGGTAATTTTTGATAATTTGTTTCTTATTTTTTGTAATTTAGTGTTTGACTTTTTTTGTAATTTTAGTTATTTTTTCTTGTAATTAGATACTTTTTGTAATTCTTAGAGTAGTGTTAGGATTTTTTAATGTGTAGTTTAGTTTAATTTAATTGGTAGTTAGTTTTAATTTTAGTTTAATAATTATAATAGTTTAATTGTTAGTTTAAAATTAATTTATTTAATTTGACAGGTAAGTTTTAGTTTAACATAAGGAAATTGTAATTTTAATATAAAGTTAGGGGGTTGTTCGGTTTGGGGTTTAATAGTTTATTTTAGTATATTTCATTGTGGGGGGCTTGCGGTTTAGGGGTTAATAGGTTTATTATATCGGCAGTGTGGGTGGACGGCAGATTAGACATTAATAATATTTAAATAGTGTTTGTGATGCGGGAGGGCAGCGGTTTAAGGGTTAATAACTTTATTATAGTTGCGACGATGTCGGGGAGCGGCGGAATAGGGGTTAATACATTTTAATAGTGGCGGCGATGTCCGGAGCGGCAGATTAAGGGTTAATACATTTATTATAGTGTTTGTGATGTGGGAGGGCCTCGGTTTAGGGGTTAATAGGTAGTTTATTGGTGTTAGTGTACTTTGTAACACTTTAGTTATGAGTTTTATGTTACAGCTTTGTAGCGTAAAACTTATAACTGCTGACTTTAGATGGTGTTATGGATCTTGTGGTTATAGAGTGTACTGCTCACTTTTTGGCCTCCCAGGCAAACTCGTAATACCAACGCTATGGGAGTCCCATTGAAAAAGGACTTTTTTAAAAGTGCAATACTGACGTTGCATGACAGGCTAAAAGGTGTGCAGTATACCTATACCGACAAGACTCGCAATAGCAGCATTAGGGAAAATGAAGTGTTATGGGCCATAATGCTGTTTTTTCAATCATAACGCAAAACTCGTAATCTAACTGAATGTTATTTAACCCTTTAACCCAAAAATACATTTACATATACGTCATATGGTACGTTGCCCATCATACCACATTTTGGTATGGTGTAGGAAGCTACACTATGAAAAAAAAGGGATTGAAAGGGGTGCTATAATTAATTATCTAAGGGAGGGGGAGTTAGGGGACACCACTACACTACAGAAAAATAACAATTATAAAACAAATAAAAATAATAATAAAAAAATAAACTCTGCACTGGTAGACAGCTGCCAGTACTTAAGATTGCCACCAGCAGTAAGAGGAGGGGGGGTTAAAGAGCTGTTTGGTGGGATCATAGTGGTGGGAGGGTTGAGGCGTGATCACTACACTGTGAAAACAATAATAGTAATAATAATAATTAAATAAAAGCCCTAAAGTGCATACTGGCAGACCTTCTGCCAGTACCAAAGATGGTGGTAAATCAGTGGAGGGTGAAGGAGGGAAGAGAGTTGTTTTTAAAGGGTCAGGTAGGGTTCTGGGAGTGGGAGGGTAATCTCTACTCGCATCAAAAATGAACCTTACAAGCTAATTGATTAACCCCTTCACTGCCAGGATCTGTGCAGTTGCAAGTAGAGGTATTCTTATTGCCAAAAAACAATGCCAAAGTCATGCATATCTGTTATTCCTTATCAAAGGGGATCCCAAAGAAGCTTTTATAACCATTTATTAAATGACTGCAGTAGTTGTGTGTAAATAATCTCAGTGAGAAACCCAAAGTTTGGAAAATAGTTAACACATCTATCTATCTATCTATCTATCTATCTATCTATCTATCTATCTATCTAAATAAAAGCAGAGGATAACAACATAAGCTGTATATTAACCATCTAATTTTAAAGGCAGATGTAGGTTCAACATTTTCAATTGTGCCTTTAAACAGATTTTAAACAATATTTTTCATGTTGCTAGAAGGAAAACATTTAGGGCTAGATTACAAGTGGAGTGCTAAATTATTGCGCTCCCTCAAAAAGGCAAATCTGCCAGTTTGTGGGAGCCCAATAATTAACGTGCCATTACAAGTGATTGGTTATTGCTACTGCAAGCTCATGGTAGCAATTAACACTCCAAAAATTAACCAGAGATTAGATCTCTGGTTAATTTTCTAAAAGAGGTAGAGTTTTTTATTTTGAAAAAAAAATCTTTTTTTTTTTTTTTTTAAATAAAAAAAAACTGCACTAGGCAGTTTGGGCTTTAAAGTTGGTGGGAGTGGGGTGATAGAAAATAACGGCACTGAAAAGTGCCTTTACATTGCGTTCTATAGGAACTGTGTGTTCCCATAGACCACAATGTAAATATATATGTATATTGTTATATACATATATATTTATGTGTTAATATGTGTATATAAAATTCTACCCATCGCTGTGCTACATACCTTCTTCGATACACGATACACGATGTTCTGAGGCTATGGAAACTCGCTATCATGAGCACAATGCTTCCTAGCAATGTGAATGTGAGCTTGCATTCACATTGCGACTAACTTGTAATACCAGTGCACATTATCGTGTGTTGGTATTACAAAGTTGAGTGCTAATACTATGGTGCAAAGGCGGAATCTTGTCTTTGTAAAGAAACCCATAGTTGCCATCTTGTTTGCAGTTCATACCAAAATGGAAGTGGTGCTTTAACAAACAATAGATATAAATATTGTCAAAAACAATACTTGTCAAAGTTGGTAAGCGACCATATAGATATAGAAACATGTTACACAGTATACCCATCCTGACAACAGAAAAGATGCAATCAGATGGTTTAGCAGTGATGCAAATAGAAACATATTATAATAGGTTCCTATGAAAGTCAAGATTGAGTGATCCCTATTAAAACTCAAATTTAAAGACACCAGTACTGTAAGTAACAATCACGACAGTGCAAGTGTGACTTACAATTCAATATTAAAATAAAAACATGCCATTAGTAGATATTGGGGTCCTAAAGTGAGTATAGAAGTATTCTATTATGTCAAGATACCTATGGTATTCAAGTGGTTACATAGGGGCCAATTTATCATGGCCCGAATTGGTCCGTACACGCCTGTTTCCCGCGCAAGCCTTCAGGCTCGCCGTAAACATGAGTTAAGAAGCAGCAGTCTTAAGACTGCTGCTCCTTAACTCGTATGCCTCTTCTGAGGCGGCGGACATCAATCCTCCCGATCGAATATGATTGGGTTGATTGACACCCCCCTGCTAGCGGCCGATTAACAAAGTATGCTGTCGGTATTTATCAATGTCTGGTGGACAGGATTCACTACAGCAGATCATGTCCACCAGACACTTGAAAAATCGGCCTCTAAATGTTAAGTATGGATTCTGATTACAATGACACATGAAAACAAGTATTTCCCCTGCACAGTGAACAAAGGGTTGCTTGAATAGACCTTTACTGTAAACTTAAGAGGTGTGAATAGACTATTGTATGTGTCAGTTTTGGGTGACCTCCCAGTTTCTATTTCAAAAATAGGTACTTAAAGCTTGAAAAGGCCTTTTTACAAGCTTTTTGCTAAAAACTCATTTGTGGCAACAGCCTTTTACCAAATGAAATAATATTGCATAGTGTTTACTTGAGAAACTCAACAACCAATTCGTTTGGAAAGCCAAAAGCTTTTTCAGGAGCAAATCAACGATAGATTGTGATCGACCCCCACATTTGATAAGATAAATAACTTGAATTTTCTTTTTTTTAAATTACACATTCTATCTGAAGCATGGAAGTTTAATGCTGACTTTCCACTTCCTTTTAACTATGCAAAAAAACAACAACTTCTACAGTTAGCTCTTATTCTCAAATGTCTACAATCACTATTTTATCAGAAATGTTTTTTATTTGTTTGAAAACAATAAAATTCTTTAGGCTCTCTCTAGAGCGAATAAATTCACTTTTAGAGCTATATATACCAAGTAAGCAGATTGTTTTTAACATTGCACAGTCAGTGTGTTTGCATGTTTATATACCATTATAAATTATGTAAAAATAATGTACTACTAAACCTATATGCATTTGTAATTTGCTGAATACCCACTCAAGTAACTGATCCATATAACTAACAGTGTATGTATATGTGTGTGTGTGTATGTGTTTGTATATGTGTGTGTATATGTGTGTATGATGGGTTTGTGTATGTGTGTTTGTACCTCTATGTGTGTATGTGTGTTTGTGTTTGTGTGTGTAGGTGTGTGTGTTTGTGTGTATATGTGTATGTGTGTGTATATATGTGTGTGTGTGTGTGTTTGTGTGTATATGTGTATGTATGTATGTATGTATATGTGTGTATGTATGTATGCGTATGTTTGTGTGTATATGTGTGTGTTTGTATGTGTTTGTGTATGTATGTATGTGTATGTGTGTGTGTGTGTTTGTGTGTTTGTGTGTGTTTGTGTATTTATTGTTGTATGTATGTTTGTTAGAGATGTGCATTCTGATTTTTCACAAAGGTCATTTAGTGCCGGCTTTTAGATCCACTGCACTAGTCCTCCTACTAGTGCGGTCCTGGACTTTCTGATGAAGTGTTGTATTAGATCGGCCTGCACTGTGCTATAGGTCAATATTTTAAACTACAGGTGACACTGTGCCATCTGCAACAAGGCTAACTAATATTCAGTATTACTCTTTTTTTAAATTAAATGAGTACTGAATAGTGTAGCACACACATATTCTGAAAAATGAATTTTTCTAAATATTTGTTTGTCTGAAACAAAATATTCAGTGCTGCACATGTCTAATGTGTATATGTGTGTGTATATATATATATATATATATATATATATATATACAGTATGTGTGTGTGAATGTGTGTATGTATATATATATATATATATATATATATAGATAGATAGATATACACAGTATGTGTGTGTGGGTGTCTGTGATTTTTGTGTGTGTGTGAATGTGTGTATATATATATATATATATATATATATATATATATATATATATATATATATATATACAGTATGTGTGTGAGTGTAGATAGATAGATAGATAGATAGATAGATAGATAGATAGATAGATAGATATACATAGTATGTGTGTGTGGGTGTGTGATTTTTGAGTGTGTGTGTATTCGCGCTAGGTACCAAAGCTATATTTCTTATAAATAGAATCAATGTATAGTTCACATTGAATATATATTCCCAGTCAAACAACTTGACATATATTTCTCATAAAGTTGACACATACATGCACATATTTATATATGTCCATTAAATATCTGCATGTCTGAATGCTGTTGCAATGAAGAAACATGTTAAATTCAAAGGAAAATGACATATGTATACATTTGTATATAAAAACTGAAGCCTTTAATTCTAAACATAAAACTGCTTCTTACCATGACTTATGGACTTTTTCTTCCTTGATGATGCCTACTTCTTACCTAACTAATTAGCATTACATAAATGTATCTATTCCCTCTAGGCTCTTGTTTTGGAATTGTTCAACTCTTAAATCGTGTTGTTGATTTGTACAGCATATCCTTACAGTAATGGTATTCCAATTGTATTCTAAGATGAGCAAGTCCCAGTTCCCGAGCCCTGTTTGATATATTTTAATGCAGAAGGAAATTGAAAAGAATAATTTATATGCATTGAATTTATTACTGGCTATATTTTGATGTTTTTCTTTATCTGTACATATTTTATTGTTAGAGAGTCAATGAATTTCACTATAATGTAATAGATAACTATAACAATTAATTTATAAACCCCAGTACCCCCACTAAAGTTTCCTGGATTTATAGAAAATGGAAGAAATAGAGGTACCAGATTTACATGTAAATGCATTTCTGAATAATTTACAAAATTTAGATCCCACATCTCATAGCAATATATTCAAGACATGTGCATTCAGATTTGGATACATTTAAAAAAACAACCGCCTAGATTTAGAGTTTGGCGTTAGCCGTCAAAACCAGCGTTAGGGGCTCCTAACGCTGGTTTTGGGCTACCGCTGGTATTTAGAGTCAGTCAGGAAAGGGTCTAACGCTCACTTTGCAGCCACGACTTTTCCATACCGCAGATCCTCCTACGCCATTTGGTATCCTATCTTTTCAATGGGATCTTTCTAATGCTGGTATTTAGAGTCGTGGCTGAAGTGAGCGTTAGAAATCTAACGACAAAACTCCAGCCGCAGCAAAAAGCCAGGAGTTAAGAGCTTTCTGGGCTAACGCCGGTTCATAAAGCTCTTAACTACTGTGCTCTAAAGTACACTAACACCCATAAACTACCTATGTACCCCTAAACCGAGGTCCCCCCACATCGCCGCCACTCTATAAAAAATTTTAACCCCTAATCTGCCAACCGCACACCGCCGCAACCTACGTTATCCCTATGTACCCCTAATCTGCTGCCCCTAACACTGCCGACCCCTACATAATATTTATTAACCCCTAATTTTCTGCCCCCAACGTCGCCGCCACCTACCTACAATTATTAACCCCTAATCTGCCGACCGGACCTCACCGCTACTAAAATAAAGTTATTAACCCCTAATCCGCCTCACTCCCGCCTCAATAACCCTATAATAAATAGTATTAACCCCTAATCTGCCCTCCCTAACATCACTGACACCTAACTTCAAGTATTAACCCCTAATCTGCTGACCGGACCCAACCGCTACTCTATTAAATTTATTAACCCCTAAAGCTAAGTCTAACCCTAACACTAACACCCCCCTAAGTTAAATATAATTTTTATCTAACTAAATAAATTAACTCCGATCAGCCAATAGAATGCGAGCTCAATCTGATTGGCTGATTGGATCAGCCAATCGGATTTAACTTGAATCTGATTGGCTGATTCCATCAGCCAATCAGAATTTTCCTACCTTAATTCCGATTGGCTGAAAGAATCCTATCAGCCAATCGGAATTCGAGGGACGCCATCTTGGATGACGTCCCTTAAAGGAGCCTTCATTCTGTGTTAGGACGTCGAAAGAAAAGGATGGATCCGCGCCGGAGGTCTTCAAGATGGAGCCGCTTGTCGTCGGATGAATGAAGATAGAAGATGCCGCTTGGATGAAGATGTTTGCCGGTCTGGATCTCCTCTTCTGCCCGGATAGGATGAAGACTTTGGAGCCTCTTCTGGACTTCTTCTTGCCGGATAGGATGAAGACTTTGGGACCCTCTGGAGGACCGATCGGTGATACCCGACGTGGTGAAGACAAGGTAGGAAGATCTTCAGGGGCTTAGTGTTAGGTTTATTTAAGGGGGGTTTGGGTTAGATTAGGGGTATGTGGGTTGTAATGTTGGGGGGTGGTATTGTGTTTTTTTTTTACAGGCAAAAAGAGCTGATTTCTTTGGGGCATGCCCCGCAAAAGGCCCTTTTAAGGGCTGGTAAGGTAAAAGAGCTTTCAATTTTAATTTTAGAATAGGGTAGGGCATTTTTTTTTATTTTGGGGGGCTTTGTTATTTTATTAGGGGGCTTAGAGTAGGTGTAATTAGTTTAAAATTGTTGTAATATTTTTATTATGTTTGTAAATTATTTTTTTATTTTTTGTAACTTAGCTTTTTTTATTTTTTGTACTTTAGTTAGTTTATTTAATTGTATTTATTTGTAGGTATTTTATGTAATTAATTTATTGATAGTGTAGTGTTAGGTTTAATTGTAGATAATTGTAGGTATTTTATTTAATTAATTTATTGATAGTGTAGTGTTACGTTTAATTGCAACTTAGGTTAGTATTTATTTTATAGGTAATTTGGTAATTATTTTAACTAGGTAGCTATTAAATAGTTATTAACTATTTAATAGCTATTGTACCTGATTAAAATAAATACAAAGTTGCCTGTAAAAATAAATATTAATCCTAAAATAGCTACAATATAATTATTATTTATATTGTAGCTATTTTAGGGTTTATTTTACAGGTAAGTATTTAGCTTTAAATAGGAATAATTTATTTAATAAGAGTTAATTTATTTCGTTAGATTTAAATTATATTTAACTTAGGGGGGTGTTAGGGTTCGGGTTAGAGTTAGCTTTAGGGGTTAATACATTTATTATAGTAGCGGTGAGGTCCGGTCGGCAGATTAGGGGTTAATTATTGTAGGTAGCTGGCGGCGACATTGTGGGGGGGCAGATTAGGGGTTAATAAATATAATATAGGGGTCGGCGGTGTTAGGGGCAGCAGATTAGGGGTACATAGGTATAATGTAGGTTGCGGCGGTGTACGGAGCGGCAGATTAGGGGTTAAAAAAATATGCAGGTGTCAGCGATAGCGGGGGCAGCAGATTAGGGGTTAATAAGTGTAAGGTTAGGGGTGTTTAGACTTGGGGTACATGTTAGGGTGTTAGGTGCAGACGTAGGAAGTGTTTCCCATAGGAAACAATGGGGCTGCGTTAGGAGCTGAACGCTGCTTTTTTGCAGGTGTTAGGTTTTTTTCCAGCTCAAACTGCTCCATTGTTTTCCTATGGGGGAATCGTGCACGAGCACGTTTTGAAGCTGGCCGCATCTGTAAGCACCGCTGGTATTGAGAGTTGCAGTGGCGGTAAATTATGCTCTACGCTCCTTTTTTGGAGCCTAACGCAGCCATTCTGTGAACTCTAAATACCAGCGGTATTTAAAAGGTGCGGGGGGAAAAAAAAAACAGCATTAGCTACGCGGGTCGTTTCCGACAAAACTCTAAATCTAGCCAAACATATGTTCTTGCTTTTCATTGCTTGCGTCTGAAAATAATAAACAAGTAGTCGCTTTAAAAAACAAACAAACAAATGTATGGGACAAAGAAAAAAAAAAATGGTTGACTCTAGGCATGGTCAGAATTTGGTTGTTTGGCAACTGGCTGTGTTGGATTAACTTTTTCACTAATAGGGCAGGAGACCATAAAATTATGTCATTCATATTAAAGAGCATTATTTTTTTTGCATGAAACAAGGAGACCTGGCAATTTGAGGTGAGTAATAAGTAAATAGCTAACTATAAAATACTGAAGAGGGTAGACAAACTACAAACAGAAGAGCTAATGTTTTGAGATAGGGGTGTGTAACTAGAATACAGGATGAAGATGTTATATTCTGTTATCAAGGAGAATGGTAACGATTATTGAGAAATACAAATAATTTAGGAAAATCTATCTTGTTAAATTCCTATCCACATAGTGTTTCACAATAGACCAAGCACAGTGTACCAACATCAGTCTGGACAAATCAGTTGACTTTTCTCTTTAATGTACAGTATACACTAATTTTCATTTAACTGCATGTAATAGACACTACTATAAAGAATACTCACTTAGATTATGAGTTTTGCGCTAAACATGGTGCGAAAATAACGATATAAAATTTGTGTCATTGCACTCTATATAGCGCTGTGATTACGAGTTACTGAAAAACCTCCTTGCCCAGTGCGGTATGCTGTGTTAAGCTACATACCGCACAAAAGCCAAGGGCTGAGTTTACGTGTAGAAAGTATATATTGATAGAAAAATGTGTAAATGCGCATAAACAGCACGGCGTGATTACAAATATATTAATATACTATGTATGGATATAGGTTGAAATCTCCCTATATAGCTATGAATGATATCTCTAAAACATTATATTAGTATCTATACAAAAAATACAAAAATATAATTGCGGTGAGAGAAATATTTTTTATCAGGCCTTTAATGTGTGGTTGAATTGCAAGGTCCTGCGTATCTATGAGTTGGGTTCAGGCTAGATTCTAAATATAAATAACAAAACTATATATTATTACCTGGGTGTAATATGCAAATAAGGTATATCTATACCAATCGATATACGTTTATCTTAACTCTGTGCGAAAATAAACTGTTGCGCTGTTCTACTTAAAGTGAATAATTTGCAGTGTTTGCTATGAGTAATGTTAAAACGGTAAAAAATACACAATAACAAAAAACTAAATTAATACAATTTATTGCACATATACTCTAATAATATATAAATAAAACTCTATGGTGACCGGTCACTTGATGAAATAAATGTGGTGGTATTCTTAAAATATGGGAAAAAATCCCTTTTAAAACCTATAAAACTAATTCCTGTAAATGTTCAAATAAGAGAAGTACTTGGGTTTTGCAGGAAATGAACTTTCGTTCCTGTTTGATAAAGTTTATCGTAAAGTTATGGTGAGACTTTTTTCTTTGTATGTGCCCAGTCCTTTCAATATCGTGATGAGCGTTAGATTTCCTGAATTAAATAAAAAGTCTGATTTTCAGACCGTGTTAGTCTAACCACACTGCCGGGCTGTTACACTCTGGAGTGCTTACCTGTTCCTGGATGGTAACTTACTGTGGTAGCACTAGTGTCTCTACAGCTTGCGCTAGTTGGTGACGTCACACGCTACGTCTGAGGATAGATGAAGTAGATCCGTCCGATATCCTTGCTTCTTGCTTCTTAACTCTGCGCAGAGTGCTCAGCTTGTGGAAATAGTCCCACTGATATCCTTCGCAATCCTCCGTACCCGTTGGTATTGAAAACTGGGAATATCTGTTATTCTTTCTTAGGTATCACCATCAACGCGTTTCGCCACTCTTGGTGTCTTTCCCTCACAGACATCAATGGGGAGAGACACTTGCGATTGCAGAATGGAGATCGCCATAACGCAACCCCATTGATGTCTATGGGGAAAAGAAAATTACGTTTAAACCTAGCACCCTAACGTAAACCCCTAGTCTAAACACCCCTAATCCACTGCCCCCAACATCGCCGACACCTAAATAAAGTGACCAACCCCTATTCCGCCGCTCACCGACACAAATAAAAGTTATTAACCCCTAATCCGCTGTCCCCGAAATCGCAACACCTAAATAAACCTATTAACCCTTAAACCGCCAGCCCCCCACATTGCAACTAATAAACTAAACCTATTAACCCCTAAACCTCCAGCCCCCCATTGTAACTACTAAACTAAAACTATTAACCCCTAAACTGCCAGCCCCCCACATTGCAAAACACTAAATTAAACAATTAACCCCTAAACCTAACATCCCCTAACTTTAAATTAAAATTACAATATAACTATCTTAAAATAAATAAAAACTTACCCGTAAAATAAAAAAAAAAACTAAGTTTAAACTATAAATTAACCTAACATAACTATTCTAATTTTTTTTAAAAAACTAAAAAATTAAAAAATCAAAATGACAAATTTCAAAAAACCTAACACCCCCTAACCTACAATAAACTACCAATAGCCCTTAAAGGGGCCTTTTGTAGGGCATTGCTTTATGTTACACAGCTCTTTTACCAACAAAACATTACTAAGTCCCCACTAAAAGTAAACCCCCCACCCAACCAACCTGCAAAATTAAAAAAAACTAACTAAAAAATCCTAAACTACCCATTGCCCATAAAGGGGCATTTGTATGGGCATCACCACCGTACACTGAAGTAGAATGCAAGGTAGCCGTTTCAAAATGGCATACCTTGCATTCCTACTGGCTGATTTGATTCTTCAAATTCAAATCAGCCAATAGGATGAGAGCTTCTGAAATCCTATTAGTTGTTCAAAACAGCCAATAGGATGAGAGCTTCTGAAATCCTATTGGCTATTTAAATCTTTTAGACTTAGGGGTTTTTTTTATTTTGGGGGGTTGGTCGGGTGGTGGGTTTTACTGTTGGGGGGACTTTGTATTTTTTTTCTAGGTAAAAGAGCTGTTAAACGTAGGGCAATGCCCTACAAAAGGCCCTTTTAAGGGATATTGGTAGTTTATTGTAGGTTAGGGGGTGTTTTTATTTTGGGGGGCTTTTTATTTTTATAGGGCTATTAGATTAGGTATAATTGTTTTTATTTTTATTTTATTATTTTTTGTAATCTTATAGTTTTTTATTTTTCGTAATATAGTTTTTATTATTTTTTGTAATTTTAGATTTTTAAATTTTTTTGTAGTGTTAGGTTTTTTTAAATTTGTAATTTAGATTTTTTAATTGGTAGTTTTTTTTATTTTATTATAAGTTATGTTAGGTTAATTTATAGTTTAAATTTAGGTTTTTTTTCACAGGTAATTTTTTATTTATTTTAAGATAGTTATATTGTAACTTTTAATTTAACCCCTTAACGACTGAGGACGTGCAGGGTACGTCCTCAGAAAAAAGGCAGTTAACGCCTGAGAACGTACCCTGCACGTCCTCAGTGTGGAAAGCAGCTGGAATTGATCCTGCTCGCTTCCAGATGCTTTCCGGTTATTGCAGTGATGCCTCGATATGGAGGCATCCTGCAATAACCTTTTTAAGCCATCCGATGCAGAGAGAGTCACTCTGTGGCCCTCTCTGCACCGGAGATCGGTGGCTTACTGCGTTGGTGGGTGGGAGCCGGACCGGGAGGCGGGTGGCGGCCATCGATGGTCCTGTTTGATGTGAAGGGGGGGCGGGATCGTGGGCGGGGGTGGCTGGGGGCGCGCACGGGCGCGCGCATGCACGGGAGGGTGGGGGCGGGCGAGTGCACGGGGAGGGAGCGGGTGGGAACCGCTACACTACAGAAAATGATGGAAATAAAAAATATTAAAAAAAATGTCAAAATGTAAAAAAAAAACCGATCAGCAAGGTGGTGGGGGTTTGTCTGTGTGTGGGGGGGGGAAGCTACACTACAGAAAAAAACAAACAAACAAAAAAAAGCACTTTTTATTGTAAACTGGGTACTGGCAGACAGCTGCCAGTACCCAAGATGGCCCCCAATAAGGCAGAGGGGAGGTTTAGAGAGCGGTTTTGGGGGGGATCAGGGAGGTTGGGGGCTAAGGGGGGATCCTACACAGTAGCATATGTAAATATGCTAAAAAAATATATATATATTTTTTTAAAACCCTTTTATTGTAGTACTGGCAGACTTTCTGCCAGTACTTAAGATGGCAGGGACAATTGTGGGGTGGGGGAGGGAAGGGAGCTGTTTGGGAGGGATCAGGGGGTGGGATGTGTCAGATGGGAGGCTGATCTCTACACTAAAGCTAAAATTAACCCTGCAAGCTCCCTACAAACTCCCTAATTAACCCCTTTACTGCTAGCCATAATACACGTGTGAGGCGCAACAGGATTTAGCGGCCTTCTAATTACCAGAAAGCAACGCCAAAGTCATATATGTCTGCTATTTCTGAACAAAGGGGATCCCAGACAAGCATTTACAACCATTTGTGCCATAATTGCACAAGCTGTTTGTAAATGATTTCAGTGAGAAACCTAAAATTGTGAAAAATTTTACGTTTTTCTTAATTTGATCACATTTGGCGGTGAAATGGTGGCATGAAATATACCAAAATGTGCCTAGATCAATACTTGGGGTTGTCTACTACACTACACTAAAGCTAAAATTAACCCTACAAGCTCCCTAAAAGCTCCCAAATTAACTTCTTAACTGCTGGGCATAATACACTTGTGGTGCGCAGTGGCATTTAGCGGCCTTCTAATTACCAAAAAGCAACGCCAAAGCCATATATGTGTGCTATTTCTGAACAAAGGGGATCCCAGAGAAGAATTTACAACCATTTATTGCCATAATTGCACAAGTTGTTTGTAAATAATTTCAGTGAGAAATCGAAAGTTTGTGAAAAATTTGTGAAAAAGTGAACGATTTTTGTATTTGATCGCATTTGGCGGTGAAATGGTGGTATGAAATATACCAAAATTGGCCTAGATCAATACTTTGGGATGTCTACTAAAAAAAAATATGTACATGTCAAGGGATATTCAGGGATTCCTGAAAGATATTAGTGTTCTAATGTAACTAGCGCTAATTTTGGAAAAAAATGGTTTGGAAATAGCAAAGTGCTACTTGTATTTATGGCCCTATAACTTGCAAAAAAAGCAAAGAACATGTAAACATTGGGTATTTCTAAACTCAGGACAAAATTTAGAAACTATTTAGCATGGGTGTTTTTTGGTGGTTTTAGATATGTAACAGATTTTGGGGGATCAAAGTTAGAAAAAGTTGTGTTTTTTTCCATTTTTCCTCATATTTTATCATTTTTGTTACAGTAAATTATAAGATATGATGAAAATAATGGTATCTTTTAGAAAGTCCATTTAATGGCGAGAAAAACGGTATATAATATGTGTGGGTACAGTAAATGAGTAAGAAGAAAATTACAGCTAAACACAAACACAGCAAAAATGTAAAAATAGCCTTGGTCCCAAACGGACAGAAAATGGAAAAGTGTTGTGGTCATTAAGGGGTTAAAGTTAGGGGGTGTTAGTTTAGGGGTTTAATAGTTTAATTAAGTGTTTTGCGATGTAAGGGAAATGGTGGTTTAGGGGTTAATAGGTAGTTTATGGGTGTAAGTGTACTTTGTAACATTTTAGTTATGAGTTTTGTGAAACATTTTGTTACACAAAATCCATAACTACTGCTTTCAGATGGTGGTATGGATTGTGTAGGTATAGGCTGTAACGCAAGCATTTCAGCTGGACCGCACAACCTGTAATACGGACGCAATGAAAAACCCGCACTGAAACATCATTTTTTAAGTGTTGAATGGACGTTGCGTTACAGGCTAAAATGCTTGCGGTATAGCTATACCGCCGTGACTATTAATATGCGTTCCCGGCCATTCCACATGCAATGGCCAATTTTTCTGCGGTATAGCTGTACCACAAAACTCGTAATCTAGCCAAATATGCACAGATATTGATCTAAAAATCCAGTTTAAAACCATTTGCAAATTTAGGGCGAGATTACATATGTGGCGCAGGCTTCAGCGCAAGCGCTGCAACCTGCGCCGCCCGTAATTTCACCTCGCACATCGGGATATTACATAAACCCCACCGGCAGTTCATAAAGTGCCGTAAGTCGGATAAACTAGCGATGTCCAGAAATGAGCGTAAATACAAATTTCTGGAGTCGCCAGTGACTTACGGCACTTAAGAAACTGCCGGCACCTAAGAAAAGTAAAGAAAATAACAAATCTCCCGTAAACGTCTAACACACCTCCCAAAAATAATCCTGACATGTAAAAACCCCTATATTATTATTATTATTATCATTTATTTGTATAGCGCCGCCATATCCGCAATCCCCTCTCACTACTAATAATAAATGTATTAACACCTAGACTGACAACCCCCCACAACACAATAAGCCTAATTAAACTATTAACCATATATCCGTCATCAAACCCACACCGCAAGTAATACCTAAATTATTAACCCCTAAATCCACCAACCCCAACATTGCAAACTACCTATTAAAACTATTAACCCTTACTCCGCCATTAACCCACAACGCAATAAACCTATTCAAGTATTAACCCCTAAACTGCCAAAGCCCACAACGCAATAAACCTATTCAAGTATTAACCCCTAAACCACCATAGCCCATAACGCAATAAACCTATTCAAGTATTAACTCCTAACCGCCAAAGCCCACAATGCAATAAACCTAACCCCCCCCTAACCTAACACCCCCTAAATGAACCCAAATTACCTATTTAACCAAACACTAAAGTTACTATTAAATAAAAAAAAAAAACTACTTTAAAAATACAAATAAACTAAGTATAATTAAAGGGACAGTCTAATCAAAATTCTGGAGTAGACTGTCCCTTTAAGCTACAATTACATAAAATAAAAAAATCTAAGATTATAGAAAATAAAGAAAATTACAAAATTTAAAAAAAATTATACCTAATCCCTATGAAAATCAAAAAGCCACCTCAAAATAAAAACACCCCCTAATCTAATAAACTACCAGTAGCCCTTAAAAGGGCTTTTTGCAGGACATTGCCCCAAGATAATCAGCTCTTTTTCCAAAAAAATACACAACCCCCCATAACAGTAAAACCCCCCACCCACCAAACCCCCCAAATAAAATAACCTAACACTAAAAACCCTAAACTACCCATTGCCCTGAAAAGGGCATTTGTTGGGAATTGCCATTAAAAGGGCATTCAGCTCTTTTTCTGCCCACCCTATCTAAATAAAATACCCCCCCAAAAAATAAACCCCTTAAAAAACCCTAAGTCTAACCCCCAAGTGGTCCTCACCTGTCCTGAAGTCCGGCGGAGAAGGTCCTGTTCCAGGTGGTGAAGTCTTCTTCCAAGCAGCGACCTCTTCTTTCTTCTTCCAGGAACCAGCCGGCGCAGAGCGAAGGGCGGAGTTGAAGACCGATGACCACGGAGCTGAAGACCGGCGACCCTGGAACTGAAGACCGGCTACCGCGGAGCCATGGAGCGTGGAGGATCCTCTTCATACAATCTCCGCTGTACACTAAATAGGAATTCAAGGTACGCGATTAAAAATGGCATCCCTTGAATTCCTATTGGCTGATTTGAGCCTTGAAATTCAAATCAGCCAATCGAATGAAAGCTACTGAAATCCTATTGGCTGTTCAAATTGAAATTCTATTGGCTGATTTGAATAGCCAATAGAATTTCAGTAGCTCTCATCCGATTGGCTGATTTAAATTTGAAGGCTTAAATCAGCCAATAGGAATTCCTATTCAGTGTATGGCGGAGATCGTATGAAGAGGATCATCCATGCTTCCATGGCTCTGCGGTCGCCAGTCTTCAGTTCCAGGTTTGCCGGTCTTCAGTTCCAGGGTCGCCGGTCTTCAGCTCCACGTCATCGATCTTCAACTCCGCCCTCCGCTCCGCGCAGGCTGGTTCTTGGAAGAAAAAAGAAGAGGTAGCCGCTTAGAAGAAGACTTCACCACCTGGAACAGGACCTTCTCTGCCGGATTTCAGGACAGGTGAGGACCACTTTGGGGTTAGACTTAGGGTTTTTAAGTTTTTTTTGGGGGGGGGGCTATTTTATTTAGATAGGTTGGGGCAGAAAAAGAGCTGAATGCTTTTTTAAGGGCAATGCCCAACAAAGGCCCTTTTCAGGGCAATGGGTAGTTTAGGGTTTTAGTGTTAGGTTATTTATTTGGAGGGGTTTGGTGGGTGGGGGGGTTTAACTGTTAGGGGGGGTTGTATATTTTTTTGGAAAAAGAGCTGATTATCTTGGGGCAATGCCCTGCAAAAAGCCCTTTTAAGGGCTACTGGTAGTTAATTAGATTAGGGGGTGTTTTTTATTATGGGGGGCTTTTTTATTTTCATAGGGATTAG
The DNA here is from genome assembly GCF_027579735.1 of Bombina bombina. NCBI lineage: Eukaryota > Metazoa > Chordata > Amphibia > Anura > Bombinatoridae > Bombina > Bombina bombina. Next base: position 598,323,580 of record NC_069503.1, on the reverse strand, counting down.
GTATAATTTTTGTAAAATTTTGTAATTTTCTTTATTATTTTCTGCAGTCTTAGATTTTTTTATTTTCTGTAATTGTAGCATAAAGGGACAGTCTACTCCAGAATTTGATTAGACAGTCCCTTTAATTTATATTTAGTTTATTTGCATTTTAAAGTAGTTAGTTTTTTTTTAATTTAATAGTAACTTTTTGTAGTATTTGGTTAAATAGGTAATTTTGGGTTCATTTAGGGGGTGTTAGATTAGGGGGGTTAGGTTTATTGCGTTGTGGCTATGGCAGTTTAGGGGTTAATTACTTGAATTGGTTTACTGCGTTGGTGCGTTAATGGCGGATTAAGGGTTAATAGTTTTAATAGGTAGTTTGCGATGTTGGGGTTGGCGGAATTTAGGGGTTAATAATTGTGTTATTATTTGCAGTCTGGGTTTGATGGCGGATATAGGGGTTAATACACTTTATTTGTATTGCGGTGTGGGATTGCGGTTGACAGGTAGAGAGACATTGCGCATCGCGTTAGGTGTTAGTTTATTTTTGCAGACATTTTCAGGAGTTTACGGTGCTCCCATACTCAGCGCAAGCCTTGCAACGGCTGCCTTTTATGGCGAGGTAAAAATGGAGTAAGATTTCTCCATTGTCACCACGTAAGCCTTTCGCTGGATATTGGGATACCGATTTACGACACAGTCCCATGTTATCCTATTGGGAGTAAAAATTGCGTGCGACGGTGAAATATACAATCCGCATTTATATGCGGCACTGTATATAGGTTACCAAAACTGTGCAAAAAACGGTGTTGCCGGCTTTTGCGGGCGACCCCGCATATGTAATGGAGCCCTTACTTCGAAGCTCCCAGTTTAGTACTATTGAAAAGGTTAGCTGGAACACCCACTGCTAGTGGTTCTATAGCAAAGAAAGCAGACAACCCCCCCCTCCCCATTCCTCTGCATATGAAAAAGACTCTTTACACAAACAGCAGCAAGTTGGAGTAGGTATACATCAGTATTCTCCTAAAACTTTGGGGCTTGGTTAGGAGTATGAAAATCAAAAAAAGTCTAGTGCATAATGTCCCTTTAAAGCCTCTGATTACATTGGATTTTCTACTATTTACTTGGTTCTATGTAACCTACAAAGATGATATTTTATTACCTCTAACATTATATATGCCAAACAACCAAGCTTCTAACAACAATATTTTATTCCACCATCTAAAATTATATTTAACTTTTTCCTTTTACTAACAATATAACTGACTATACAGTATTCAAATGTGGCTACTTTGCAAAATATAATAGAAAAATACAACAAAACGCACTGTAACATAAATTCATAGAATCTTGAATGTATTTTTAATCCTGTTATCTATTTCTGGAGCAGAACATTTTAATCAAAACTCAATGGGGGTCTAGACAGTAAACCCCAACCATTCAGCAGACATTTCAGCTGAAAATACCTAGATGAAGTAGATTAACATACCTGCACTTGAAATTGAGTTTAAGTCAAATTATTCTTATCTAAAAGAAAAAAAAAAAACTCTTTCTAAAGTTGACCCACATTTACTGGAGATATGAAATATCCAAGTTTTGAACAATTTCTTAAGCAAGCCCTCAAGCTTGAACTGATCTGCAAGTTAAAAATATAAACAATGCCATTGGCAGCCAACATTTATTAAGTCAGTTCCCCCACTTCCTGTTTTACATTTTAGCTGCCAGTGACAATGATCACGTCGTGTCCCAAATCAGAATGTATCTCAATAAATTATTGCTATAGGGAGATTCATTGTAATAGCTATAATTATAGACTTGATATAATTAGGTTTCTAAGCACTAAATATAGCAAGTCAGCAGGTACAGTTTATGTATTCTGAAATGTAATATTTTTTTATTTTTAGAGCACCAACATATTCTAGAGCACTATAACCTAGCTACCTAATATCACATGAATAATGGCCCTGGAGCTCCAAAAAATAGTCTTTATTGATTCCACAAACTTCCAAAAACTAAAGTTTTTTCTTTAGTGGTGGTGCTGCTAATGCATTGGGTTCTATATTGAATTCTTGGCAGTGAGGGTCTCTGTTTTGTTGTCGGATAAACCTAGATGCCATGTGTCATAGTAAAGTTTACAAAAAGACAATTACAAAAAATCATAAAGGGCTAGAAAGGTCCTCCTATAAGATCCATCTGAATACAGGTCCCCTTCTGAAAGGCTGGTGAACAGGAATTTACATTCTTAGAGGAATAAAGTGGACATTATGAAGAAACAAGATGGTTATGACAGAATGGAGAGATTGTTTTATGCAGACTGTAACCATAGTTTTAATAGTAGAGTTGTTAAGGCATGTTTGAAGATCTGAAAGCTTGGGTACAAGTCATTGTAACGAGGCAGAAAATTCTAGAAAAGGAGGTACAGTTCTAAAAAAATAGTCCCGTAGACTGGAATGTGAGAAAGTAATAACACATTAAGAAATCATTTGGTCTTGAGCAAAGGGAAGAGAGTATATTTGAAGACAAGGGAAGATATATATAGGAGAGTAGAGAGTTTACAGTGGTACTTTATGTTTGTAAGAGGGTATTTTATCTTAGGTGAAAATTTTGAATTGTATGCTTGCGACTAAAATAAGCCATTGAAGTACAGGAGGTTGTGATGTGGTAAGGAAGATCAGTCTGGCAGAGTAGACAGATGCATCCTGTGAAACCAAAGAATCATGGAGTTGGCATGAGAAAAGGAGGCATATGATGAGAGAGTGGTTTCATTAAAAGTTGGCCTGGATTTAGAGGTCCCATGCAAGGCAATTATTTTTGGCTATTTTGTTTTTATTATCTACTGGAACTTACTTGGATTATAATCACCTAGATTACAAATTTTGCACTATAGAGGGTGCAAAACGAATGCAACAAAAGTTGCGTTATTTCACCCTTCATATGCTGCCATTACAGTTTTTTGAAAAGTCGACTTGTGCTGGTACTATGGTGGCGATGAATGATTTGAATAGCTAATAAAATTTCAGAAGCTCTCATCCTATTGGCTGATTTGAATTTCAAAAATCAAATCAGCCAATAGGAATGCTAGGGACACCATTTTTGAAAAGGCTCCCTTGCATTGAAGAATCAGTGTACAGCGGCGACCGTATGAAGAGAATGCTCCGCACCGGATGTCTTCAGGATGGACCCGCTCCGCCGGGATGAAGATAGAAGATGCTGCCTGGATGAAGATAGAAGACGCTGCCTGGATGAAGATTTTACCGCCTGGAATGTCCGGGACTTCAGAAACTGTAAGTAGATCGTTTGGGGTTAGTGGGTTTTTTTGGTGGGTTTTTTTTTTAAGTTTAGGGGTTTTGGGCTTTCTTAAAAGAGCTAAATGCCCTTTTCAAGGTAAGAAAAAGAGCTGAATGCCCTTTTAAGGGCATTGCCCATACAAATACCCCTTTCAGGGAAATGGAGGGAAGCTTAGGTTTTTGTTTGAGTTAGGTTTTTTATTTTGGGGGTTTGGTTAGGTGGTGGGTTTTATTGTTGGGGGGGGGTCTTTGTGATTTTTTTCAGGTAAAATAGCTGATTACTTTAGGTGCAATGCCCTACAAAAGTGTCCTTTTAAGGCTATTGGTATTTATTGTAGGCTAGATTTTTTTTATTTTTGTGGGGGCTTTTTTATTTGTATAGGGCTATTAGATTAGGTGTAATTGTTTTTATTTTGGGATAATTTTTAGTAAATTAGTGTTTGTTTATTTTTAATTTAGTATTTTAAATTTTTTGCAATTTAGTATTTTTTATTTTTTTGTAATTGTAGATTTTAATTTTTTTTAGTAGTGTTTTTTTAATGCGTAATTTAATTTTATAATTAATAGTTATTTTAATTTTAGTATAATAGTAATGTTAGTTTTAATTTGTAAGTTAAACTTAGTTTTTTTATTTTTTGGTAAGTTTTTATTTATTTTAAGATAGGGATCTTGTAATTTTAATTTAAAGTTAGGGGGTTGTTAGTTTAGGGGTTAATAGTTTAATTTAGTTTTTAGCGATGTGGGGGCTGGGCGTTTAGGGGGTTAATAGGTTTATTTAGTGGCAGTGATGTGGGAGGTCAGAGGTTTAGTGGTTAATAACTTTATTTAGTGGGGGGTGATGTCAGGGAGCGGCGGAATAAGGGGTCAATAACTTTTATTAGTGGCGGTGATGTCGGGGAGGGCCTCGGTTTAGGGGGTTAATAGTAGTTTATGGGTGTTAGTGTACTTTGTAAGAGTTTATGTTTATGAGTTTTGTGTAACAGTTTTTGTGGTGTAAAAACTCATAACTACTGGTGTCAGATGCGGACAGGATCGGGTCAGTATAGGCTGTAACGCAAGCATTTTAGCCTCACCACACAACCTATAATGGCAGCGCTATAGAAATCCCATGCAAAAATGTCCATTTTTTTGAGTGCCGGGACTGACGTTGCGTTACAGGCTAAAATGCTTGCAGTACAGCTGTACTGACAAGACTCGTAATGGCTGCGTTCCGGTTTTAATGCTGAAATGGAAATTTTTTCAGCATTAAAAACGCGAACGCAAAACTTGTAATCTAGGTGTAAATCAGTTATAAAGAGTGACTTTTTATCTAACTTACCTCTGTAGAATAGCTATTTTACCAGAGTTTAATTAACTCAGTTTATAGCTGTTTCATACCTGTGCCGCTATTAAAGGGATACTAAACTAAATGTATACATTTTGCTGAATTAATTCTTAAAAAAAAATAGTCTGTTAGTGCTACAAGGTTTTTGCCAGAATTCTCTAAAATTTACATTGAGAGGTGCACATTTTGCCTAGGTGCATTTCTGCCAGCAAAGGAGAGACACATACATTAGTTTAGTGCTCAACAGAAGTACTAGTTTAAAAAGGTTATCAAAAGTACAATTTAAAAAAATTAAATCAACGCATTTATTAAACACTGTATTAAGAATACACAAAAATGTGTTTTCAAAGTTTGAAGCAAAACGCAAATTGAATTTACACTGCTACATTCTTATTAAAAGTGTACAGGAAAATTGCATGAATACAGTGAACTTTGTATAGAAGCACTTCATTCCAAAAAGGTTCTTTTATTAGAAAAAAATCTATAAACAAATAGCAACATTTCAGAATGTCTCCCTTATTCATTTAACTAGAGCTATTTCTTTCTTTTGATGGTTTAGTGATAGTGGGGTTTTTTTTAGTAACCCTTTATAGTGTGCTCTCATCATTGGTGCTAGACTGGCTTAAAAACTAGTACAAAGCCATTTCAAAATACACATTTAAAATTAAACCAAAAAGTACAATATTCAAAGTGTAATATTTTTCTGTTGAAAAACAAATCTAGCCTTGGCAAGACCTTGGCCAAGTCTGAAGTCTTGAGGTTTTTATCTCACAAAATGAAGGCTGGCTAATTTGTCTCAAAATACTCAAAACAAATATGAAACAATTAAAAAGAACTTTGTGCAAAACTTGAAGCAAATGCTAGTTAAAGTGCATTAAAGAGACACTAAACCCAACATTTTTCTTTCATAATTCAGGTAGAGAATAGGATTTTAAACAACATTCCAATTTACTTCTATTATCTAATTTTTTTCATTTTCTAGATATCCTTTGTTGAAGAAATAGCAATGCACATGGGCGAGACAATCATTCGAGGCATCTATGTGCAGCCAACAATCAGCAGCTACTGAGTCTATCTAGATATGCTTTTCAGTAAATAATATCAAGAGAATGACGCAAATTAGATAATTGAAATAAATTTGAAGATTGTTAAAAATTGCATGCTCTTTCTAAATCATGGAAAAGAAAATTTGGGTTTCATGTCCCTTTAAATAAAAAAGGGGCAGAACCTGGAAGTTTCCAGAGATTTGAGAGATCTGCCTATTCGAATATCAGCACAATGATTTAATTCCATGGACCAAACTTTAGAGAACTGATTTTGATACTTATGGAAATGTATATAATTAATTTTAAAAAAGACTATGGGGCCGATTTATGAAAGAGCGAGCAGACATGATACGATGTAGCGTATCATGTTCGCCGCATATTGATAAATGCAGACACCATACGCTGTCGGCATTAATCATTGCACAAGCAGTTCTTGTGAACTGCTTGTGCAATGCGGCCCCCTTCAGATTCACGGCCAATCGGCCGCTAGCAGGGGGTGTCAATCAGCCCGATCATATAGGATCAGGCGGATTGATATCCGCAGCCTCAAAACAGGTGGACAAGTTATGGAGCAGCGGCCATAACGGCTGTTTCCAGTCGGAGCTTGATAATTCGGCCCCTATTCATGCAATATACCAAAAAATATGAAGAACATAATTTTGTTGTAATTTGATATGCCATGATTTTATTTTTAATTGAGAAATTCAATTTTTAACTGTATCAACTTCTCATTATTTATTTTTCTCAAAATAATGCATTCAGCAACCTGTAACTATAACCAAAGATTATTTAAAAGGACATGAAACCAAAAAATTGTCTTTTATGATTCAGATAGGGCATGTAATTTTAAACAACTTTCCAATTTACTTCTATTTTCAATTTTGCTTCATTCTCTTAGCATCCTTTATTGAAAGTGCAACAATGCACTACTGGGAACTAGCTAAACACATCAGTAAAACAATGACAAGAGGAATATATTTGTAGCCACCAATCAGCAGCTAGCGCCCAGCTCAACAAAAGGATACAAAGGGAACAAAACAAATTAGATACCCGGGGGTTGATTTATTAAGCAGCGTATGCTGCATCAACGCCCCATCGTTTCTGGTCCGCCAGAAATGGAAGTTAAAGGACCAGTAAACACAGCAGATTTGCATAATCAACAAATGCAAGATAACAAGACAATACAATAGTATTTACTCTGAATTTCAAATGAGTAGTAGATTATTTTCTAACACATTTTAAAGTTATGTATATTTCCATTCCCCCTGTACCATGTGATAGCAATCAGCCAATCACAAATGCATATACGTATAGTCTGAGTTCTTGCACATGCTCAGTAGGAGCTGGTGACTCAAAAAAAGTGTAAATATTAAAGTCTGTGCACATTTTTTTTAATGGAAGTAAATTGGAAAGTTGTTAGAAATTACATGCTCTATCTGAATCATGAAAATTTAATAAAGCCTGAGTGTCCCTTTAAGAAGCAGCAGTTGTAACTTCTCCACCACCTTTTAGGAGGCAGACTGAAATCATCCCAATCCGATATGATCGGGATGATTGACAGCCCCTGCTAGCGGGACAATTTGCCCACAAGTGAGCAGGGGGCGGCATTGCACAAGCAATTCACCAGTAATGCATGTGCAATGTTAAATGCTGTCAGCATTTAGAGAGGTCGAGCGGCCATGATTCGCTACAGTGAATCATGTCCGCTTGACCTTTGGTAAATCTACCCCTAGAAGTATATTGGAAAGCTTAGAATTATATGCAGTATATGAATCATGAAATAAAAGTTTAGGGGTTTCGTGCCCTTTTAATATGTTTTTTGTATTATTATGAAACCTGCTATTGTAAATAAGACAACATCATACTTTACAGAGAAACTGCAGCCTTTTAAGGGCACAAATATTGTCTAAATATAGTAGACAATATGTACTGCCTGACCTTTACTGTAAAGTACACATTATTAAACAGAATAGCTTTGAACTTCTATATAATTGTGTTAAGTGAGGGTTTGTGCTGATATATATGGAACAATCTGTGGAAGTCACTTGCTTATAATGCAGTAAATGCAAGTCCTGGATTATTAAACAGAAAGTCAAAATGAACGCTACCAAATCTCAGGGAAGTGAAAGCTTCTAATTTACAATGTGCACAGTAGAAGCTGTAAAGTTATATTTGAACTGTGCAATTACTATAATCAGTGATAAATCACAATTCATATATATATATTGTATGGTCTACACATCCAATTCAAATATGTAATAATAAGAAATACATTTTTTTTAGTTCTGTCAGGTAAATAAGATTTAGAGAAGGATATGAAAGATTTTTTCATTAAACATTACTGAATGATTTTTTTTTTATTATTCTGCTTCCTGTGACTTTAAATGTAGTAAAAATATCTACTTTGATGAACAAGATAATATTATATAGTGTTTAGTCAACTTTCTTACATGATAAGGTGCTAAAAAGTACTATTATTATTATCATTATTATCGGTTATTTGTAGAGCGCCAACAGATTCCGCAGCGCTAACTAACGTTATTATTTTTTTTTACAGTTTAATTTTTTTGACGCCAGAAAAAAATATGCCAAAATCATTTTGAATATATATCAAAATCATGTACATATAATATATAAAAGATGATGAATAAAATCCATATTGTCAACAAAACTGCATCACCTAAATCTCTGAGGAAGTGAGCCTGGTGGCATAGAAAACGCATGTTAGTATGACAACGGATATGATTGTAAATGATTAAAAGGATACTAAACCAAAAAAATTTCTTTCACAATTCAGATAGAAAACTTAATTTTAAGCAACTTTCTATTTTGCTCTTATTATAATTTTTTCTTTGTTCTCTTCCTATCTTTATTTAAAAAGCAGGAATGTAAAGCTTAGGAGCCAGCCCATTTTTGGTTCAGAACCTGGGTTAAGCTTGCTTATTGGTGGCTAAATGTAGCCACTAATAAGCACACACTATCCAGGATGCTGAACATAAAATGGGCTGGCTCCTTAGCTTTACATTCCTGTTTTTTAAATAAAGATAGCGAGAGAACAAAGAAAATTGTTATAGGAGTAACACAGCCATACATTCACACACACACACACACACACACACACACACACACACACACACACAAACACATCCTCACAGAGACATCCACAGAAACACACAAAGACACACACACACACCTTCACAGAGATACCCACAGAAAATGCACAAAGGCATACACACCCACCCTCACAGAGGCATCCACAGCAAACAGACATACATATACACACACACACACACCCTCATAGAAGCATCCACAGAAAATACACAAAGACATACAAACACACACATACACCCTCACAGAGACACCCACAGAAAATGAACAGACATACGCACACACTCTCACAGAGACATCCACACAAAACACACACAGACATACGCACACCAAAAATGGGCTGGCTCCTTAGCTTTACATTCCTGCTTTTAAAATAAAGATAGCAAGATAACAAAGAAAATTGATAATAGGAGTAACACAGCCATACATTCACACACACACACACACACAAACACATCCTCACAGAGACATCCACAGAAAATGCACAAAGACATACACACCCACCCTAACAGAGGCATCCACAGAAAACAGACATACATTACATATACACACCCTCACAGAGGCATCCACAGAAAATACACAAAGACATACAAACACACACATACACCCTCACAGAGACACCCACAGAAAATGAATAGACATACACACACACCCTCACAGAGACATCCACAGAAAACACACAAAGACATACGCACACACCCTCACAGAGACACCCACAGAAAATGCATAAAGACATAGACACACACCCTCACAGAGACATCCACAGAAAACAGACATGCATACACACACCCTCACAGAGACATCCACAGAAAACACGCAAAGACATACACACCTACCCTCACAGAGGCATCCACAGAAAATGCACACAACAGCATAGACACACACCCTTACAGAGGCACCCACAGAAAACACAGACATACATAAACACACACCCTCATAGATACATCCACAGAAAACACACAAAGACATACATACACACCCACAGAAAATGCACAAAGACATACGCACACACCCTCACAGAGACACCCACAGAAAACACAGACATACATACACACACACGCTCACAGATACATCCACAGAAAACACACAAAGACATACATACACACCCACAGAAAATGCACAAAGACATATGCACACACCCTCACAGAGACATCCACAGAAAATGCACAGACATACACACACACCCTCACAGAGACATCCATAGAAAATGCACAAAGACAGGCACATACACCCTCACAGAGAGACCTGCAGTTGAAATGCATACACACTCATAGAGACACCAACAAAAGCACAAAGACATAAACACAGAGACCAACAGAAACACCCACGGGAGGTAACATTTCTGCACATTGCCATCCCCTAAATCAAGTGTGTGACATGCATCATACAAAAAATAGTAGAAAACAAGAGATTACTTTTTAAAGAATCAGATGTGTAAATGTGCAAACAAAAATACTTCTGTGAATTCAAAATTGTACATTAATGATCTGTCAGAATGGGTAGATGAAGAAAAAGAAGAAAAGTACTTTTGAAAGGTTACATATGTTTGAGGAGTTCCCCCCCCCCCCCATTTTCCCCCAACCAGGAGCACCATTTTCAAATCTGGTGTACAAATGTTCCCATCTGTAAACTGTACTTATGGATTTTGAAATTGCTGTACTCTATACAGGGAGTGCAGAATTATTAGGCAAATGAGTATTTTGACCACATCATCCTCTTTATGCATGTTGTCTTACTCCAAGCTGTATAGACTCGAAAGCCTATTACCAATTAAGCATATTAGGTGATGTGCATCTCTGCAATGAGAAGGGGTGTGGTCTAATGACATCAACACCCTATATCAGGTGTGCATAATTATTAGGCAACTTCCTTTCCTTTGGCAAAATGGGTCAAAAGAAGGACTTGACAGGCTCAGAAAAGTCAAAAATAGTGAGATATCTTGCAGAGGGATGCAGCACTCTTAAAATTGCAAAGCTTCTGAAGCGTGATCATCGAACAATCAAGCGTTTCATTCAAAATAGTCAACAGGGTCGCAAGAAGCGTGTGGAAAAACCAAGGCGCAAAATAACTGCCCATGAACTGAGAAAAGTCAAGCGTGCAGCTGCCAAGATGCCACTTGCCACCAGTTTTGG